>NC_046650.1:16058016-16400516 GCF_900324485.2 Mastacembelus armatus | reverse complement strand
GCTGATGTGTTTTTCATGTTAATGTTGTTTTAAAAGGACTTCAGATGCTCCGTCAATGTGGGGGGTCCTCGCTAACCCCCACAGCCCACACATACACAAGTGTTTTCTGTTTGGTAAACAGACCAGATGCCTTCTGCTGCTCCCAGGGTTTAACTGGGGGGGTCCAGCACCTGCTTCTGGACACAGGTCCTGAGGTAGAAACTAAGAACTTTTGTTTATTGACTATTTCGTATAGATTATTTGATGGTTTCTTGGATATTAATCTGTCTATATTTGGATTTTTTAAATGTTTTTTGGACATGTATTGATCAGTTTTCGGTCCATCTGTGGAAGGGTTTGGTAAGAACTTCTTAGAATCTTTAATGGTTTCTTGGATGTTGATTAGTGACTTGTTCATTTTTATTTTTAGGTAGATTCTTAGGTATTCATTGGTAATTTCTGGAGAATTTATAGGTTGTGTTTAGGTGTTTTCCCACATGGAGGGGGTCTGGAGGATTTCTGGACTTGTTTGCAGTTTTCAGTCAGTTTGTGGATAGTGGTATGTTTAGTCTGCTGACCTGCGGCTGTAATCCTCAGTTCAAGGCATTCGAGGCGTTCGAGGCTCTGTCACTGCTGGAGAAAGTGTGTGAGCTAATCTGTCAGACTGCTGAGCACCAGCCAACCAGCCTGTAAACCTGAAGGAAAAAAAAGTGTAAAGCCTGATGTGACTCACACGTCGCTCTGTGGAGCTGTTTCCTTCAGAGGTTCAGCACAATCGTCACTGTGATGTTGTTAATCAGACTGATGAGCAGTGTGTGATATTGTAGTAATAATGTGTCTCTTCTCCAGCTCATTTAAATCAGACTTTTCCAATACCACGTTTGCTGGAATTTGGTGGCAGGATTTTCATTATTAAAGAAGGGAAGCGTTTAATAATGGGTACAGTAGGACTTTATTCATCATCAGCCCTGTTTCTAATAATTTGCAGGTTATTAATTATCATTTTGTTTATAAAGTATCAAAACCCATTGGAATACATTATAAAATGTCCTGTTTGGTCTATTACCATAAGCATCACCTGCAGAGAGTCTTGCTATTGGACAACAGTCGGACGTCACAGCGATGGAGGACATGCAGCTCAGGCTGGAATATGGAGTATGGAGTATATCTGAACCCAACCTCAGCATCAAAACCACCGAGGATTAGAAACGAGGGTCTGAGTGTCGCCTTCGTCCTCTTTCCTTCAGCAAAATGTGCAGCAAACCAGTACTTATTGTATCCCGTCTCAGTCGTTAGGACTGAAAAGACTCCAGAGCTTCATATTAAAAAGCCAGAGACTGTTTTGTTTTTCCACTGAGTCGCAGAAACTTCAGCCCTGAACTGCAGCATTTAGGAACAAGCAGTACTTCGACTGACGACAGGAGTTTGTGTTTGCATTAGTGCATTTATTGCTACAGGTAACGAATAAAAGGAGCCACTGCAGAGTCAGACAGTGGTGACTAGTTTTTATTGAGGGTGTGGATGTAGGACTAGATCATGTCCTGAGAGTCACCTAGTTTTAATTTGGAGGTTTCACTGACGCCACTTCAAACAAAGTCCTTAATTGACCTCCTGTATTCACCTGTCACTGCCTGAATCACCTGAAAACTGCTGCATGTGGCAGATTTGTGGTCAAAGCCTGATGTGTGGAAGTTGAGTAGCAGCAATGGGAGATTTGTGATTTACCCAACGATTCTTTTTAATATGCTGATTAATAGTTTAATCATGTAGTTGGTAAAATGTTACCAGGTTGTGAAAACCTTCATTTGCTTTCTGTCACATTTGTCCTCAATGTGGTTGTTCTGGAATTTTGGAGTAGAGGGTTCAAACCTTCCAGATCACAGAAGTACAGGTGACTGATACACCTGATTTTTACCAGCACAAACCGACTCGATTGTCTGTTGCAACATCGAGACAATAGAAATATTTAAATCGAAGTATAAAACAGGGTGTAAAACAGGCCCGATTATCAGTGAACCTTGAAAACATCTAACAGCTAACAAGCTAACAGTGAGGCTGACATGCTAAGAGTCAGGCTGACAAGCTAACAATCAGTTAACAAGCTAACTTGGCTAACAATCAGGCTAATAAGCTAACAGTCAGTTAACAAGCTAACAGGCTAATAAGCTAACAGTCAGATAACAAGCCTACAATCAGTTAACAAGCTAACAGCCTAACAAGTTAACAGTCAGATTAATAATCAGGCTAACAAGCGCAAAGTCTATGGTCTGGCAGGTTTGCAGGTCTGAACAGTCTCAACAGGTTGGGGGTGTTCAGCTACAATAATTTATAATTTATTCACCTTTAAGGTTGTCTGGAGGCATTTGTCAGTGTGAGGTACCAATGTAAACCGGAATTAAGCTGAAGTCAAAGGTTTTTTCCTGCAGAAAAGTGTTTCCACTACGGTGAAAGTTAGAAAACCTCTGGCTGACGTCACCTGCAGATGATCAAAGCTTCACTACTCGTCGGTCATTTAATAAAAAGTTGTCCCACAGTGTGAGTCAGAGTATTCTTCATCATCGGCCCTGTGACGTCTTGTTTGTTTAGTAAAAGCTCTGAATTGTGTGTGAGAGAGGAGAGGTCAGATGAATTCGTAGTGTCAATATTTGTCAGTGCATTATTATCTCAAACAGGTTTGCTGTAACGTTTTGTTGTAACTTTATCTGGCAGCCATGTTGGCTGGTGCTATAGCAACCAGTGACTCTCTAAAACCAGTGCTCACATCCCATTATTCAGATTTTTTTCATGTTAATTGAAATTACTGGTTTGTGTCTTGTAAATATTTTAAGTGGTAGTTGCAGCTCACAAAGCACACAAAGACTTTTAGGACTTAGTTAGTTCAGTTAAAAAGTTAGTTCTCAGCCTCTAGAGACTATAATGACTCAAACTAGCACCATAAGCCCCTCCTTAGTGCTCTTTGCCCCTCCCACCCTGAGAGGCGGGGCTAATTTATGGAGCATATATGCTAATTTATGGAGCATACTATAGTTTATAGAGCAGGGGTCTACAATTCTGGTCTTCGAGGTCCACTGTCCTGCTTGTTCTCCAAATATACCTGCTCTACCCACTGTTGATTACCTGGATCAGGTGTGTTCAGCCGATCAGAAGGGCAGGGATAGTTGGAAAACAAGTAGGATAATGGACCTCGAGGACTGGAATTGCAGACCCCTGTTATAGAGACACCATGGCCTGGCTCTGGTTACCTGTGCAGGTATCACACTGTGTGAATCATCTTAGTTCAGTTTAAAATGACCACATACAGAAAACCCAGGAAATGGCAGCCCTGCCATGAGGGGCAAAAGCCACTTTCCAAGTCTGCAGAGGGAGGGAGGATTTTGGATACTAAATAAGAAGAAGTGGAAAGAAGGAGTGGAAGTGGAGTGTCACTTACAGTGTAACATGCAAAGTTAATTTTTACCCCTATGGCATGGCTAATGACTACAATCCTGTTCAACCAGCTCTCTGCTTATTATTCACGAACACCCTGTACTCTAATTTTACTCCATAACAAACACACAGCTGCCGGATTTCCAAACCATTATATTCACTGTGACGTGTGTGACGCAGCCACTTAACGGACAGTTCATCAGTGAAATCAATAGACGAGGACAAAGCGGGAAGCAGGGGGTGGATTTTTCATGGTGGATCAGAGGTTTTTTTCATGCACTGTCACTGCCAGTTACTCATTCACTCTCTCTTTTTTTTTTTTTTTCTTTCCATCGCCCGTCTTTCATGAGTTGGCACCTCGTTTCCAGAGCTGTGGTCTCTCTCGGTCTCAGTATTGAGGTCAGGGCCGACGTTGTGGGAATGTGGAGCAAAGGCAAGAGATGGATGTATGGAGTATAACTGGGGCGGGCGGAAAGAGCTAAACAAGTGTGCAGTGGTTGGTTCTTTTAGTTAGTTTTGCAGTGTGGATCATACTGACTTTGGTGATCCTCTGACTTTTTCTTTTGCTCCATCGTGAGGTTGATGGTCGGTGCTTTTTGAGTGAAACATTTGATCAACTATGACCCAAGTCAGGATGAGTTGTTGAGCTGCAGCGATTAGCCCATTAACTGATAAGTAGATTGAAATAAAATTTGTCACCAGCTTTTTTTTTTTTTTTTTTTTTTTTAATCATAGATGATTTAATTTTTCATGTAAAAATGGCAAAAATGTGATTGTTTCTTGTTTTGATAAATATCTGCAAAATCAATGACAGTCACTCAGCTGGACTTAGTTTGGTGTTTATTAGCAAATGTTAACATGCAAAACTATGATTGCAAACACACTACACTTTTAATTGTAGACATATGTATGAAAGCCTTATTCCTGCTGGCTGTTGTTTGTATTTTCTCTATTTGACTTTTTTCCATCTTTTTGCAGTGTTTGTGTGTCTGTAGCTGTGCTGCACCTACTTATAGTTGTTTTGTGTCTCTTTGTAGTCATCTTCCATCTATTTATGGCCTGATCTGTATTTGTTGCGGTTGTGTTTTTTCTCTTTGTTCTGCCCATGTTGTGTCTTAGCACCATGTTGTATCTCTGTGCTTGTTTTATGTACGTTTGTATTCTGGTGGTGGTAGTAGTATAGCAGTAATACTAGTAGTTGTAGCTGCACCGATGCTAACGGTGTCAGTGGTTGTAGTAGCACTAGTGGTAATAGAAGTACTAGTGTGAAAGCGTTTCCGTGAAGTCATCAGTTCACACCCTGACTCCTCGTCAACCCTATGACCTCATAATCCAATCGGGGTGTCCCGTGTGAACCGGGTCAGAAATTTGAGCCCGGCCTGTTTTTCCATTTCGGGTCGTGTGACTGGATGATGTCATGATCACTCGACATTTAAACAAGCGCGAGTGAGTGAGTCATGTAAACCTTTTGTTTGTGAGCCTTTTGATGGAGGGATGAAAAGAGGAGGAACAACTTGAAGGGAGAGAAACAAGAGGAGAAAATATTCACAGTCCGACCTGCTGGTTTTAACCCTCACACACGGTGACCCTGATCTGTCGCCTGCCAAGTAAACAAACCGTCATTGTTTGTAACCCCCTCTGTTACCATGGCGATTAGTAGCTCCCTGACCGGTTGCCACGGTAGCGCATGGCAGCAAAAACACACACACACACACACACACACACACACACACACACACACACACACACACACACACGCCTGCTCTCAGCCTCTTCATTGAAGGAACAATTCACCAGACTCCATGACATTTTCAGCTAATTTTTCTACTTTGCTTACATTTTCAGAAATGTGTGACACATCTCATTAAGAAAACATCCTGTTCTGGTAAAGTCAGAACAGAGCAGCAGAACCAGTCATAAAGTGATAGTTTATGTTTGTAATGTTTTAAATGTTTGTTTTTGTTTATGTGCAGCTTGAAAAGCAGGAATTTCTGTCAGGATTTTGTTGTTTTTAGGAAAATTAATTACGTAGAACATAATGTATGCATGTGTTTTTGAATAATTTATAAATGTAGGAATCTAGTCCAAGCGTGATGTGAGACGTTATTGTATTTCAGGAGTTTTTATAGGGTCTTTCCTGGAGAAACAGTTCCTAGTTGTAAATTTCCAGTCGTTAATTTTTTTTGTTTGCTTCTCTCTCTCTTTTCTCAGCATCCTCTAGATTTGATCTTTGACCCTTCATCATCTTCCAATGCTCCCTACACGATGACCCATCTTCGTCATCATCGCCACATGCCTCGCCATGGTTACCCATCCCCTCGGTGACCAACCTGTGAACCACCAAGCCCCCTGCCTCCCCTCTCTGCTCCCCAATCAGCTGTGGGGATGCACGTGACGGGCAGCATCTCCCCGGCCAATGAGAGGGAGCCTTTCTCCTTTCAGGAGGAGGGCGTTGCCATGCCGACATCTCCTCCTTCGCCAATAAAATTTTCTGATATTGAAGACACCCGGACGAAACCACCTCCTCCGCCCCCTCCTCTTCCTCCCCCCCTACCGCCCCTGCTTCCAGGGTTGGGGGACCCCACAGGAGGAGGCCTGAGGAGGAAGAGGAAGGTGAGGAGTTTCTACTGGAAGACAATACCAGAGGAGCAGGTAAAAGTCACTTTAAAGCACTAGCACCTTGATTACATTAAACTAGTGTTTATTTACGTGTATATATTTACACTGACCTTGTCGCAGGTGAAGGGGCGGGCCAACCTGTGGACTCAGGGCCAGGTGCAGCAGCAATACCAGATCGACGCCCAGACCGTCGAGGAGCTGTTTGGGCAGAACGACCGTCAATCAGATGCCAACGCCACGCCCACCAGGGGAGGGAAACTCAGGAGCTCGTTCAGAGAAACCAAAGAGGAGGTGTGTGTGTGTGCAGAGATGGATCATGGGAAAAAATCCCCCAGGGCACAGACATATAAAAGTTCCTTGATCCCCGTTATGGTTCTTTATGGCCAATGCAGTTGGTCATGTTTCATCTTCCGGTGGCTTATTAGGTATTTACCTCATACAGGGGGTCCCTACAGGTCAGGGGCCCCTGTGCCTGTGAGGCCTGTTAATGCATCCCTGTGTGTGTGTGCTGCTGTTGGTTAAACCTGAAGAAAGTGTGTGAAATGTGTGTGGACAGTTTTCACCTGAGCTGTGACCGCTTTACCTCTCTCTCTCTCTTTGTTTGTCTATGTCGCTCTACCAGATCTCCATCCTGGACTCTAAGCGAGGGATGAACATTGGAATTTTCCTCAAACAGTTTAAGAGGTGATTTTGACCACAAACACCAACAACACTGTGATGAAACAGGAACCACGAGGACACGTCATGGTCTGTGTCTCCTGTGTTAGTCATGTGACGTGTTTTCTCCCCCTCATCCCAGGGTATTAAGGGTAAACAGGTGTGGGGATGGTGGCATGTTGAGAAAAAATGGAGACGCTAAGTCCACATGTATCTCAGGTTAAAGGGGTGGGATGATGTCCAACAACAGGCCTACAGGGTACAGGCCCGGGGCCTCGAGAGGTCGAGAGGCTGCACCTGCAAAATGTCACTGAAAGAGACAAAGCAACAGCAACGACATGTAACTAGAACTAGAACATGATCATAAAAACGCTCAGAATGACCACAAAGAGGCAAAATAAACATCCTAAACTGTTTCTGTGCCTAGTTAGCTTTGACCTGACAACATTTTTCCTGATAAATGACAGAAATATTTCAGTTGTTAATAATTTAGTTGTTAAAGATTTTTCTATCAGTCGATAGATTTATTAATATTCTTTTCAGTGTGATGGATTTTTATTACTGTCAAAATAAAATCTTCCTCTTCCTCCTCAAGGTCCAATCAGATGATCGTAGATGACATTCGCCAAGGAAACAGTGGGCGCTACGGCGCAGAGACTCTGAGAGAGCTGCTGAAACTGCTGCCGGAGACAGAGGAGGTTAGTTAGTTAGTTAGTTAGTCAGCTGGTTAGTCACTGTGGGTAGTTAGTAACCAGCCCACGTTAACTACTGTTGCAGTTGTATGTACAGCACATCCTACATTACACTGGAAATAAAGAGTATTGTTTCCTGTCCCATGCCAACCCTGTGTGGTTCATATGGTGGATGGAAGAGAGTAAAATAATCCAGACAGTTATTTTGCTATTAAAACAAATTCGTTGTGTGTAAATGTAATTTCCAGGCTGTAGAAATAAACCTGCCTTCACCTGTTTCGTCTCCTACAGGTGAAGAAGCTGAAGGCGTACCGAGACGATGTCTCTAAGCTCTCATTGGCCGATTCCTTCGTGTACCTGCTGATTCAGCTCCCCAGGTGAGCTCCCCTTTGACCTTTAGCACCACGTCCAACATACACTGCACAGGTATGCAGTGAAGGCTGCTGGTGGAAGCTGCTGCCATCCTTTTTCACTAGATGCTGCTCTTTAACGTGATCTTTCAAAGGGACGTTGAGCAGCCAGTTGGTGGAAGCTAATGTGGATCCAAATAAAGACTCGGAAACAGACTGAGGAGGTTTTTCTTCCAGATCAAATGGAGCTAAACCTTTCAGAGCTTCCGGTAAAAGCAGACGGTGTAAAGAATGAGGAGACTGCAGGGACATGGTTGTCGGGCTGATGGGAAATGTGTTTAATTTAGGAAATCGCTCGTGACTAACAGCAGCACACGTTTGTTCCTTCACTGTCACTTTCACATGAGCTCATTTGTGTTTTGCAGGTCTGGACTCCTATAAAATGTGGATTTCTTAATCCGTGTCCTGTCTCTCTGTAGTTACTCCGTCCGGATTGAGTCCATGCTGTTGAAGGAGGAGTTTCCAGCGGCGTGTGAGATCATGAAACGAGACATCAGGATCCTTCACTCTGCAACCAAAGGTACCAGATTAATCCGCCACTGAAAATAGTCCCCAACAAATGTCCTGCTGTTTCAATAACACAGGCTGAGAGTCACAGCCAGAGAAGTTTCCAGAGACTGAATTCATTTAGCAGCTAAACAGCCAGAAATTTCCCTCAGGAGGTCGTGGAGACTAAAAATGATTCTATGTTTTTTTTTTTTTCTATATTAACTTTGTGTTTTATAGATAAAACATCTGATAATGCTGCTTTGGAGCCTAAAATCAATCATTATATTTTGTCAAATCAATGAATAAACTAATTTCAGTGTGAGATCTTGCTCTTTACATGCTGATGTGACTGGACGTTACCCACAGCTGGGTTTTTTTTGCAGTTTGCTGACAATAAGACAAACAGAATAAAAACAGATTATAACAGATTTGTCCTGTATATTTCCAGAGGATCCAGTGTTGTGACTCCATCTTTGGAACAATTTATATATTCACTGTGAGACATCAACATCCAGGCAGCAGCAAAACACTCCTCCCTTCACACACACTCTTTGCACAACGCAAACTAACACCTCGAATATTTTTATCCGTGTGTGTGAACTTGATAACTGGCTGAATTGTTAACTAACCCTCCACATGCTAATGCTGATGGTGCACACAGGGATTTGGGGATTATAGGCTCCTGGTTATCTTTTTTTAATTCTGTGTGTATGAAGACATTTGCCACTTCATATGTTTATGTCTCTCTGCCTCTTTCTTTTAGTGAATCTTCTTCTACATGATGTTTTTTGCATCCTATGATGCAGTTAAAGACATCTTTTCTCTTTCCCCTCCAGAGTTGATGTGTTGTGAGGAGCTTCATGCTGTTCTGCACCTGGTGCTGCAGGCGGGAAACATCCTCAACGCTGTGAGTGGGGAAAAAAAACAGCATTAAGGAACAATTAGACAAGAAACAGGGAAATGGAAGCAGGTTAAGACTGTAAAATGGTTAATTTGCCTTAAAGTAGCTTCAGGGTTGTTGGAGTCACCTTATTCCAGTATTCAGAACACTGACATCTATTATTTTAACATTAATAAATTATATTTAGATCTGAGTATTTCAGTTCAGCCTCAGGATTGTGTTTGTGAGTGTGTTTGTGTGTTCCTGTGCCTCAGGGCGGTTATGCAGGAAACGCCGTGGGCTTCAAGCTGTCATCCCTCCTGTCTCTGGCCGACACCAAGGCCAACAAACCGGGCATGAACCTGCTGCACTTCGTCGCCCTGGTCAGGATCCTGTTGTACTTCTGTCTTTGAGTATAAACCTTCGCTCTTAAAGGGCTGAAACTTCTGGGATTTGTTCAGATGTCACAAGAAAAGTCTTTTCTCATCCTTTAGGAAGCTCAGAAAAAAGATGAGAAGCTGTTGGAGTTTCCACTGAAGTTACCTCACGTTCAGCCTGCAGCCAGGTCAGCCATCAGGGAATAATCACATCATATGTATGAAATGACGGCGCCCTCTACCTGTTTTGTGATTGAACTGCAGAGTAGAAGCCGCGTATTGTCTGTGTATTTTGTTTTTAATGGTCTTTTAATTTTTGGAGTAGAATTTCTTTGGAAACGCTGGACGCTGAACTGAGGTGGATCATGACCCGCACGCGCTCAGTGGAGGAGAGCGTCCAGAGAGACACGGAGCTGCTGCAGCAACTGGACGACTTCCTGCAGGTAACGGCAGAGGATTTGTGCAAAGAGACGAGACAACCTCAGAGGGTCAGAAAGTCACCTCGGAGACATAGACGGAGCTTTTGTATTTACGTGATATCTGTGTTTTTGTGGCTATAATGTGTTGGTCTCTTATTGTTTTTCGTCTCAGGATGCCACCTCAGCTCTGTGCTCGCTGCGCAACAGTCGGCAGCAGCTGCAGAAGGAAGGAAACGAGCTGATCGACTTCTTCTGTGAGGACAGAGACGCGTTCAGACTGGACGACTGTTTCAGCATCTTTCACACTTTCTGCTCCAGGTTCACTAATGCTGTCAAGGTACAACAACTAAACAACACAACATTATCACACATGTTTGACAGAGACAGTTCACGTCAATATGTCTGTCTCTCTAAAGGAGAACATGGAGAGGGAGGCTAAGGAGGCAGCTCGTCGTCAGCGTTTACAGCAGCTGGAGGAGCAGAAGAGACACTCCTGGGCTGCGGGCGAGGAGGTACAACAACACACACTCAAACACCGAAACACAAACACAGACTTGCTGCTTCCATATGAATTAATTTCCACCATGTGATCCTGTTGTAGGTGAGTGGAGTCTTCAAGTCACGCTGCAGCAGCGAGACAGATATGTCGGCTGTCATGACAAGCTGCCCCCGGTCACCTTTAATTAACTCCCACAGTCCTCTGGGACGATCGGGGAGTTTACGACGCTCCCGGAAATCACCATCCACCTCACCATCCCTCGCTGCTGAGCGTGAACTGAGCATGCTCCTGGAAATGGCAAGACCTGAGTGGAAGGTTGCTCAGCAGAGAGGATGGGGAGAAACAAGGATAGCTTCTCCATCAGCCTCATCTGAATCTGGGCTTACAAGTCCAGGATTCTCTCATCAGACTTGGCCTCAAAGTCCAAAGGTCACAACGTGCAGTTTCCCCAAAAACCAGCAGCCTCAGGTGGGACAGAGGGCACCACAAACTCCCTCTTCACCTCCCAAGACCTCTTTGAGTCCAAAAAACATAAACTCACACCGTACAATCACCAGTTACCTCAGCTCCAATTCTACCCAGACTCCAGTAGATGCCATTAACACGGCAAACAAAGTTACAGTGAAACCTACCTCTGATTTAGACCAGCAATTTGACCACAACAACAATGGCAAAGGTCGAAGGGGGGAACCAACTGCAATGAACAAAGCTGACCCAGACTTAACTGGACTAATCCACTGCAGTGAAGATCAGTCCGGACACAGCTCTGTTGCTACAAACAACCTGTCTGTGGTTTTAGAGACATGCACGATGGTTCCAGATCTGAAAGTGTTCGACAAAGTCAGCACCTTGACCAGCTACAATAAAATCCATCACACACAGGAATATCACCTAAATGATTTAGTAATCACAGATTTGGAAGAAGAGGCAGTGGACAAGTCCCAAGTCCAGAAGGTGCAGAAAAACTCCCAGACTGGGAAAGTTGAAGAATCCAAGACATGCTCTTCCTTGGCACAACAAGAGGAAGAGGAGGGACAGGAGGAAAAGGTGGTTGTGTGGTGTGTGACAGGTGTTTGCGAGGCAGCCAGTGAACTCACAGATGCTGAGAACATTCATACACAATCTGAGAAGGATCAGTGTCGGAGAGACAGTGAGGGAGGAAACCAGCAAACTTCCTCCTCCTCAGCCAATCGCACACCTTCAGAACCTCAGCTGGCCAATGAGAAACCTGTGCCTGTACCCATCAGCAGTCAACCGGTGCCTGTGTCCCGCTCTGATGACCTGTCTCTCCAAGCGTCTTCCCCCAGATGGTGCCCAGTAGAGCCCTCATCAACCAGTGAAGCACCTGCTGATGCCTGTGAGGAGGATAAAGAGTCAACCAACCAAGGGGAAGAAACAGGGGGCTCCACCAATGAGAATGTGGAGATCCTCCCAGAAAAATCCATAGATGACAGGAGCAGAAACAAATCTGCTTCTTGTAAAACCAGTGAAAATACAGAAGCAGCTTCTTCCCCCAGTGGAAAGCTAGAACTGCCCAATGCATCCAGTCCATCCACCAAGAACCTCCTCGCTTCCAAAACCCGACCCACTGGAATTAAAGTCACAACCCCAAACACCACTTCCGCCAACAAATCCAAGCCCATTCGCACCCTCACCAACACTGAAAACCAGGACATGAGGCGAGTTGTGCCAATCTCCCGATCCAACCGAGGTCCTCAGTCTCTGGGTAAATGTCCTGAGAAACTTTCTGATCAACGCCGTGGATCTTGCAGCACTGTATCCACCCCCAGCAGCTCCAACCATCAACAAGGAAAGAGGCCTTCGACCGCTCCTTCATCCCGACGCTCCAGCATTAACAAGACCCCAATGGAGTCCAAGACCTCAAAAGACCAAAAGGTTTCAGGTACTCAGGCAACTGCCCGAGAGCAGAACAAGGACTTGCAAAGGAAGTCGTCCATTCGGAAGTCCTTACAAAAACCCAAACCCCAACCAGAGGAGAAGATGTGTCGCTCTACACTACGAGCCCTCGCTCAGGCTGGAGTAGGAGGTGGAGGGAGTGTAAGTGCCCCAGCCACCCCTTTGCACAAAACTACTACTCTGTCATCATCACCTATTCCAGGTTTTGCAAGAAGCACTGCCTCTTCTTCTTTCAGAAAAACACACACCGCCCTTGTTCCCCCTCATTCATCCTACGTTGGCTCAAACTCCTCCCCTAAATCGTCCCCTAAGATCACCCCCTCCTCCGTCCCTCAGTCCAGCACCACTACACCTTTCACTCGAACAGGGTCGCTGAAAGTCTCTGCTACATCCAGACCTTCAGATGAGCTTAACCCAAACCCAGTGGCGAGGTCTCAGAGCATCAGGACACTGGCTCGCTCACCGATCCACGACCCACTGGCTCCCCTTAAAGGCCACGGTCCCTCTGACAAATCAAGTCACTCTAGAGACTCAGGCAAGGCCACAAGACCGACCTGGAGATAACAGAAGAAACCAGAGGATACAACATGAAGTACAGACTTGTGTCTGTACACAAAGAGAGGATGGATTCCTAAACAAAAATCTCAAACTGGTGAGCTGCAGTAGCTGATGAGCTAACTGTTAACCAAGGCTGGATTTCCAGCAGATGTTCCAGGATCCCAGACCATTGGGGCACCACAAGCACTGGGTTTTCTGTGTGTCGGTTGGTTTTCATTGATTCTGTTTTTTTTTCTTTCTTTTTTTTTCTTTTTTTTTCAGATTTTGAGAATTTGTATCACGAAATTACAATAAAAACACAGTCCTGCATTATAATATAGTCATATGGTCCTGTTTGGCATTGGGACCCTATGTCAAAATCTATTCCAGACCCTTAATCCTCTTTAGATTTTGCTCCAATGCTCCTAAGTAAATTTGTGTTGTAGACAAAGTAAGGCCAAGTAGTTGAGAGTCTATTTCTGCATCTCTGAGCAAAAATAAAGACGAAGAAACTGCAAACTCAAGGTTTGTCGAGGACTTTTAGCTCTGTGAGCTTCTTTATATCTGAGCTTTTTATTCTGAGAAATGTAAACGTCATCCCATAGAGACCATAGAGAGAGGGGGGAGCTGGGCTTGCTCACTTTACCTTACTTCCTCAAGATGGCAGCAAATTCATGTTAAGTTCCCCATAGTTAAGAGTTTTGTGTGGCTGTAGCGCAACATCCAAATGTTCCTATAATGTCAGTTCAGTTGGGATTTGACATTTTAACGCTGCTGTGACTCGGTCTGTAAATGTTGATCTAAAGTCTTGCATTGAGACCAGGGAGATTTATTCCAACATGAAATGAAACTAAGTGTCCTTGGCACAGTAGGTGCTGCTGCATGAGTGTGAACTGGGCATTGAACCTTTGAACTTGAGTTTCCTGTTGTTGAAATGTAGGCAAGCTAACATAGCACATACAAGCATCCATTTATTTTCCATCTGCTTACTGCAAAGCTCAGTCAGGTTGGTTTCTAGAGAGAATATAATATGAAAAACAACTATAATGGCAGGATGGTACAGAGTACCCAGGTCCGTTGGAGATAGCTGGAGAAGAATAAAAACAGGACCAATAAAATTACTGCAGTGTTTATGACTGAATCACAGCTTGGTATTTTCTGTCCTTTCCAGGCTTTGATTTCTTAAATTCATTTAATTCTGCACTTTTAATTTTATGAACCAAGCTGAGAATTCTTTGTATATTTGGCCTGAATGAAAAATAAATCAGACTATTATAATTGTAAAAAAATGAATAACTGGGAATCATGTAGTTAGATTATACGAGGAGGCGCTAAAAGTGTCTCTGATTCAAACCAGCAGTGTCTGACTCACTGGGAAAAGTCTGCAGTGCCAAGTTTGTTCATATGCAAACATTTGTATGTTTATGTATATATGTAGTTAATATTTGATATATAATCTGTCTAGTACTTAATAAACTGTTATCCCTCCAACAAACTGTCCTGTGCTTCACTGGCCTGATTTGAACCAATTGAGTGAAGTGATATGTAATTTCTGGATTAGTCCATCCAGCTGGAGAATCCCCGTGAAAACAGTTTAATATTCCTGATCCTGTGCTAATATCAACTCACATCCAATTATATGTTTGCTTATCCTATCCACAGTATCAGCATAGCTGTGGGAATACCAATAATAATTCATCTGCATACAGTTTGTGTCAGGAGAAAATGTATAAATATGATAGTGGTCATTTTGCATCATTTCATTCTATGGCCAGAAAGAAAAAAATCAAAGTATGATTCATGTCACACACATTTTCCTCCTAATTTGACGTAACAGTCTGGTTTTATTTTAACTATGTTCTGTAACACACAGGAGCTGTCAGATCATCTGATTAATTAAACAGGTAAAAACAAGAAAAGTGCTGGTGCAGGATTTTCCACAATCTGGCAACTCAAAAGTTCCCATGACTGATCTACAGTAGATTTTAGTGATGGTACAGTTTAAGTTATTTTAATCAGTAAATATTATTTACGTGAGATATCTGTGATTTATTGACATTTGTACATTTTATTTATTTATCTCTTGTTGTTTTTGAGCCGTTCCTCTGATACAATACGACCTCCAAAATGTTATCACATTATGTTCACACACTAATATAAAAAATATTTATCAATCAATAGCTCATCGATTCACTCATTAACGATACGCGCCAAAATCTCGGAGAAAAAAAAAAAAACGTTTGGCGGAAAAATGACGGGGCGGCGCGTAAACACGGTGACGTCACTAACTCGCGCCAAACAAAGCTCCATGTGCAGGAAGATAAAAAACGAAGCGAAGAAAGTTGAATTTCTGTTAGTTTGTGGTGAAAACGCAGTAAAAAGACAAACCTGGAGGGAAAAGGTGAAGTGTGAAGCCGCTCGGAGCAGAAACGTGGAGGCTGCGGTGAGAAAAATAAAGCGGAAGACGCGAAAAGAAAGAAGAGAGAAATCCCGGCGTTTAAAATTTAAAGTGCCGAGGGGAGAAATTGTGTTTTTAAAGGTCAGTCTGGTTTATTTTACCACTTCTGTCTTTGGTTTACCCACATTAAAGGATGTTTGCTGCGTATTTTAGAAACATGTTGGTTTAAGTTACAGAAATACCACTAACTTACTGCTACTAGTATATCATATACTATCATATACTATAGCATAGTACAGTACAGTACGATCACATACAATATCAGTGTATACTAGTAATATTTTACCAATGAAACTGAGATTTGTACAAATACTGCACTGATCAAAACAGACCAACAGTTTAGTCCCAGACACATGAAAACTACGAGCCACTATGGTCAATAGTCAATAGTCAAAAATAAAAAAACACTCATTCATTTTTAGTTCAATACAGTTTAAGTTATGTTTAGTTGATGTTTTCTTTCTTTAAGCTTCTTCATTTAGAGCATTTGCTGCTTTCTGGGTTTTTCTTTCATTGTAGTCCTTGTCATTTGAGGAGATTACAATAAGCTTTTCTCACCTGGACCCTTACCAGAACAGTAATTATGGTCAGTTCTTTTTTGTCTGCTCAGGATGCTGCTGTGTGAAGAGGAGGAGATGCATGAAGGTCGTCATGAGAGGAGAGAGGAGGAAGAGGAGGGAGAGGAGGACACAACAGTAACGTCTAAAGCCATGAGGAGAGAAGAAGAAGCAAAAGCACGAAGAAGGCTGATTGGTGGAGACACGGTGATCTCCACCTCCCCTCCTTTACTCTCCCGCTCTCTCCGCCGAGGAGGAAGCGAAGATGACGGGGAGGAAGATGAGGTCAGGGTCGCCATAGTGACCTCTGAAGACGAGTCCTGTCCATCTGAGCCTTTTGGCACCGCCCACCTCGAAATGACCAATCACATCACAGGGACAGAGGACGGAGGAGGTGGACAGGAGGAGGAGAGAAGGATGGAGGAAGCTCAGGAGGAGGAGGAGGAAGAGGAGGAAGAAACCTGTGGTGAGCGTGAGGAGGAAGAGGATGCAGAGGTGATGTCAGCATCGCTCCACCTGCAGAGCCAGGTAAGACTCTTCCCTGCTTCCTGTGTGTTTATACAGAGGGAAACGTCATCACTCAGCAGTATATTAGTGTTTCTTTGGCTCCTTACTGTCTTTGGTTTTGGTGTGTTTGTTTTGTATATTTTTAAACATATTGTTTACTTCAGAGTCTGTGAATGAGCCAGAATATTTCATTCTACAGAATAAAAACTTCTACTTTTCCTTCTTTTACAAATATTTTGGTATTGATCCTTAACGTGATCTCGACTATTATTTAATGTAGTAACAATATAGAATAGTACTCTGATGGTATTGTTGTTAAATTAGTCTTCATTTTTTGTTGTTGTTATTTTTGGAGTGCGTGAATGTGCCTGCAGGTGGCGACACTCGCACACAAACACACACCTGTGTTGGTAACGCGTTTGATGTGGCGTTCAGGTACCAGCTCATGATATCACTCTGTGGCGTTCAGGTCCCAGCTGACAGCATCACTGTCTGTCTATGTGGCGTTCAGGGACGATGCTAACAGCATCAGAGTCTGTGTGTGGTGTTCAGGTGCCGGTGTGTCTCCTGTTTTGTTGTCTTTATAAACAAGCTGAACAGCAGCTGCTGTTTGTGGGCGGTTCAGCGTGTGTGGGAAAATACTACAGCACCGTAGATACAATGAGGCATTTACTGTCTTCCCCCAGTTATTAAGTTAGTTAAAACATCTATTCCAATATAAATGTATGGTCTTAATTAAACAGACATTTATGCTGTAATATAATCTATATTTGAATAATCAGACTCGGAATCATCTTTACTGTCCAAGTTTGTTAAACACACAAGGAATTTGACTCTGGCACCTTGGCCCTCAATGTGTTTTGTAATCAACAATATATACATATAGAAATGAATAAGTATAGAACAGAAATCACAGCTGAATAATCACAGTGTCACATTAGCTGACACGTCTATTAAAGGCAGCCTGTGGTGGAAAGAGACATTTTAGGAAATGTCAGGATGTGTCATTAACAAATTCACCTCTGAAAGGTAAATTTTACTGGTTATTTCACTTCTAAACTGTGAAAATTATATATATATATATAAATACTGTGACTGCTTTCACTCACACACTGTGTGCAAGAATGTGCAGCAGTGAGCATTCCTCAGATTCCTCTCACAGCTCGAGGCCCAGGAGGATCATGGTATATGAAGTCTACTCAACCCACTCACACACCTGCACATGTTCCAGTAGTGGAAGAAGTACTCAGGTCCTTTACTGCAGTAACAGTAGAAATACCACAGTGTAAAAATCCTCTGTTCCAAGGAAAAGTCCTGCATTCCACTTCCAATTTGAAGTACTTTATATATCGCTGGGTAACTGACGTGAACTACCTTATATACTTCTAATTTGAAGTACTTATATACCGCTGGGTAGGTGACGTTAACTACCTTATATACTTCTAATTTGAAGTACTTTATATACCGCTGGGTAGCTGACGTTAACTACCTTATATACTTCTAATTTGAAGTACTTTATATACCGCTGGGTAGCTGACGTTAACTAACTTATATACTTCTAATTTGAAGTACTTTATATACCGCTGGGTAACTGACGTTAACTACCTTATATACTTCTAATTTGAAGTACTTTATATACCGCTGGGTAGCTGACGTTAACTACCTTATATACTTCAAATTTGAAGTACTTTATATACCGCTGGGTAGCTGACGTTAACTACCTTATATACTTCAAATTTGAAGTACTTTATATACCGCTGGGTAGCTGACGTTAACTACCTTATATACTTCTAATTTGAAGTACTTTATATACCGCTGGGTAGCTGACGTTAACTACCTTATATACTTCTAATTTGAAGTACTTTATATACCGCTGGGTAGCTGACGTTAACTACCTTATATACTTCTAATTTGAAGTACTTTATATACCGCTGGGTAGCTGACGTTAACTACCTTATATACTTCTAATTTGAAGTACTTTATATACCGCTGGGTAGCTGACGTTAACTACCTTATATACTTCTAATTTGAAGTACTTCATATACCGCTGGGTAGCTGACGTTAACTACCTTATATACTTCTAATTTGAAGTACTTTATATACCGCTGGGTATCTTGGGAATTTCCCACCAGGGATCAATAAAGTTTGATGATCAGACTGTATTTTGTACAAGGTTTGACTCTGACATGTAGTGAAGCCCAAGGATCACAGTACTACTTCTGAGTATGTGTATGAGGACCAGTTTATACCATGATAGGGTTCAGGGTAGATCATCACAAATGTATAAGTTCAAAACTGCGTGTGGGGGAAAAAACTAGGGCACCAATCTGTAATCTCATCGCATGTTTTTTTCAAGATTACTACACAAATCAGAGATTATACACACACACACACACACTTAGAGGAATTATATTAATACAGTTTAATGCTCATCTGTTGGCTCTCAGGGTCAGATGACTGGTGCGAACAGAAGCACATCAGAGCTGCTCTGGCATGTCTGGTATGTGAACCCACACATTTCATATCAGTGTCTCCTGCAGTGTCCTAAACCATGACTTTTGTTTGTACTTCTCTGAGTTTCCGTGGGGGAAGGATGGACCTGAACGTGTCGTGGTTCATTTGCTCGTGTCCGGAGTTCATGTGCTTTGGTCTCAGACTCACTTTATTTATTACACTCTGAAAAACATCACGCATGAGTTTAGTGGACTCAACTAATCTGTTCTCAGTATCCTCTTTAGTCGGCCTCACGCTGGCTGAGAAGCACTTAGTCAAAAAAATAAGAGATGCTAACAGACGCAAACAACCTGGTTCGTGGTGGCCAGAAAGATTTTTGACCTGGCCTGGACGGGCCTCCCATTGTTGGTGAGGAAAAACCATGTGAGCCAGGTCAGCGGTGTGGTTCCCTGCTGTGTTTTTAGTAGTTTTTGGACAACAATGGAGGTCTACGGCACAGACCGATAAACTAAACTAGGTCATGGATGGGATTTGGACTCAGTAACACACACACTGAATTACCGGCAGCATCTTTTAACAGTCTCTTGTTTTTGACTGTCTCTTGCTCATACACACCTTAACACACCCTGTGTGAGCGCAGGAGGTCACATTCCAGCTCCGGGCAGCGCTCCAGCCGGGTTAGCTCCACCAGGCGATCCCGCAGAGTCAGCGGTCAACACACACCCACACTTATACACACACGCATTCCTCGAGCTGCGGCAGCATTCCTGGAGGCTTCTGCTCGTCAGCAGGACGGGGGTTTGAACCTACGACCTTCCGGTTACGCTGCAGTGTCTTCGTAGCAAGTTCAATCTGGTTCTCAGATGTAATTAATTTCTTTTACAGTGTAACTCTTGCACTGACGGAGGCTTTAAACTGAGCCAGTATCTGTTCTGTGAACCTCTGAGGTCATGGAGCTGATGTCCAGGCTTTACTGAGCTTCTATGAGATGAAGGAAATTCAGAGATTTTGACGAGTCTCAGCTCACCTCAGCGTTCCTACTGTTCAGTACAAATACAAACATTAAAAAAGGTCTCAGAATACAGGACGTGAGGACGTATTGAGGCTCAGACCAGGTTTTGGGGTTCAGTATGAACCAGGTTTAGGTTCAGGTTGGGGTAAGAGGATGTCTGAGCGTCAGACGTGAAGAACAGGTGCCCCGTCCTCCTGTGTCTCCTCTCACACTCTGTGTTTTACAGTTTGTAAGGCGACACTTCAATGCTGCCAGTTTTCCCGCACTCCCCCTCTGTTTGTCTTTCTCTGAGCTTTGTCCTCATCCTGTTGACATATTAACAGGAACTGGATCATCTGAAAGTTCAGTGGCAAATACTCAAGCAAAATTCTTCAAGCATCCAAGTTTCAGCCCAGAAAAATTCTGCACGTCCGCCCACTGTCATTTCTTGAATTGATCGTTTTGCTGCAAAGGAAATGAGGAGACTTATTACACTGATCCTGAAGTGCATCGCTTTGCTTTTTATTTTTATTTGCAACGGTGGTGATAAAACAGGATGTAGCCGCTCAGTCCTAACCCACCAGATGCCCCTAACTCTTTGTGTGCTTTACCTCTTTGTCGAAGACTAATATTTTAGGAGACTGTTAGGTGTTTTTCAGGCCTGAGTAGTGTCTGCAGGTAGGTCACACAAACAGGATTGTTGTTGACCTGCTGGTGTGTCTGTTGACCTTTATGTAAAAGTGACTCAGGTGCCTATTCAGATGTGACTCAACACAAGTAGGTATTTAGGTCTTATTTCCTTCCCTTTGTTTCGTCCTCTCCTCTGCCCTGATTTCTACCACAGTTCGATCTTTTCCTCCCCTGAGGCCGATTGCAGCTTAGACACACATACACAGCTCCTCGTTAAAATATACATGAGCACTAAGTCCCTCACATCCCTGCAAACCTCCCTGCATTCATTATTGACGAACACACTCCACCCTGCAGCCGGACTGATTATTTGCTTTATAAAGCACCTGTTGTTTGCTGCATTGCACCTGTGTGATGTTTCCCACTGGAAACAAGCGGTCAGGTCCTGGTGGCCTGTGTCGGCTCCGATGCTGCTCTCAGAGTCGACTCTGGCCTGTTCTCCACCGTGTTCTGTGACATGTCTTTGTGAAACAGCTGCATTTAGGCGACGTGAGTCTCAGTTGAGATTCTGAGCTTTCCAGTTTCCTGCTGGGCGTGATAATCAGTCCGTCTGAAGAGGCATTAGAGCCGTGACTTTCTGAGCTTCTCTGGTGTATCATCATGTGTGATGACATCCACATACAGTAGAATCCCAGTTCTGGTTTATTTTTATTTCAATATACTTTGTGGAGCTCTGGGTTTTGCTAAACTTTGCTTTTATTCCTCTGTGTCATAAAATATATGAAAATGTGGAGGAAAAAAGATTTTTACTGGCTGAAAATCATCTTATCATGAGTCCTTTAGGAGACTCCAGGTGCCATATTGGCTTTCCCGTCTTTCACGTTGTAGTTTGTGATATAAAGCAGTTTACACCCCCACGGTGTCATTCAGCTGGGACTCTACAACCACAGGCCGTTATGTAAACAGTGATTTTCTTCTAGCTGGGCCAAAATTTTATACTTTTGCAAAATTCAGAGACGTGGTGCCGTGTTTCTGTTTCACCTTGAGTGTTTCTGACATGTTTATAAGAAACTATCATGGGTTTCCTTTCTGGCAAAGCCTTGTTTATTCACATAGGCAGCGTAGTTCAGGAGCTGCAGCTGTTTTAACTTGGGTTTGTCATTCTGGCCACTTTTCCTTGAAGATGAGGGTGGACAGGAAAAAGGTTCCAAGAAACTTAAGAGGCTAAGTGAATGTTTTTGTGCTGGCTTTGAAGCGGGTGACCTCTGACCCCAGAGGTTCTTGCGATTGTTTGTATGTAATGTACTATTGATGCTGAAAATGAACTCTAGCTGTAACTGACCGAGAGAGTCAGAGAGTCCGTGCAGAGGAGAGATGAAACATCAGCTGCTGAAAATCAATCTTTCACACATTCCTCCGATCTGGTCTCATTCTTTTTATTGATTGCTCACACACTCGTAGGCTGATCCGGCTCACTAACTCACACACACACACACACACACACACACACACACACAGGCCACATCTGCCTCTGTCTTTGAAGTGGTTTCTTCTGTTTCCAGTGTCTGAGGATAACACGTTCCCGTGCATACACACTGAGAAACTGACCCTCTGACACACACACACACACACACACACACACACACACAAAGTCCACAAAGACTGTGGGAAAGAGTCAGCTGTTTTAATGCATAACACACACACACGAGTTTCGGGTTTTACAAGGCCATCAGAGGGAGAGACTCGGTGGGTCCGCATACCAGCGAGAGACAGAGGGCGAGTTTGAAAAGACTAACAGGACAGAAAGAAAACCACATGAAAAAAGAAATGGAGATTATCAGTGCAGGAAAAAGTACTTTAAATATTTTTACTGCAGTAACAGTAGAAACACCACAGTGTAAAAATCCTCTGTTCCAAGTAAAAGTCCAAAAGTATCATCATCCAAATGTACTTGAAGTATCTAAAGTAAACGTAGTTATTGTGCACACTTCACATTCATGTATATATCAGATAAATGTAGTGCAGTAAAAAGTACAAGATTTGGCTTTTAAATGTAGTAAAGTCCAAGTATTAAGTACCACAACATGGAAATACTCAAAGTAGGTAAAGACCAAATACATTAGAATTGTACTTGAACAAATGTATTTTTAATTTTTAAGCATTTGTACACTGTTGTATTTGTACTTTTACCTCAGTAAAAAGATCTGAGTACTTCTTCCACCTCTGGTGATAAATGCTGATACTTTGGCAAGAAGCATTTAAGGCTTGAGAAATAAAGACTACCATAAGCACAGAGAGGATAAATGTCAGATGTGTGTGCCGGTGAATCGGATTTGTCTTTGGACTGGGATGCCTTAAACCTTCAGGTGGTTCTAATATTCAGTCGTTTCAGCCCCCACTTTCTATACATCACAGAATAAAACATTAGAACCACCTGTCAGCATGAAGCAGTCCAACAGCAACACAGTCTGAGTCTTTCCTGTGAGACTCACAACAGGAACACTACGAGATCCGCACAGTTACAGTGTGAGCAGGACCTAATATAATCTAATGAAAGGGTCCTGCAGCAGGTCCTGAGTTCATGTTGCAGCTTCCCTCATGCACACTTCTGAGCATACGAATTAAAACGCGATGTAAAGAAAGAAAACTAGCTGGAGATAAGAGAGAACAGGAGGAGGATCTGAACAGGTGAGAGAGGTGGAGGTGTTTCATCTCCTCAGGCTGTGGATGAAGGCTTGACCTTCCAGATGACCTCTTAACACTGTAATGGTCCTCTGGGGGTTTCAGTGTGGAGACCTTTCAGGTCAATTGGCTGTGAGAAAGCTCTGCCCTCCAACATCCCCCCACTGGGTGTTGGCGTGAGCTTGTATTTGTGAAAATTCCTGTTTGTGTGCGTTCCAGTAAAGCTTCTTGTTTGTCCACCTTTGGGTTTTATATTTGCATTTTTAGTCTTTTAACCATGGGATCCTTTGGTCCTAACAGTGCTGCTTAACGTGGGTTGTGGTCTGCGCTGGGGTTTCACTTATTGTTTTGAATCCTCAGGTCTCCTGATTCTGTTTATCTGATTTGGTTCAGACTTTTGGCAGATTCTGTGCAGCAGTGACCAGAGGTGGAGCCTCCGTATCAGGTCGTCAGTCATCTGAGATACATCTGTTTTCATTACCTCAAAAACCAAATTCAAGATGCATTTGATATGTAGCTGGAAATAAACTTTGGATCATGTCTCATTTATTAAGATGGAGGGGGCAAGGTTTTATGACCTTTACTGCAACCAGCCCCCAGGGGGCAATTGACTTATGATGGTTTCACTTCTGGGACCCGTCACGTCGGCCATCTTTGTTTACAGTCGATAGCTCGAGACACACCTATCAAACATCGAGAACTTGCAACAACGAAGGTCTGACTGTTGTGTCTCTGGACCTCGCCTTCATTTGGACCAAAAAGTGTACCTGAACACACCACACACCTGACAGCCAACCAACACGTACCTTCTGTGCCCGTGAGAGGAAATACCTGTCCATACCAGCAGGGGGCGGTAGTCTTTGTTGATCATTTAAAAAAGTGGAAGGTCTATACTGCAGATGTTCAACTTTTTGCTGCAGAGGACTCCTCCATGGCTCCATGTTAACCCTGCTTGTTGCTGTTTCTTTGTCCCACTCTCTCTGTGCTAAACAACGCCACCTCTTGGCTCTGGCAGCCACTGGTTCCCTCTTTGAGCTGCAGAGACTCCTCCATGGCTGCTGTGGGAAACCACTACTGGGTTCTTCTGACCTTGGCCAGGTGGCAGGTGGGGCTCATTGACGGAGCGGACTTTGCCAACAAAGAGTAGAGAAGCTGGAATAACAACAGGACGGCTGTAGGTAGCAGAGAGTCCTGGGGGGGTAGTATAGCTGAGGGACACCAGGGCCTGGATCTGGGTACCTGCAGGGACCAGACCTTAGGGAGCACCTGAGCTTTTAAAAATACCTTCGCGTTATCGGGCCGATCCAGAACGTCCTACGTCAGGAGGGTCGACGACACAGACACGCCCCCTCCGCGCGGCTCCACCCCCTCCCTCTGGTGTTCCTGAGGTCGCGCGAGCTTCAGTCAGAGTCCTGAAGCAGCAGCAGCAGCAGCGCGAGCGCAACACGGGCTGAGTCCGCTCTGATCAAACTGATCGATTTCTGTTCACCGACCGACCGGATGGACTGTTGACGTCGCCGTGTCGCATTCTGGGATATTCCATATGTTTTATATGGATCTTGGGATTTGATCGTGGTAGATTCTGTCTGTAGTTGAGGTCCCCCCTAACGGGCGCAGCCATGGGTTTCTACGGCACCCTGAAGCTGATCTTCTACAAGGTGAGTATTGATTACAGGACCGGGAGGGGGGGTGGATCGATCGGCTGACATTGGCGGTGTTGTGTTGTTGCGGGGTGTCGTGCGGGAATCGGACATCACCGGGATGACGAGGCGTTTCTCTGACAGCGGATCGCCTCGTGCGTGTGTCGCCGTGCGTGTAAATGTGTGTGCGGTGTGTCGGGACACTGCGGAACCGGCAGAGGGAGACTACCGGGGTCCTCCATAAACCTCAGCCTCCGTTAACCTGCTCAGTCGGTGAAAAAGACGTAAATCCAGGCAGAACATCAGTTTTTCGTCTTTTCAGCTTCACAACACAAGTTAAACCAAAGAAACGGACGTTTTTAGCTTCTCTACGCTGAAAAACACGCACAGCTGCTGTAAATGAGACTTTTCTTATTCCTCAGGACTTCAGAGCACAGGGATAATAAAGAAAGGTCACTGTAAAGTTATTGTTTAGTACATTAGTGGAAGGTTAAAGGGCTGGAACCTGGTTCAAGTTGATAGTTTGTGTTTCTTATTCTGGTTTTTAACAATAAGCACGTTTTGCTCCTCTTTACCAAGAGTTTGGTGTTTGGCTTAATAAAACCCGCACGGGCACAACATCTGTTATTAAAGGCCTGTCTGATATGGGCAGGAGAGTCCGAAAATGAAAAGCAGATTATGAGTTCAGGTCAGAGTTGGGAGCTTTGTGTTGTGATGTTGTGGACAGCACTGTCAGATGGTTCAGGGTTCAGTTCCTCAACACACTTACTGGGGATTTTCTAGGTTTTTGGCTATTTCCCCCAAGCAACAATGGATGTGGCGTACTCGGCATAAAGATACCGGGAGGACGAAGGACACACATGGTGTCCTCTACATCTCCTGCCTCCAGTGTGTGTCTGTTTGTGTGTATTTTTGTGCGTTTGTGTGCTGCGGCCTGTTAGTGCGTGCTGCTCTATTTTAGCCCAGTGCTGCACCGGCGACATTCTTCTGATTTTCTGCATTCCTGCATTCATTCACTGAGAGGGAAGAGAGAGATACAAGGCCGGTGCAGACCCCTGGGTCGCTGCGTTCACGGTCCTTTTAACAGTGTAGGAGTTTTCTGTGTCTTTGTTGTCACACAGTTTATCTGCATCTATTGATTAACGTGGGCCCTGCAACAGCTGCTGGTTCTTTTTGACCACAGCAGAAACCAGCGAACGTTTGTAGGAACTTTTCTCGCTCTCCTTCCACAGGCCAAACTAAGACATCATGTGTTTCACAGCCGGATACGTTTGGGAAAGAAAAGAGTCGGTTCATTAACCCACAGAATAACTGGTGATTCATCTCAGCAGCAATAGTGAAAATGTCAATTTGTCTCTGATGCCAAACTTTCGTAGCTTTTCTTTGTTGTCACATAACATCTAAGGACCATCAGTAAAAATCCTGTGTAGAAACAGGAAACGCTCATCAGCAGCTGAAGCAATAAACCACCTGATGTGTATGAGTGTTGTTATTTTAACTGAACCAATCAACAACGACAGACTGATTCTACTCATCAGCTGAGACTGATACAGACGCCCGAGAGATGTGGCCAATGATTGGGAGGTCTGGAACCATCCTCGGTTTCAGCCGCCAGAAAACATTTCTGGTTGTGTTGTGCTATAAACAATTAAACTCGCTAACAGCTATGCATCGGTTTTAGCAAACACATGGACCGTGATGGAAAGATTCCCAGAAAACAAGGGAGAGTTAGTTAATAGAAGCCAGTTTAAATGCTCCATGTGTTTAGTCATAAAGCTTCATGAAAGACTGATTCTTTATCTTTTGTCTTTCGACCACCAGATGAAGAGGAAGTTGGATCACGGCCCCGACAGCCGACCGTTCCCTTCAGGGAAGAAGCACTGCAAAGGCAACGGATACCTCAGGTACCACATACTTTCTACAAAGGTCTTTCTGAAGCGTTTCACAGAAAATCCAACAGAACCTGCAAACTGTAACCAGAGTGACATTTTACCATGATTGTTTGGGAAAGTTGATTTTAACGGGCGTTAATTTCCAGCTACAGCGAACAAAGGGAAACATTCAGCTGGCCAGATGAAATCGCTCATTATTGCCATTAGTGTCTTCTCACTGTGTCTCTCTCACTGCAGTCCTTCCAGTTTGGTGCAGGCCACACCCACCACGTTCGGCGACCTGCGACTGGCCAATGGGCACTCGGCTCAGCGGCGGCGGGTCACCTCGGGTCCACCCCCTTCTGGACTGCAGGACTGGCTTCACATCTTCCAGGTCAGCTCACACACATCTAATGATTAAAAGAACGTTTGGTCCATAATTACCAGTTTGGTTCTTAATTGGAGTGAAGTGTACCATCAATAAAGCGTCAGTCTAACTCTGTAGTTTACCTACTTGAAGCTCCACACAGGCCTACCTTAGAACAAATAACATTTAAATTACGAAGCTAATTGGTTCTAACAGTGCTGCTCTTGTTATTTGCATGTGTTCTGTGTGAATCATCGGCCTGTGAGGATTTTGGCGTTACCTGCAGCTTTAACCTCAGCCTTCAATTTTAAATCTTTATTGTCCCACAAGGACAATTTTTAACTTTTGCAGCTTAAAACATGAAACAAAACACAATAAAAATACACATTGAAAGTGGTGGTGCTGTGTGAGAAACGCACAGAATAGAAGGACAGAAAATAATAACGATGAAAAACCTAGAAATGCTGTCAGGTCTGCATTAGCGTTATAAGCCGTTATTGCACATGTGAATGCGAAAGCCAGCTGATAAAATTTCTGGATGTGCTGTATCTTTGGTGAAGTGTGTTTGTGAGAGTAAACACAGAGCAGTAGAGGCGGCTGCCTCCGAGCTCTTCTTATGTAAGTAATAAAAAAAAACCTACACAGAAACACATTCACATACATTCCAATGAGAAACATGAATCGCTCTGATGTAGCTTTGGGGAAGAGGCTGAAATGATTGCACAGACATGGAAACACTAGAAAACACTTAAAAACCAAGACTGAAAACTTCCACATGTACACACACAACACTGAGACATAAGCACAAACTGAAACACTCGTCCTACTCCTGTCATTTTTACTGCATGTATGTCTCTAGTAAGTAAACAGAAGAGAAACCCCTCAGTTCAAACAGAAACCAAACTAAACAGAAAAGGTCATTTATAAAGGAAACATAAAAAAGCAATTGAAAGTAAACGGAAAAAGCACAAACAGAAACGCTCAAAGGTTTTAAAGGTCCAGAGGAAGTACTTAAAACCAAATACTGATCAGAAAAAGCAATAATTAAAAATAAAGAGACCCACAAATTATATAAACTACTAAGTGTGCTTAGACTGAACTAGAAAACTTAAGTTTCTCCGTCAAGTCCTCTGGACTCAGTCTCTTCATCCCCACCTTCTCCGCTGCAGACGTGGAGCGGTCCTGAGAGGCTGTTGGCTCTGGACGAGCTGATTGACAGGTGTGAGACCAGTCAGGTGAAGCACATGATGCAGGTGATCGAGCCCCAGTTCCAGAGAGACTTCATATCCTTGCTGCCCAAAGAGGTACGGACACACGAAACAGGCACTGTCCTGCTTTTAAAAGTATGTCACAGACTGTGGATTTAGAGTGAGGGCGTGAGTCGCACAGCAGTGTTTTAAAAAGTCTGTGATTGTTTGTGGGTTTTCAGCTGGCTCTCTACGTGCTGACCTTCCTGACTCCCAGAGACCTGCTGCAGGCTGCTCAGACCTGCAGGTACTGGAGGATCCTGGCTGAAGACAACCTGCTGTGGAGGGAGAAATGCCGTGAAGAAGGTAAACACAAACACACTAAGGTTTACAGTGTCGTTACTCAAACGGGGAAACTTGCTGGGGACTATTTCGAGCAGCGGATGAATCCATGTTTGATCTCTACTGAATGTCTGTGGCAGCAGGACAGTGTATGTCAGGGGTAGCCAAGACTGGGCCTTTAGAGAGCCCCTACCCTACTTATTGCTGATTACCTGGATCAGGTGTGTTAGCCAATCAGAAGCTGGACGGGCAGGGATAGTTGGAAACCTAGCAGTGCAGGGGCTTTTGAGGACCAGGGTTGGCTACCCCTGGTGTATGTGGATGCAGAATAAAGTTCAGTGTTTGTGTGTAAAGGCCCATGAATGCAGTAGTATGTGTTTTTTGTGTGTTTTTAATAGTTTAATTTGACAATAATGGGACATTTAGTGAGCTAGTTAATAGATGACTTCATTGCTAGTGTTGATCTTTTTGTGGGATTTGTCAGATATCTGCTATAAACTCCAGCTCCATCTTGTTAATCGCAAAAAGCTGGATTGTTTTCGCTTCTCTTCTCTTCTCTGTCGTTTGGCTTTGCTCTGGCATGTTCTGATGAATCTTCTCCACTGGAATTAAAGCAGCTCTGTATTTTCTGCACTGACTGTGGGAGTTTATTATGTGCTACCTGAGCAGAGAGACTGTAGTTGTGTTTTCACAGGGGAAACATGAAAACCTGAACACAAATAGAGACAGGAGCTTACTGGATGTGTGGTGCTTTCTAACCGGAGTGTAACATGCAAATACAGCTACATCCAGCCACTCACTCCACCTTCATTCAGCGCAATGCAGTGCCTGTGTGTGTGTGTGTGTGTATGTGTGTGTGTTTCTCTCTGGGCTTTCTTCCAGTCAGCCGAGATTCACTGCCAGCACTCAGCAGCCATACCAATGAGGCTACCTCACGTTAGCGCCATGCCACAGCCATACTAATGAAGCCTGCCTTAACCACAGCTCACCAGCTTCATAAATAATGCTCCTCTGTGTCTGTGCTACACAAATCCACAGCAGAGGGAGTAATGCTGGCATTTGCTAGAACATAGTGAGAACATAAATGCAGCTAATTTGCACAAGCAGAATGATGAAACTAGTCACAGCAGTAGATCCAAACTTCTGCTAGCTCACAGTGCAGTCGTAACAAGTGTAGCTGACAGTAGCTTAGAGCCTGCAGTCCTGTGTTTCTTAATTTGTCTCTTCTCTCCAGGGATATCAGAGTGCATATCATCTCGTCGCAGGAAGTGTGTGCAGCCAGGTGTGGCGGTCAGTCCGTGGAAATCGGCCTACATTAGACAACACTGCATCGAAAGCAACTGGAGGAAGGGGGACACGCGGGAACCCATGGTACAGCATAACACTCACACTCTCAGCCACGTAGGCGCCGGCCCAGCCGACCGGTATTTGACATGTAAACATGGACTGGGTGTCAGTAAATCGTTATGTCTCCGTCTGTAGGTGCTGAAAGGTCACGATGATCACGTGATCACATGTCTCCAGTTTAGCGGCGACCTGATTGTCAGCGGCTCAGACGACAACACGCTGAAAGTCTGGTCAGCTGTCACCGGCAAGGTGGGACATTGTGTGTGTTTGTGTATCAGCAGAGACAGACATATTGATTATGTAAATTATGAGGTCCTGTGTGTGTGTGTGTGTGTGTGTGTGTGTGTGTTAGACTAGAATAGTGAAAAAGAAAATTGCTATTACTCATGTTGTGAGGATTCAATTTCCCTTTGAGGGCAGAAAAAATCAAGTCTGTGACTGTAACTTGATCTAAAGGCATCACTCAATTATTCTGATAGACAGTTCGTTGTTCTAGCCATTTTTTAAAGCAAAGAAAAAACGTTTGCTGGGTCTCAGATGTCAGGAGGTGATGCTTTTCTTTGTCACATGTCTTCTAGGTTTAATCTGTGTAACGAGCTCTCACTGTTCACTGACATTTAATAGACAAATTAGTAGTTTGGTGCCGTCCTAGTTTCAGGTGAGGCTGGTGTGTGGTGAACTTCAGAGTTGTTCTGCTTCATATTAAACCTTAATTACAATAGAACAAAAGACAATTGAGGCTTTAATGTAGGGCAGCTTGCCCTAGTAGGAACTTGTGAATCATGTGTGTCTGAATAGAAACGAATCCAGCGGAAAGGAGTCGAGCAGAGGCAGGCGGACCAGTTGTGTTAGTCAGGGTGTGTCGTTGAGATGCTGTTTAAACACAGTGTGCAGCAGTTTTCTTTGAATCCACGGCCTGTGTTCCTTTGTCTAAACACTGTGACTTTATCGTTTGCTTCTCACACAAATACGTTCTGGGAGTCACAATCCACTTCACCCTGGAACATTTATGTGCAGAAGATTGTACTTTTACCTTCTTATCACAGAACAAGGTATTTACTAAACCAGTTTTTCCAAACAGTCTCCTGGACTGATCTTTGAACCAGGAGCGTTTCTGTCCAAGCTGCAGGTTGTGATTTTAGTTGAAGTACTAATAATCGTAGGTCCTTCTCTTCATTAGCACCTTGTGTGGTGTTTAAAACCAGTGATGGGTTTCTTTTTACTAAAAAGGACCCTGTAGGCAGTTTATGATTTGAGCTCATCACAGAAACCAGGAGATTCATGTCTCTTCAAGCTGTGGAAGTGCTTCAGCCGTGAGTCACCAAGTATTGTCTGTTAGAAAAATGAATGGGACTTTTCTTCTCAAAGCAGGGCTGTCGGAAACCACTCCCCCCCAATTTGCACCTCTATTGTTAACAAAATAAACTGTATGAAGAATTGACCTTTACCTTAAGCCATGGCATGTAGTGTAATAATCAACTGCTTTTTTGCCTAAAGAAACACTTGCATGGATTTCTTTACCTGGTTTCGGTAAAGCATTCTTAAACCGGACACACCTGCTCTGTCCTCCGTCTAGACCTGCCTGTAAGTGTGTACATTGAGTCGTCATGTTCCCTGCAGAAAGAAAAACACACACACCCACATCTGTAGCCTGCAGGGAGCATGTCTTCTCTGGCTGTGTGGGCAAATATTTGCTCAGTATCACTGTTGTGAGGATATGCTGTCCAGTCCTCACACCTTCACAGGCCTGTTTGAGGGCTAGTGGAAAATGATGGTGATTTTGCGTTTGTGTTGTTGAGCACGAATCCCATCCAGAGACTAAGAGAGACGGTGAATGTGGTGTGCCATAGACCTCTGTTGTGGCCTTATTTTGAAGACCTTGTTCTTAGGGTTCAGGTTAGCGTTGTGGGAAGGTGTTTAGTTCTGATGGTTGAGCGTTAGACGAATGTGTGTGTCCTCACAAATACAGAAGGACAAGCAGTGTCTCGTCTCTGCGTGAAATTCAGAGGAGGTGAATTGAGATGGTGTTTATTAGCAGGGCAGGATCACTTCACCGCTCTCCCGCTATGCACGAGCTGCAGATGATCCTGCAGCACCAGGATACCTGCAGTATCTGCCTCTGCAACAATTGCCAGGGTAAAGTTTTCCTCCGTTGCCACGACAACCACTATCACAACACCTTCAAGGTGAAACCGCAATCCCGGTCCCCCCCCCCAATGTGTGTCCTTCAAGGGCAAGTGTGAAAGTGGGACAGATATTGACACACACACGCACATATTTTTTCTGCACAAACACAGAAACACAGATGAAGAAAATTCAAAGCAGCGTTTTAGTTTAAATCCCCGTGTTCAGCCTTCTCAAGCTGCATTTACAGTGTAATGAATGTTCATGACGCACAGCAGGTATCAGGACATTATGTTTATTAATGTACAGTGTTTGTAATCTGTCTCTTATGAAGACACTTTATGTCATCACAGGTGTGTTTATGATGCAGTTAGATTAATAACCACTAAAACTCCATCATATTGTGTTAGAAATATGAAGCGATTGATTTAACTGGCAGTAAATTTGGGTTTTTGTGAAATTGACTCTTGGGGCATTAGACAGAAATTGGAAACCATAAGTGAATTAGATCATTTTTATTAAACAGTTTTTAATATTAGCAAGAGTTATTTTGATTATATTAGTTTTTCATTTATTTTATTTATTTCTAAAGCTTACATTTAAATACTTGGTGGTGTTACTTCTATCTAGATGAGTTTACTCTCTGTCTGTTTGCATAGAGTAAGGGATGTTTGGGGTGAGGGGGAAATATCAGGTTATGCTGCTTGTGTTCTACTTTAAGTTCTTCATGTTAGCATGTTAGCATTAGCTTTGTCACTTGGCTTGGTTAGCCAGACCTGGGAGTTACTGTGTATTAAAGTTTAGCTGCCGCCTTGTGTGTGAGAACTGGTGTGTTTGGTGCAAGCTGTTTTAATGAACTGTGAAACTCCATTTACATTAGCGCTAAGCTAAGTCTGAACATCTGGTGCAGCTGGATCCTGGTCCCACTGTGGTCCAGGGTTCGGTCTCACAGAGTAAAGCTGTACTTGAACATTAAACAAATACCAGTCCATTTAAAACCTTGTTGTAAATTTCTCTTTCAGTGTCTGCGCACGCTGACGGGTCACACCGGCGGGGTGTGGTGCAGTCAGATGGCGGTCGCCACGGTGATCAGCGGCTCCACCGACCGAACGCTGCGGGTGTGGGACGCCGAGAGCGGAGAGTGTGTCCACACGCTGTACGGACACACATCCACGGTCCGCTGCATGCATCTCCATGGCAACCGGTAACATTCTTTCACACACACACACACACACACACACACACACAGCTAGGGAACACTAAACATTCCGCACATCTCCACGGCGACTAGAACAGCTTACACACACAGATTTATGTACTCAAGTCCACACAGGCCCACTGCCTGTCTCCATGGTAACCTGCAAACGTTAATATACAGTAATTTATTTATTGTACATTCATTAATAAATACACAAAGCCACCAGCAATAGATAGAAACACACACACACACAAAATAAAACTACGTTAAATCTACACGTGGACTCACACATGCACTTTATGAGCACATACAGACGCACAGTTGTGAGGACCTGATTGGCTGACGCTGTGTCTGTGTCTCTTTGTGTCAGGGTGGTGTCAGGCTCTCGGGACACCACGCTGCGTGTGTGGGACGTGTCGACGGGCCGCTGCGAGCATGTGCTGACGGGCCACGTAGCGGCGGTGCGCTGCGTTCAGTACGACGGGCGCCGCGTGGTGTCGGGTGGCTACGACTACATGGTGAAGGTGTGGGACCCCGAGACGGAAGTGTGTCTGCACACACTGCAGGGACACACCAACAGAGTGTACTCACTACAGGTAAACACACACACACCAATAGGGTTTATACATTAGGTACACAAGACTAGAGCTAATCTACCAGTCCTGCAGTAAATCCTGCTTTATATCCTCCTCAACACTGCTCTGCCTTGACATTTACTCACCTCCAAACATGAAATATCTGAATAATATTAATGCAGATTTTAACCTTTATTCTCCTCTGCAGTTTGATGGTGCGTTTGTGGTGAGCGGTTCCTTAGACACTTCAATCAGAGTCTGGGATGCAGAGACAGGTATAGACACTGATCATTTTTTACTTAGTTTAAACATGTAAATGAAGTTCTGGAGGCTGTGGTTTGTTGTGTGGGTGAATTGTTTCTAGTCTGTAAGTCAGGATTAAAGGATTTCTAATAAACTCTGCACGTGCCCCGTTCAGGTGGATGTGTCCACACGTTGACGGGCCACCAATCACTGACCAGCGGCATGGAGCTGCGTGACAACATCCTGGTGTCCGGGAACGCCGACTCCACGGTCCGAGTCTGGGACATCCGGACAGGACAGTGTCTCCACACCCTGCAAGGTGAGCTGGAGAAAACAGAAACAGCCCCTAAGAGTACATGCCAGAGAAAACAACTTCAGTCCTGGATGTCTGGAAGAGCTCAGCGTGATTGGTCATGTGACGTTCTCCACCTGCAGCTGAGATTTAGGTTTATCTGTGAACACAATTTGAGATTAAGGACAGTAGAGAAGGACTGTTAATTAGAAACAATGAGAGCAGCATGAAGGTGAGAGGCTGTGTGTGTGTGTGTGTGTGTGTGTGTGTGTGTGTGTGTGTGTGTGTGTGTGTGTGTGTGTGTGTGTGTGTGTGTGTGTGTGTGTGTGTGTGTGTTTTGACTCAGCACTAAAACCCGTATGGCTGCAGCCCTCTGGGACAGAGAGGCAAAGGAAACAAGGAACAAAGAGCAGAGTGTTAGATTGACCTCCATATTGTGCTCATGGGGTCACTGTCACACTTTCTGACACCATCTATATAAGTATGTGCACGTGTGTGTTGGTTTTATTTGTCCTGTTTGAGGGAGTTTTTAGAGAAACAGAGAGGAGACAAGGAAACACAGGAGTGATGGAGTAAATTAGATGATGATGATGATGATGATGATGGTGGTGATGGTGGTTTCAGGCCCTAACAAGCACCAGTCGGCAGTGACGTGCCTGCAGTTCTGCAGAGGCCTGGTCCTGTCCAGCTCTGATGATGGGACGGTCAAACTGTGGGACCTGAAGACTGGGGCCTGGCTGAGGGACGTGGTGGCGCTGCAGAGCCGGGGATCAGGTCAGTGCAGCACACTTGTGTTACACCTGTGGATCCTTAGACCAGGCTGCCACATCTGGCTCGTCAGATGTGTCTCTGCTGCAGAGTCAGAAAGAAAAGCCATCAACCAAATTCATTTCACAGGATTTACAGTTCACTTTGAATTTCATGCGTATTAATCCAAGGTTTGTAAGAGTGAAGTGGTTTTGTTTATTATGAAAATCTTGAAAATTTCTGCTTCTCACCTGTTATCACCTGATGCCTGAGCCAATCACGTCTCTTTTTCGACAGGTGGTGTGGTGTGGCGAATCAGAGCCTCCGACACTCGACTGGTCTGCGCCGCTGGCAGCAGGAACGGGACTGAGGAAACCAAACTGCTGGTGTTGGATTTTGACCTGGACGACAAGAAGAAAGAGACGGACTGAGGGAAGAAGATCTAGTTTTAACCAAAGTTCCAACCTCTCACAGGTATGAATGTTAAAACGTTGTAGACAACGTATCTGCTACAAGCTGGAAACCCGATGTGGCTGATGTTGACAAAAATGTATAAAACAGGACGAAATAAATCAGCTGGAAAACTGACAACGTCAGCTTGGCAGGAGCTCTGGTGACAAGTGAATGTTTGATGTGGACGTAAAACTGTGAGTGTCCAACAGACGGATTATATCTTGACCAAACGGACTCGGAGAGGAAGTTCAGACAGATTTTAAGAGATGAATTTACGGACAGAGATAACGTGAGGACCACGATGGTTGAATGTAACCAGTGGAGACTTTTATTGCTGCTGAACCAATGAGGACGTCACTGTTTAAACCAACCAATCCAAATGCACCAAATGTTACTGGCTTGAGACACATGGGACGGAGACAGGAGGTGTTGCTTTGATTTTAAATGGATGTTCAGTCAGTATTTCTTTGTACCAGTGGACATTTTCACCTGTTTCAGTTATTGCTAAGTGTTTCAGGCCTGCAGTACTGTGACACGTGTAGACTTTGGAAAACAAACAGCAGGAGCTGCAGCCTCCATTGGGCCGTGTGAGGACTAACCTAGAGACCTGTGTGAATTAACTAGAGCCCGCTCCTCACATCTGCAAGAGTCAACACATCAGAGTCAAACTCTGAATTCAAACTCAAAGTCTTGTTTTTTTTTTTTTAAGGCAGAGGAGGATTCATGTAATTCTCCAAGCTGTGCATCACTGCTATAAAACCTTCCAGGTTTACTGCACCATGAATCACTGCGGACGTGCACGTTTCAGTGATTCATGGTGCAAATGTGAACAGAGAGGTAAACAATTTTTATGGTGGTGGCCAGGCTGCAACTGAAGATTGCTCTTAGTATTGATCAACCTGCTCGATATTTTCTCAATTATTTTATCAATACGTGTCAGACTCAACTGAACAGTCACAAACACACAAATATTCAGTTTACAACCAGATACAACAAAGAAAAGCAGCAAATTATCACTTAAGAAAGTTTAACCAGCAAATGTTTGGAATTTAACATATTTTTTTTGTAAATTGTCCAATTGCTTTTTTTCAGCTCTGCTTAGCACAAAGGATGACTATTTCAGTCATTTCAAATTTTATTTTCTTTGGTTGTAAAAATCCAAATAATCCTCCACATTTTTTTTAGCTTCTGAAATGTAAAAGGGATAAATAATTTAAAACTACTCCTGTTACCAGATATTAAAATGATAAGCTGTTGTTGCCAGGCAACACCTCCAGCCAATAAGCAGACACCTGGATGATATTTCCCCCGGCAACAGGTGGTATTTTAGGCGGGAAACTTGACCTTTGCAGGCGCGAGGCTCTGGCAGACGATGTAATCATGTAAAATAGTGTAAATACAGAGAGAATGTACATATTCAGCTTTTTATAAGAATGAACCAGAAAATATTGTCACTATGGAATGAAAACAGGATGAATATGGATTAATAAAGATGAGTTTTATAAAGCGCTGAGTGTTGAGTCGCCCATTTCTCCCACACACAGATTATTAAATTACAAATTATGTAATCTGAAAACTGAACTTGAAGCGTTTTATTAAAGTTTTTCCCGTCTTTCTAACGTAGCTTCAGCCGTGCTAGGAGCTCTGAGAGGTTAGATCTCAATGCTAATGTGACCGTGTTAGAATAAAATAAGCTGTTTACTCTTGAGTTATGACGCCAATTATTGAAGATTAATTGAAGAAAAGTGGGAAGTGCTTTGTTTGATGGTAAGGAATTAAGGAAGTAATTTGCTGCTGATTATACAGTATGAAGAAGAGATACTGTGTCCAATTAGTGCAGTTCCTGTTGAATAATTATTGATACATATGTGTGTGTGACCTTGGGGATGTTTTCTGTGTCCTGCAGCTCAGATGAACATGACAAGCATCAAAGTCGACGTGTAAAATAATTTTTCCTTCTGTAAATTCACTGGTTTTAAATGTTTGTCAGTAAAACCCTGTTTTTCCTCCAGTATAGTCCCACAGTTCCTTGCAGCAAACCTCGTAGGAAATCAACAGCCGAAAAATTAAATCTTCACATGCAAACGGCAGAACTGGTGCATCGGTGCAAATGTAAATCAGAGTGAAGCTTCCTCAGAAAATACAAGTTAAAAAGGAAAAATAAACTGCGGTCTCACACACAACCTGTGCGCATCCGCCCTGATGGGCCCAGATACCGGTTGTCATGGTAACGATGTTGGAGGCAGCACGACCGAATGTCAGTGGCGATGACGGCTTTTAACGAAAACCTCCAAAATGTGTCGGTAACAGGAAGAGCAGGACTTTGTGCATGACGTGTTTCATTGCACTTAAACATTTTGATTGATTTGATCTTTCAGCATCGTCTCATTTTCTTCTTTGCTGATGCTGCAGGGTTTGTGGACTGACTCACTAGTGGAGTGAACACTTCATTCAATGGCAGCCAAAACTTAGAGCATTAAAATGAAGCTTTTTAAAACCAGATTGAGACAAAACTCCAACTTCCCACACACGTTCTGCCTCGCAGCGGAGGACGTGGGAGCTGGAGGGAGAACGGGGCAGATGACACCGAAAACAAATCTGGCTTTAGCATCGTGAGCGAGAAGAAAACGGAAACGTGCGGGAGGCGCTTTAATGTCTCTCTGAGTTTCATTGATAAAATGAATAACGTAAAGAAGAGTTCAGATACAGCTGCTTCTTCTTAGCATGGAGCACATCTGGATCGTTTTCTTCCTGATTGCTGCAGCCACATGAAAGTGATTTTACGGCTTTTCTTGCGTTTATGGGGTCAAGGCAGTAAAAGGTGAAAAATGTGAAAGTGTGGGTAGTTTGTTTGTGTGGCAGCCTGCACCAAGGACAGCTGCAAGATCTGAACAAACAGTGAACAAAACAAGAAGCTGCTGAGATTCTGGCTGAATTAACACAAACCAAAGAAGGACACAGAGGAAACAGCACAGGAGAGGAAAGGAACAAATGGTGGGGACAGGAAAAGGGGAAAAGAGGAGAGGAGACAAAAACAAAGACAAAGGAAAGAAAAGAAAGAAAGGAACAAATCAACAAAAGGAAAGAAACCCCTCACTCTGCACAGAAACCTGTGTTGTGTATTGTAGGTGACAGCTTCACCCAACACACCTTTATTCTCCTGACGATACCTGTGTGTGTGTGTGCCAGCAGCTGATAAACACCTCATCTATTATTACCCATGAGGCTTTGCAGTTTGTTGACAGCACAATAGTAAGTCTCCACAGAGTCGGCTGGATCATTTCAGTAAAAACACACAGGTGGGACATCTCGTAGTAAAATCTTTTTATACTGTCCCTGAAAAAATATCCTCAATGTTTTCAAACCTCATGTTACAGACTCGACCTGCGGCCACAGACAACAGTGTCGTATGTGTTGATGTTTTTGTGGCGTAGTGGTGATATTTTTTTAAAGTGATTGAAGAGTGAGAACATTTGGACCTCAGGACACTGGAAAGTGGATATTTCTGGAAGGTTTTGGTAAATTCTTCATTAAAAATAGTTTTAAAGAGTGATGGTGTCCAGTCAGAGGTTAGACTGCAGCAGAGTCTGAACTGTGTGTGTGTGTGTGTGTGCGTGTGTGTGTGTGTGTGAGCTATTAATGTAATTGCTCTGAGCAGCAAAACAGCATCAGGCTGGTTTCATCTCACTAAGAGCACACAGGCCTCTCGCTTTAGACGTACAGGGAGTGAACAGAATAACAGGAACGCCTTGCGACATATTGTGCTGATGTTCATGTTATTTTGTCCACTGTGTCTGTGTGTGTGTGCGTTTTCATGGCTTAAACCGGGGAAGGAGATGAAACAGCTTCTCTGTTTGCTGACAACACAAACACACAGTGCTGCAGGCCGAACATACGTAATCAATCACCCTCTGTGAGGACTAGAAAACTATAGTTACACATATGGCAAATAAGCAGCAAAACGTGTGTGTGTGTGTGCGTGCGTGTGTGTGTGCGGATGATTAAAATGCCAAATAAAGTCATGAAAAAGCACTCGGCCTGAGTGGCAGACAGTAAAACACCACATCAAAAGAGCAGGCTGGGATTCATTACTGCTGCAGAGGAAGAACAAACAGACAGTTTGTATTTCTGTATTTCTACATGTCTGCCTGTGTGTGTGTGTGTGTGTGTGTGTGAGCATGTAATGGACATTTTAGCTGAAGGTTCAGGTTAAAATGTGAACCTGGACCTTCTATTGAGCCCAAATCTGATCTGAAATGAAAAATCAGCTAACGAGAAACAGAAGCTAAACTGATTAATTAGAATTTTAGATTAATTTGTGGGCGAACTAAACGTTCAGCTAATCCAGATTTAATCTGTTCACAATGTGAGACACTCAAAGATCAATGTAATTCTAAAGAAAGCAACACTTCTCACTTCCTCCATTTATTCAAAGGGACTTTATTGGAATTGAGAAACATTATAAAGCAGCATTATGGTATAAAGAATGAAAATATTCTCTATCAGTACATTTGTCTTTTCATCCATCCAGTTACCTGTCTGTCTGTCTGCGCCCCCTGGTGGCTCAGCAGATAACTGTCTGTGCTTTCCTGCAACACCGTCAATCTTTTTTGTTTCATACACAATCACATTCTGGCAGCTATGTGGTTTTAAAACATATTTAATTCAACGCTAAGAAACCAATCCACAGCAGGAGGCGTCTGTAGGCACAAGAGTTTCTGAACTTGATGAAAAATCGATGTTTTGGCTTCTGAATGACTCAGTTTGGCAAAGTCCAAGTTTTACACCAGACTGACTGGAGGTGAAGGAGTTTTCATCAAACTCACCTACAGCAGTTAAACATAATGTGCTTTACTGTCATCAATCGTCTAAAGAGGCTTGTTACAGTTCAATATATTAAACACTGGCACCATCAGCATCATACTTTAAAACAGCCAAATGAGAAAACCAAAATGATAATTAAAACAAGACCGATCAGTTTTGTTATCGGTATAGAACCAATCGATCTGTGTCACATCAGAACCAACCAAAGCTGATTTTTGCAGAAGCTTATTAGCGGCTCCAGGTGTGTTATTTTCCACTTTCTGGATTATTTGTGCGAGTTTCCAGGAGGCACGGAGGCTCAGGTGCTCACAGGTCAGTCCACATCACCTGATGGTGCGGTACATCATGAAGTCCACCGTGGTGCATCGTGGGAACTTGCCGATAGAGCTCTCGTCCACAGGTGTGTAGACTTTGATCTGCCTCATGTGAGTGTCCCTGCCGTTCTGGTGATTGGCCAGCACCGCGATCTGGATCATGAAGGTGCTGATCGGCTCATTTGTCCTCTGGAACACACACACGTTTACGATATGATGATGCTCTTATCCACAACTGCTCCAACACACACAGAGAAATGTCAACGTCCTCACAAACCTGATTCATCAGAGAGATGTGAATCCAACCGCTGGGCTCCACCATCTCTAACTGCTGCAGAGAGGAGGAGAAACTGAGTCACTTCAATCAGCAGAATCACACAGACAGACACTCATCCACCAGCAAAGAGCTGTTACCCTGATTTCCTGCAAGTTGTGGAAGTTGTTGCCCACCCTGACTGAGATCTTGCTGGGGGTGTAGCTCTCATCAGATTTGTAATCAGCATAGATACACAGCATCTTCACCGTCGTCCTCCTCCTGAACAAACAAACATCAGACCACAGTCTTCTGGATGTTTAAAATCTGAGCACTGATTAAAAAAAAATACCTTCCCATCACCTGAACTGTATGTTGACCAAGTGAGGCTGGGATCCGTCTGACTGCCAGTAGGTCTCCAGGTTGTCGTCCCTCAGCTGATCCACTCCGAAACCTGGACATGGTTGGACAGAGAGTTAAATGAACACTGGACCACACTCTCACGACTCTGCGTACACCCAGCACAATGCATTTTTAGTCTGGAGCTGACCGGGTTTACAGGACGAGAGGGACCACACCGCCTGGGAGCCAATCTCCCGGACCGTCCCAGTCCGCTCCAACTGCTTCGGGTCAGCACCGGGGGGTGTCTTGCTCGGGGTGGCCATCCTCTGAAGCCAGAGAAGGAAGAAACGGTTTCAGGCGATGCTGGATGGGTCTAATGTGGATCTAAGGTGGACCTAACATAGGTCTAATGTGGATCTAGTGTGGGTCTAAGTCACTGTTCCTGGAATTGACACCAACCTCCTTCACATGTGTCCATTTTAAAGCATGAAAATTTAAATGTATATTAGCAGATCAGATTAAAGACACGATGTGAGTAAGATGATCAGAACCGGATGACAGATACAATAAACCAGCACCGTGTTATTGAATATGAAGGAATATTAAACGCCACAGTTCTGATTAACAGCATCAACTCGAGCGGTTTGAAGGCAATGATTATAAAACACACGGATTATTTAAGTGGGTCAAATAAATAATAATGTGTTTGTTTGTTTTTAATCCAAGTTAACAGATTTTAACGATGTGGAGCCTGATCGAGCTGCAGATGTGTGTTAAACTTACAAGACCTGGTTCTGCGGCTGTTCCAGATGTTGAGCCGATGCATCAGCGGATTTGACGCAAATGTTGAGTTTTATTCACTTTTTGCTCCGATCGACGCTGGCGAGTCCGGGTCGCTTCCCGATGACGTCACGGGCGTCACTGCGCATGTCGTTTTCGTCTCTCCCGCCATCTTGGCAGCCGGTGTCCAGGGGGCGAACACGTTGCTCGGAAAGACTCTAGATTTTCTGTTTGTAAACGTGGTTTATCGTCCATTTGCGCCGAGACCGAGGAGCAGGAGCCGGAGAGGGGTGAGTTTTCGAGCTATCGCTCCAGACCGTGACCCCCTTTAGCTTCGTGTCGCCATAGAAACGCCCAGCAGCTGCTAGAGGGCCTCCGTCTAACGCGACGCTAACAGTTAGCTAGCTGCTAGCAGCCCAGATGTTTCGCTAAGTGACTGGTTTTAGCTTCTGTCTCGTTTAAAGAGGCAGATTAACCACCTGAGGACACGCTGTTGGGCTGCTCGGTAGTTTGACGGTGCGGTTTGTGACACAGCTGCTGTTTCTGCTACACGGCGTCCAAAAACAAACTGTTTCCTCTGAAGCTCAAGGATTTAATCCAAATCTTTTTCGACATTTTTCTAATATAAAGTTTTCATTGTCCGTGACAAGGGTTTCTATGTATTTAATCCAGACTCGGGCTGTGGTGTCAGCATGTAGAGTTAGCTGATGAATTCCGCCTGTAAACGAGTCACATGTTGTTTGGGGACAAATCCAGATTTGATGATTTTCGCCACCGCCCGTCACGTTTCTGGCAGCTCTGTGGGAGAGTATTACTGGGTGTAGCAGCTTAGTTCAGTGCATCATTTTGCTTTTTATCACATATGCTGTGCCTTTATGTGGTGAATGTGTGTCGCATTGATCAGGACGGAAACATTATCAGCTAAGAGTTAAAGGCCTTGATGTAGTACTGGGCAGAAAAAGGCCAGATTGTTAAATGGAGTCTGGTGTGAAATACTGTAAAGGCCTGATTAGTTTGGTTGCATCTGTTTCAACGAGGCTTGACATGTAACCACTAAACCAGGGTCTACGTTAAAGCCAGAAAGCTTGAACTTTGGTTGCAGTGAGGACCAGGCTGGTTTGGGGCTCAGCCCATTGTTACATGTTCGGGCTGTGCCTTTTTGTTCACAATTGAATGGGCAGCTTCAGCACAGCCCGACCACTGTCTCCAGTCTGTTGGCTTTGGTGCTTAAATATCACATCTACCTATGCAAACATGTTTGCAAACAAACAAACCTGATGACTTTGTTGTGTGACCCAGATTTTCTGTCGTTCACCAACCACATAACTATTTTCTCCTTGTTTGTGACTCTCAGCTCCAGAGGTGCTAGTGTCCGTCATTCCAGCCCTTCACCATGGCGGATAAAAACACCAGGATCGCCATCGTCAACCACGACAAGTGCAAACCTAAGAAATGCCGTCAGGAGTGCAAGAAGAGCTGCCCGGTGGTCCGCATGGGTGAGTGGTCGTTTAAGAGTTCGTGTCCACACATATGACAAACATAAGTTCAAAAGTAACATGAGCTTCATGAGCTTCAACACTAAAAACACAAAAATGCTGATGTGTGTGTGTGTGTGTGTGCAGGGAAGCTGTGTATCGAGGTGACTCCGCAGAGTAAGATCGTGTGGATCTCGGAGTCTCTGTGTATAGGCTGTGGCATCTGCATCAAGGTAAGGGCTCCTGCTTTTTCAGTTTAATATCAACTGAATTAGTCTGAAAACACTAAGCTGGTGATGTTGGTGTGTATTGTTATTATTTATTAGGCAAATCTAAATCTTTGCTGCTGTTGCACCTCCTCATTTTGCATTTTTTGTTTAATACTCCCAGTTTACTCTCCGGTGCAGGAACATTAGTCTCCCACAGTAACTGTAGGATCAGTCACCTCTTTAAGAGATCGTTGTTGTTGTTGTCCGGTTGTTCTGATGGTGTTTGTTGTTGCAGAAATGTCCGTTCGGAGCGTTGTCCATTGTTAACCTGCCCAGCAACTTGGAGAAGGAAACCACACACAGATACTGTGCCAACTCCTTTAAACTGCACCGGTACGCTTCCTAAACTCCTCCGCACTGTTTTATCTGGAGGTCAGGAGTTAACATACTCTGATCTTTGACAGCACGTCCTGTTTAGTGATTGATAAACGTCATTGATCCCCGAAGGAAAATATCAGGTGTGTGAAAATGTTGAAGGCAGCTGCAGTAACACTGCCTGTAGTCCGTCAGTCTGCCTGTAGTGATGCGTCTCAGCGTTACTGTTAGAAACTCTGCCAACTTTCTGCCAACCACAATGAGAAAAGAAGAGTGTTTGTATGAAACCTGAGTCCTGTAGAAACTGGTACTTCATAAGCTTATTGATTATCTATAACACTGTGTGTGTGTGTGTGTGTGTGTGTGTGTGTGTGTGTGCGCGCGCGTGTGCGTGCGTGTGTGTGTGTGTGTGTGCACAGGCTGCCTATCCCCAGGCCTGGTGAGGTGCTGGGGCTGGTGGGGACCAACGGTATTGGCAAGTCCACAGCTCTGAAGATCCTGGCTGGAAAACTGAAACCCAACCTGGGCAAGTACGACGTGAGTGTCCAGACCTGCTGTTGTCTCCCCACAAGACAGAAAAGCTGCTGCAGTTTGAAAATGTGGAGAAATGTTGCTGAAAAGCTGATTTGTTGAGTGTGAGTGCTTCTCAAAGCCGGGCTGTGCTGAAGAGATAAGATGTGGGTGTAGCTGCTCAGCGCTGACAGTGGAGTTTTTAATTATCATGTGCTTTGTTTGACAAAAACTCAGCGTCTGTATTAAAATGGAATTTAGCTCGAAGCCCTGACGACATTTTGACCATCAACGTTGCTCATTTCACTTTTCTGCAGGAGATGAATCAGGATTAGTGTGGCAGGGTCTTATCTTTATAATGTCTTTACTGTTAGACAGCAGTGACACATTTTCACAACATTAGGATGTTAAAATAGCTTTGTGTATATACGTTCCTATTATATGTGTGTGTTTCTGTCCCAGAATCCTCCAGACTGGCAGGAGATCCTGACCTACTTCAGAGGGTCAGAGCTGCAGAATTATTTCACCAAAATCCTGGAGGACGACCTGCGGGCCATCGTCAAACCGCAGTACGTCGACCAGATCCCAAAGACCGTCAAGGTAAAGGACCTTAACGTGGCTGAGGTGGTTTTGGGGTAAATGTTAGATGCCAAGACTCAGGAATAAGCAGATGCAAGTAGGTTTACTTCACTTGCCCTAGAATCTACTCCCGAGCCTTGGGGTGTAACACAAACCCATCAGTTGAGTTTGCCCCACGTTAAAACAACTAGGGAGAAATTTGACTCTATAATGACATCGGTCATTCTTGTTCTGTGTTTGGCTTCAGTGTTGGTGCTGGTTTAATGAGCTCTGTTCTAACAGTTCCCTTCTGCCTCCAGGGGTCAGTAGGGGCCATCCTGGGCAGGAAAGATGACACAGACACACAGGACCTCGTCTGTGAACAGCTAGGTAAACACACACACGGGTCTTACTCTGTTCACAGTTTATTAGCAACACTTATATTATTAAATTAACAGTAATAAACATCGAAAAAAGAAATTTGGTGTTTAACCTTTACATGAAGAAATCACAGGTTTATGGTCCCTAAACCTAAAATTCTCTGGTTTGGAACTAACATGTCAGTTTGATCACTGGGATATTAAAATGTTTCACCATAAACAGATACTTTTCTGCAGTTGGCTCTAAATTGTGATTGGTTGGGGGGGTTTGTGTTGCCGGGCAGATCTGAGTCACCTGCGGGAGAGAAACGTGGAGGATTTGTCTGGAGGAGAGCTGCAGAGATTCGCCTGCGCCGTCGTCTGCATCCAGAGGGCCGACATGTGAGGAAACACTGATGACGTTATTTCAGCATTTCCCTCAAACGTCAACACACACACACACACACACACACACTGCCCACCACGTTCTTACTGTGTTTACTGTGTCTCTGCTGCAGTTTCATGTTTGACGAACCGTCCAGTTATCTGGATGTTAAACAGAGGCTGAAGGCTGCCATCACCATCCGCTCGCTCATCACCCCCGACAGGTAACCTGCTCATTTTTCCAGATGTTTCGTTCACAGTATATCTTTAATGTACAGTAGCTGCTGGTGTTTGTCGCTCCTTTGTTGTTTTGTAAACACGTGTGTGTTTTGTTGCAGATACATCATTGTGGTGGAGCATGACCTGAGTGTGTTGGACTACCTGTCCGACTTCATCTGCTGTCTGTACGGAGTCCCCAGTGCCTACGGAGTCGTCACCATGCCCTTCAGCGTCAGAGAAGGTAAAGCACTAATGTGACATTATATGACATTAGAGCCCAGTGGATTTGTAACAGTGAACAGAATTCATGGTTCAGGGTCTGGTCCTAAGTCGTTACTGTGTATGTTTGTGAGACTGAGTCCAAACCCCATCCAGAGACTGACAGCACCAATGAATGTAGTGTCCTCAGTGTAATGTGTGTGAATCCAGAACCTGGTTCAGCTTATTGGTCTGTGCCATAGACCTCTATTGTTGTCCAAAAACTATTAAAAACACAGCAGGGAGCCACAGTTGGAGGCCTGTTGTTCCGGAAACAAATCAGAGACCAGCAAAGTGTTTCTTATTACTAACAAAGGGATTATTGTGGGTCCAGAACTAACGTCCTGTCTTCCTCTATCTTGTCCATCAGGCATTAACATCTTCCTGGATGGTTACGTCCCCACGGAGAACCTCAGGTTTCGTGAGACCTCGCTGGTCTTCAAAGTGGCTGAGACGGCCAATGAGGAGGAGGTGAAGAGACTCAGACACTACCAGGTGGGTCCAGCTCATGACTTGGGTCTTTTTACTTTCACTTCAGTTTCCTCATTTACTTTTTTCTCCTTTTCTGTTCTTCCCTTTCTTCTTTACCTCCCTCCATCACATCTTCTCCATCTCACCTGTTTTCATTGCAGTCAGATGTTTGGACAGAAGAGTCTTTTTTTCTTCCTGTTGTTTTCACCTGAGTTAAAAAAAATCTCATCATGAAACCCAGCGGTGAGGATTTCTGAAGATGTGATGTTTGACCTGATGTCTCTTCTGTTGTCCTTCAGTATCCAGACATGAAGAAGACGATGGGCGAGTTCACGCTGGAGATCAAAGGAGGAGAATTTACAGACTCTGAGATCATGGTGATGCTGGGAGAGAACGGTAAACACCTTCATACACCAGCTGGGGGCTGAGACCACATCCCTGCTGCTATTAAATTGTTTTGTTGTGTGTTGGTCTGTGTGTCTGCAGGCACAGGGAAGACGACCTTCATCAGGATGTTGGCAGGAGGACTGAAACCTGACGGAGGAGGTGGGTGTCCTGCATCCTAATCCCTAATCTGAGCCCTGACAGAGCAGACATGTCCTCACTCATTCAGACACTGACCCCGTTTCTCTCTCAGGTGAGGTTCCCATCCTGAACGTCAGCTACAAGCCTCAAACCATCAGCCCCAAGTTTAAGGTTTGTTCACTTCATTTCATCAACAGTCACTGATCTGAGAGTTTTTCAGTGTGAAACAGGAGGCCGACACGAGACTGTAGTTCTGAGTTCAGTCGACACTTCTAGTCTTGGTCCCCGAGACCCTTGTTTATTTTTCTGAGTTTACATTGTTTGGATCATTCATGTTTACACAGTTTAAATATGTGACTGAAAGCTGGGAACATGTTGCTCATAGTTCAGCTTTAGTCTTTGGTGTTAAAGTAGTAAAGGACACTTCTGCTGTTTTATTAGAATCTATCCACTTTGAGTTTTCCTCAACACATTAGCAACCAGCAGTGATTTGTCACTGCCGCTCTGCCTGTGATCAGAGCAGCACCAGTCGTCCCAGTCCCTGAGTCCGTCAAGAAGTAACAGCTGCTGTGGTTGTTTTTGTTGCAGGGCAGTGTCAGAGCTCTGCTGCATGAGAAAGTCAGAGACGCCTACACTCACCCCCAGTTCATCACCGACGTCATGAAGCCGCTGCAGATCGAGAGCATCATAGACCAGGATGTAAGACAAACACTTGTCTCTGTTATTGTTCCTAAATATGACTGTTCTTTAGTAGTGACTTTATTTACACCAGTAGTTTTGTTGTTGTGTAGCCTTAGTCTTTTTTCCCTCACAAAAATGACAGAGCAGATGTTTGAAGTGTTTCCCATCCAGCAGCATTCATGTCTTATTAGCCGCTTTCTGATCAGGTGTCATGTTCAAGTTAGTGATGTGACAGCACCTGTGAGGGTCTTATTGGTGTCACTCAACCATCTGTCTGGAAAAACCTGCTGTGGGTTCTTGGATCAGTCTTAAGGAACAGCAGAGAACAGAACCACTCCATCAGATTGATTCACCTGCCCCCCCCCCCCCCCCCCCCTCCCCTCCCCTCCAGGTGCAGAACCTGTCTGGTGGTGAGCTGCAGAGAGTCGCTCTCACGTTGTGTTTGGGGAAACCAGCTGATGTTTACCTGATCGATGAGCCTTCGGCCTACCTGGACTCTGAGCAGAGATTGATGGCTGCCAGGGTCATCAAGAGGTCAGACACAGCTTTTCTTTACAGTTATTCTTCATGTTGGACTGAAAACACTTAACACTTCTATGGATTTTAAAGTGGAAAACAAAGAACATTGGTACAGTGTCTGAATCATGTTTGTGTTTGCAGGTACATCCTCCATGCGAAGAAGACGGCCTTCGTGGTGGAGCACGACTTCATCATGGCGACCTACTTGGCTGACAGTGTGATCGTGTTCGACGGCGTCCCGTCTAAGAGGACCTTGGCTAATACGTAAGACAGATATGAAAAAAAAAATCTCTCAGCTTTAACTTAACATCTGGCTGTGATGTTGACTGAAGTCACTTTCTGTCGCTCAGTCCTCAGGGTCTATTAGCGGGGATGAACCGGTTTCTGTCACTGCTGGAAATCACGTTCAGAAGAGACCCGAACAACTTCAGACCACGCATCAACAAACTCAACTCCATCAAGGTATTTACCCCCTGCAGCACTTAAGGCAGCTTTGTTTCTATTCAGTGCTCATTGTGCTGGTAGCAGGACTAGTTGCTGGTGTAGTATTAGATAAGTGCCATATAGTATAAGTGCTGGTAGGTGTACTATGAGTACTCAGTGTAGTATTATGTGTAATAGTAGTCTGTCCAGTAATTGTTTTATCAATAGTGTGGAAAATGGAGGTGTATAGCACAGATGAACAAGCTAATCTAGGTTGGAGACTGACATTAACAGAGTAGAGACAATTCACTGCTGGTTTTACTCTTGAAAATACTGTAGTTCAATACTTAGCATCAAATCTACATTACCCATGATGCTGCAGGAAATGTAAGTTGTGAATATTACACATGCAGAACTTTCACTTTCTGAACATAGATGTGAAAAATTAACTTTTTCTTTAACGTGTTAAAATCAGACACAAAATCAGTCCTACTGTTTAGTCTTGATGTGATTCTGTCCTGTGCAAAAATATATTTCACACTATCAATACTACAACTATTACTACTAATACTGCACACCAATACACCTCAATGTTACGTTGAGTACTCTTATCTGCACTAAAATTACAGATTAACACTATATGCATCACCTGCTGCTAAACTTACTGCTACGACTACTAGACTTACCTGCAGTGACATTCAGCAGTTAAGAGTTTAGAGTTGCATTTCTTGTGTTTCTATAGAAAGTGGTCGTACTAAACTGCTGAAGCTTTAAATCTGTAAACAGAAACAGCTTCAATTATATAAAAAATGAACAGGAACACCTGCAAACTAGTCTCCCAAACGATTGACGAATGATACATTACTAAACTCTACCCTCACCTGTTAAAGTAGTAAGTGCAGTAAGAATACTAGTAGTGCTACACTGACTTAGTGTTTGCATCTTTTTAACCTGTAGTTTAGGAGGTATTTTAAGCTCCGCCTGACATTTTACCACTGTCTCTTTCACAGGACACAGAACAAAAGAAAAGTGGGAACTATTTCTTTCTGGACGACTAAGACACCATCCTATGTGACCAAACATGACTTCCTACAATGCTATGAGGGAATGCACCCCTGAAGACAGTAGCCTTACTACAAGTACCACCAGGCTGTTTTCTAAAAAACAGTAGATATGTTTTAATTCATTAATACTGCAAAGTACACATCAGTCTCTATGTACCAGGCTGCATTCAGTGGCCACCTATGTTGTGAAATGTTTAAAAACAAAGCATTCTCTGTCCAGGAGATTACTGTGCTGGACTCAAAAGAGTGAAACTGTGGAGTGTTCAGCAGCATATTTTAAAAATCAAGTATTTACAACCGATAATAAACAAATGGAGCTGATCCTGCTAAAGTTTCTTTTTTTTTTTTCCTTTTTTTGGGGGGATTCATCACAAAAATTGATTTATCAAGGTACATTTTACTAGCTGATCTTTTTTATCTCAAAATTGTTTATTTTTTTTGTTTTCCATGATTAATCACATGAATAATCATTGATTAATCACGGGATTGATTATTCAGGGTGTGAAAAGTTTTTTTTCAGAAGTGATTAATGATGGCAAAGAAAAATAATTAATCACATGATTAATCATTGACTAAAACTTTACTTACTACGACCACTTTAGACAAAAACTCAAAAAGGCAAAAAAAAAAAAAGGTCATACTGTACTAAGGATTTTTTTGTCAAAAATGGTCATGGTATACTAAGGCATTTTTTATCAAAAATGGTCATGCTAAGCAATTTTTTGTCATCAAAAATGGTCATGTGCTACTAAGGCAGTTTTTGTTAACCAAAATGGTCATACAATACTAAGGCATTTTTTATATAAAAAAAAAAGATACTGTACTAAGGCATTTTTTATAAAAAAAAAAAAAAGGTCATACTGTACTAAGCAATTTTTTGTCATCAAAAATGGTCATGTGCTACTAAGGCATTTTTTGTCAAAAATGGTCATGTGCTACTAAGGCATTTTTTATATAAAAAAAAAAAAGGTCATACTGTACTAAGGAATTTTTTGTCAAAAATGGTCATGGTATACTAAGGCATTTTTTGTCAAGTAAAATGGTCATACTATACTAAGCAATTTTTTGTCATCAAAAATGGTCATGCTAAGCAATTTTTTGTCATCAAAAATGGTCATGTGCTACTAAGGCATTTTTTGTCAAAAATGGTCATGTGCTACTAAGGCATTTTTTATCAAAAAAAAAAAAGATACTGTACTAAAGCATTTTTGGTCAAAAAAAAGGGTCATACAATAAGGCATTTTTTATTAAAAAAAAAAAAGGTCATACTGTACTAAGGCATTTTTTGTCCAAAAAATGGTCATGTGCTACTAAGGCATTTTTTATCAAAAAAAGGTCATGGTACACTAAGGCATTTTTTGTCAACCAAAATGGTCATACTTTACTAAGGCATTTTTTGTCCAAAAAAAGGGTCATACTGTACTAAGGAATTTTTTGTCAAAAATGGTCATGGTATACTAAGGCATTTTTTGTCAATCAAAATGGTCATACTATACTAAGGCATTTTTTGTCCAAAAAAAGGTCATGCTATACGAAGGCATTTTTTGTCAAAAAAATGGTCATACAATAATAAGGCATTTTTTATCCAAAAAAAGGTCATGCTATACTAAGGCATTTTTTGTCAATCAAAATGGTCATACTATACTAAGGCATTTTTTGTCAAAAAAATGGTCATACAATAATAAGGCATTTTTTGTCCAAAAAATGGTCATACTATACTAAGCAATTTTCTGTCATCAAAAATGGTCATGTGCTACTAAGGCATTTTTTGTCAAAAAAATGGTCATACAATAATAAGGCATTTTTTATATAAAAAAAAAAGATACTGTACTAAGGAATTTTTTGTCAAAAATGGTCATACTATACTAAAGGCATTTTTTATCAAAAAAAGGTCATGCTATACTAAGGCATTTTTGGTCAAAAAAAAGGGTCATACTATACTAAGGCATTTTTTATGAAAAAAAAAATGGTCATACTGTACTAAGGCATTTTTTGTCAAAAATGGTCATGGTATACTAAGGCATTTTTGGTCAACCAAAATGGTCATACTATACTAAGGCATTTTTTGTCAAAAAAAAGGTCATGCTATACTAAGACAGTTTTTGTCAAGTAAAATGGTCATGCGCTACTAAGGCATTTTTTGTCAATCAAAATGGTCATACAATAAGGCATTTTTTGTCCAAAAAAAGGTCATGCTATACTAAGGCATTTTTTGTCCAAAAAAAGGTCATGCTATACTAAGCAATTTTTTGTCATCAAAAATGGTCATGCTAAGCAATTTTTTGTCATCAAAAATGGTCATGTGCTACTAAGGCATTTTTTGTCAATCAAAATGGTCATACTATACTAAGCAATTTTTTGTCATCAAAAATGGTCATGCTAAGCAATTTTTTGTCATCAAAAATGGTCATGTGCTACTAAGGCATTTTTTATTAAAAAAAAAAGGTCATACTATACTAAGGCATTTTTTGTTAACCAAAATAGTCATACAATACTAAGGCATTTTTGGTCAAAAAAAAAAGGTCATACTGTACTAAGGCATTTTTTGTCAAAAATGGTCATGGTATACTAAGGCATTTTTTGTCAACCAAAATGGTCATGCTATACTAAGGCATTTTTTGTCAATCAAAATGGTCATACAATAATAAGGCATTTTTTGTCCAAGAAAAGGTCATGCTATACTAAGGCATTTTTTGTCATCAAAAATGGTCATGCTAAGCAATTTTTTGTCATCAAAAAAGGTCATGGTACACTAAGGCATTTTTTGTCAAAAAAATGGTCATACAATAATAAGGCATTTTTTATAAAAAAAAAAAAAAAAAGGTCATACTGTACTAAGGCATTTTTTGTCAAAAATGGTCATGGTATACTAAGGCATTTTTTATCAAAAAAGGGTCATGCTATAAGTAAGGCATTTTTTATAAAAAAAAAAAAAAGGTCATACTATACTAAGGCATTTTTTGTCAAGTAAAATGGTCATGCTATACTAAGCAATTTTTTGTCATCAAAAATGGTCATGTGCTACTAAGGCAGTTTTTGTTAACCAAAATGGTCATACAATACTAAGGCATTTTTTATATAAAAAAAAAGATACTGTACTAAGGCATTTTTTATCAAAAAAAGGTCATGCTATACTAAGGCATTTTTGGTCAAAAAAAAAAGGGTCATACTTTACTAAGGCATTTTTTATAAAAAAAAAAAAAAGGTCATACTGTACTAAGCAATTTTTTGTCATCAAAAATGGTCATGTGCTACTAAGGCATTTTTTGTCAAAAATGGTCATGGTATACTAAGGCATTTTTGGTCAAAAAAAGGTCATGCTATACTAAGGCAGTTTTTGTCAAGTAAAATGGTCATGCTATACTAAGCAATTTTTTGTCATCAAAAATGGTCATGTGCTACTAAGGCATTTTTTATCAAAAAAAGGTCATGCTATACTAAGGCATTTTTTGTCAATCAAAATGGTCATGCTATACTAAGGCATTTTTTGTCAAAAAAAAAAAGGTCATACAATAATAAGGCATTTTTTGTCATCAAAAATGGTCATGTGCTACTAAGGCAGTTTTTGTCAAGTAAAATGGTCATGCTAAGCAATTTTTTGTCATCAAAAATGGTCATGTGCTACTAAGGCATTTTTTATCAACCAAAATGGTCATACAATACTAAGGCATTTTTTGTCCAAAAAAGGGTCATACTATACTAAGGCATTTTTTGTCAAGTAAAATGGTCATACAATAATAAGGCATTTTTTGTCATCAAAAATGGTCATGTGCTACTAAGGCATTTTTTGTCAAAAAAATGGTCATACAATAATAAGGCATTTTTTGTCCAAAAAATGGTCATACTATACTAAGCAATTTTTTGTCATCAAAAATGGTCATGCTAAGCAATTTTTTGTCATCAAAAATGGTCATGTGCTACTAAGGCATTTTTTATCAAAAAAAGGTCATGCTATACTAAGGCATTTTTGGTCAAAAAAAAAAGGGTCATACTTTACTAAGGCATTTTTTATAAAAAAAAAAAAAAGGTCATACTGTACTAAGCAATTTTTTGTCATCAAAAATGGTCATGTGCTACTAAGGCATTTTTTATATAAAAAAAAAAGATACTGTACTAAGGAATTTTTTGTCAAAAATGGTCATACTATACTAAAGGCATTTTTTATCAAAAAAGGGTCATGCTATAAGTAAGGCTTTTTTGGTAAAAAAAAAATGGTCATACAATAATAAGGCATTTTTTGTCCAAAAAAAGGTCATGCTAAGCAATTTTTTGTCATCAAAAATGGTCATGCTAAGCAATTTTTTGTCATCAAAAATGGTCATGCTAAGCAATTTTTTGTCATCAAAAATGGTCATGTGCTACTAAGGCATTTTTTGTCAATCAAAATGGTCATACAATAAGGCATTTTTTGTCCAAAAAAAGGTCATACTATACTAAGGCATTTTTTGTCCAAAAAAAGGTCATGCTATACTAAGCAATTTTTTGTCATCAAAAATGGTCATGTGCTACTAAGGCATTTTTTGTCAATCAAAATGGTCATACAATAAGGCATTTTTTGTCCAAAAAAAGGTCATGCTATACTAAGGCATTTTTTTGTCCAAAAAAAGGTCATGCTATACTAAGCAATTTTTTGTCATCAAAAATGGTCATGCTAAGCAATTTTTTGTCATCAAAAATGGTCATGCTATACTAAGGCATTTTTTGTCCAAAAAAAGGTCATGCTATACTAAGCAATTTTTTGTCATCAAAAATGGTCATGCTAAGCAATTTTTTGTCATCAAAAATGGTCATGTGCTACTAAGGCATTTTTTGTCAATCAAAATGGTCATACTATACTAAGCAATTTTTTGTCATCAAAAATGGTCATGCTATACTAAGCAATTTTTTGTCATCAAAAATGGTCATGCTAAGCAATTTTTTGTCATCAAAAATGGTCATGTGCTACTAAGGCATTTTTGGTCAAAAAAAAAAGGTCATACTATACTAAGGCATTTTTTGTCATCAAAAATGGTCATGCTAAGCAATTTTTTGTCATCAAAAAAGGTCATGGTACACTAAGGCATTTTTTGTCAAAAAAATGGTCATACAATAATAAGGCATTTTTTATCCAAAAAAAGGTCATGCTATACTAAGGCATTTTTTGTCAATCAAAATGGTCATGCTATACTAAGGCATTTTTTGTCAAGTAAAATGGTCATGCTATACTAAGGCATTTTTTGTCAAAAAAAATGGTCATACAATAATAAGGCATTTTTTGTCCAAAAAAAGGTCATGCTATACTAAGCAATTTTTTGTCATCAAAAATGGTCATGCTAAGCAATTTTTTGTCATCAAAAATGGTCATGCTAAGCAATTTTTTGTCATCAAAAATGGTCATGTGCTACTAAGGCATTTTTTGTCAATCAAAATGGTCATACAATAAGGCATTTTTTGTCCAAAAAAAGGTCATACTATACTAAGGCATTTTTTGTCCAAAAAAAGGTCATGCTATACTAAGCAATTTTTTGTCATCAAAAATGGTCATGCTAAGCAATTTTTTGTCATCAAAAATGGTCATGCTATACTAAGGCATTTTTTGTCAAGTAAAATGGTCATACTATACTAAGCAATTTTTTGTCATCAAAAATGGTCATGTGCTACTAAGGCATTTTTTATTAAAAAAAAAAGGTCATACTATACTAAGGCATTTTTTGTTAACCAAAATAGTCATACAATACTAAGGCATTTTTGGTCAAAAAAAAAAGGTCATACTATACTAAGGCATTTTTTATAAAAAAAAAAAAAAAGGTCATACTGTACTAAGGCATTTTTTGTCAAAAATGGTCATGGTATACTAAGGCATTTTTTATCAAAAAAGGGTCATGCTATAAGTAAGGCATTTTTTATAAAAAAAAAAAAAGGTCATACTATACTAAGGCATTTTTTGTCAAGTAAAATGGTCATGCTATACTAAGCAATTTTTTGTCATCAAAAATGGTCATGTGCTACTAAGGCAGTTTTTGTTAACCAAAATGGTCATACAATACTAAGGCATTTTTTATATAAAAAAAAAGATACTGTACTAAGGCATTTTTTATCAAAAAAAGGTCATGCTATACTAAGGCATTTTTGGTCAAAAAAAAAAGGGTCATACTTTACTAAGGCATTTTTTATAAAAAAAAAAAAAAGGTCATACTGTACTAAGCAATTTTTTGTCATCAAAAATGGTCATGTGCTACTAAGGCATTTTTTGTCAAAAATGGTCATGGTATACTAAGGCATTTTTTGTCAAAAAAAGGTCATGCTATACTAAGGCAGTTTTTGTCAAGTAAAATGGTCATGCTATACTAAGCAATTTTTTGTCATCAAAAATGGTCATGTGCTACTAAGGCATTTTTTATCAAAAAAAGGTCATGCTATACTAAGGCATTTTTTGTCAATCAAAATGGTCATGCTATACTAAGGCATTTTTTGTCAAAAAAAAAAAGGTCATACAATAATAAGGCATTTTTTGTCATCAAAAATGGTCATGTGCTACTAAGGCAGTTTTTGTCAAGTAAAATGGTCATACAATACTAAGGCATTTTTTGTCCAAAAAAAAGGGTCATACTATACTAAGGCATTTTTTGTCAAGTAAAATGGTCATACAATAATAAGGCATTTTTTGTCATCAAAAATGGTCATGTGCTACTAAGGCATTTTTTGTCAAAAAAATGGTCATACTATACTAAGCAATTTTCTGTCATCAAAAATGGTCATGTGCTACTAAGGCATTTTTTGTCCAAAAAATGGTCATACTATACTAAGCAATTTTTTGTCATCAAAAATGGTCATGCTAAGCAATTTTTTGTCATCAAAAATGGTCATGTGCTACTAAGGCATTTTTTATCAAAAAAAGGTCATGCTATACTAAGGCATTTTTTGTCAACCAAAATGGTCATGCTATACTAAGGCATTTTTTGTCAATCAAAATGGTCATACAATAATAAGGCATTTTTTGTCCAAGAAAAGGTCATGCTATACTAAGGCATTTTTTGTCAATCAAAATGGTCATGCTATACTAAGGCATTTTTTGTCAAGTAAAATGGTCATACTATACTAAGGCATTTTTTGTCCAAAAAATGGTCATACTATACTAGGCAATTTTTTGTCATCAAAAATGGTCATGTGCTACTAAGGCAGTTTTTGTCAAGTAAAATGGTCATACAATACTAAGGCATTTTTTATCAAAAAAAAAAAAGATACTGTACTAAAGCATTTTTTGTCAATCAAAAATGGTCATACTATACTAAGGCATTTTTTGTCCAAAAAAAAGGTCATACTTTACTAAGGCATTTTTTATAAAAAAAAAAAAAAGGTCATACTGTACTAAGGAATTTTTTGTCAAAAATGGTCATGGTATACTAAGGCATTTTTTGTCAATCAAAATGGTCATGCTATACTAAGGAATTTTTTATCAAAAAAAATGGTCATACTATACTAAGGCATTTTTTGTCAAAAAAAATGGTCATACAATAATAAGGCATTTTTTGTCCAAAAAAAGGTCATGCTATACTAAGGCATTTTTTGTCAATCAAAATGGTCATGCTATACTAAGGCATTTTTTGTCAAGTAAAATGGTCATACTATACTAAGGCATTTTTTGTCAAAAAAATGGTCATACAATAATAAGGCATTTTTTGTCCAAAAAATGGTCATACTATACTAAGCAATTTTCTGTCATCAAAAATGGTCATGTGCTACTAAGGCATTTTTTGTCCAAAAAATGGTCATACTATACTAAGCAATTTTTTGTCATCAAAAATGGTCATGTGCTACTAAGGCATTTTTTGTTAACCAAAATGGTCATACAATACTAAGGCATTTTTTATCAAAAAAAAAAAAGATACTGTACTAAGGCATTTTTGGTCAAGTAAAATGGTCATACTATACTAAGGCATTTTTTGTCCAAAAAATGGTCATACTATACTTAGCAATTTTTTGTCATCAAAAATGGTCATGCTATACTAAGCAATTTTTTGTCATCAAAAATGGTCATACTATACTAAGCAATTTTTTGTCATCAAAAATGGTCATGCTAAGCAATTTTTTGTCATCAAAAATGGTCATACAATAAGGCATTTTTTGTCAATCAAAATGGTCATACAATAAGGCATTTTTTGTCCAAAAAAAGGTCATGCTATACTAAGGCATTTTTTGTCCAAAAAAAGGTCATGCTATACTAAGCAATTTTTTGTCATCAAAAATGGTCATGCTAAGCAATTTTTTGTCATCAAAAATGGTCATGCTATACTAAGGCATTTTTTGTCAAGTAAAATGGTCATACTATACTAAGCAATTTTTTGTCCAAAAAAAGGTCATGCTATACTAAGCAATTTTTTGTCATCAAAAATGGTCATGCTAAGCAATTTTTTGTCATCAAAAATGGTCATGTGCTACTAAGGCATTTTTTGTCAATCAAAATGGTCATACAATAAGGCATTTTTTGTCCAAAAAAAGGTCATGCTATACTAAGGCATTTTTTGTCCAAAAAAAGGTCATGCTATACTAAGCAATTTTTTGTCATCAAAAATGGTCATGCTAAGCAATTTTTTGTCATCAAAAATGGTCATGCTATACTAAGGCATTTTTTGTCAAGTAAAATGGTCATACTATACTAAGCAATTTTTTGTCATCAAAAATGGTCATGCTATACTAAGCAATTTTTTGTCATCAAAAATGGTCATGCTAAGCAATTTTTTGTCATCAAAAATGGTCATGTGCTACTAAGGCATTTTTTATTAAAAAAAAAAGGTCATACTATACTAAGGCATTTTTTGTTAACCAAAATAGTCATACAATACTAAGGCATTTTTGGTCAAAAAAAAAAGGTCATACTATATTAAGGCATTTTTTATAAAAAAAAAAAAAAAGGTCATACTGTACTAAGGCATTTTTTGTCAAAAATGGTCATGGTATACTAAGGCATTTTTTGTCAACCAAAATGGTCATGCTATACTAAGGCATTTTTTGTCAACCAAAATGGTCATGGTATACTAAGGCATTTTTTGTCATTCAAAATGGTCATGCTATACTAAGGCATTTTTTGTCAATCAAAATGGTCATGCTATACTAAGGCATTTTTTATAAAAAAAAATGGTCATACTATACTAAGACATTTTTTAATCAAAAAAAAGGTCATGCTATACTAAGGCATTTTTTGTTAACCAAAATGGTCATACAATAATAAGGCATTTTTGGTCAAAAAAAAAAAAAAGGTCATACTATACTAAGGCATTTTTTGTCAAAAAAAATGGTCATACAATAATAAGGCATTTTTTGTCAATCAAAATGGTCATAGTATACTAAGGCATTTTTTATCAAAAAAAGGTCATACTATACTAAGGCATTTTTTGTCAAAAAAAATGGTCATACAATAAGGCATTTTTTGTCCAAAAAAAGGTCATGCTATACTAAGGCATTTTTTGTCCAAAAAAAGGTCATGCTATACTAAGCAATTTTTTGTCATCAAAAATGGTCATGCTAAGCAATTTTTTGTCATCAAAAATGGTCATGCTATACTAAGGCATTTTTTGTCATCAAAAATGGTCATGCTATACTAAGCAATTTTTTGTCATCAAAAATGGTCATGCTAAGCAATTTTTTGTCATCAAAAATGGTCATGTGCTACTAAGGCATTTTTTATTAAAAAAAAAAGGTCATACTATACTAAGGCATTTTTTGTTAACCAAAATAGTCATACAATACTAAGGCATTTTTGGTCAAAAAAAAAAGGTCATACTATATTAAGGCATTTTTTATAAAAAAAAAAAAAAAGGTCATACTGTACTAAGGCATTTTTTGTCAAAAATGGTCATGGTATACTAAGGCATTTTTTGTCAACCAAAATGGTCATGCTATACTAAGGCATTTTTTGTCAACCAAAATGGTCATGGTATACTAAGGCATTTTTTGTCATTCAAAATGGTCATGCTATACTAAGGCATTTTTTGTCAATCAAAATGGTCATGCTATACTAAGGCATTTTTTATAAAAAAAAATGGTCATACTATACTAAGACATTTTTTAATCAAAAAAAAGGTCATGCTATACTAAGGCATTTTTTGTTAACCAAAATGGTCATACAATAATAAGGCATTTTTGGTCAAAAAAAAAAAAAAGGTCATACTATACTAAGGCATTTTTTGTCAAAAAAAATGGTCATACAATAATAAGGCATTTTTTGTCAATCAAAATGGTCATAGTATACTAAGGCATTTTTTATCAAAAAAAGGTCATACTATACTAAGGCATTTTTTGTCAAAAAAAATGGTCATACAATAATAAGGCATTTTTTGTCAGTCAAAATGGTCATGCTATACTAAGGCTTTTTTTGTCCAAAAAATGGTCATACTGTACTAAGGAATTTTTTGTCAAAAAAAAAAAGGTCATACAATAATAAGGCATTTTTTGTCATCAAAAATGGTCATACTATACAAAGGCATTTTTGTCAAAAAAACACGGTCATGCTATACTAAGCAATTTTTTGTCATCAAAAATGGTAATGCTATATTAAGGCATTTTTTTGAGGACAAAGCTGCTTCTTTGCATCCAAAGTTCAGGCATCTGACCAGAAACCTCAGTCCTAGATCAGTGAATAGAGTTAGTTCCAGAGACAGTATCTGCACAATAGTTTCATTTATTTAATCACACAATAAAGACAACATGCAGTATTTATATACAGCAGCGTTTCGTAAACTCTCAACAAAACAAGGTAACAAAGAGAAGGCACTGATTTTCTCTAGTCTGGAGTTCATTGAAAGGGACAGAAAAAGAAAGCTTAGAAGAAGAAAAGACATGAGAACTATACAGGGACAATGGTCATGAAACCAGCAGCAGTAAGTCAATTTAAAAGAAACAAAATCAACATCAGTCACCTGAACCAGAGCTTTTTATACGCAGTTTAGCAGATGAGGCTTCAGAGTAGCAATACAAGATTTTACAATTCAGATTTTGTGACATGAAAAACACTTTAAATTTCTTGAAACTGTTCTTAGCTTGTAGTGCTACCAGATGAGTATTTCTTTAATATAGAAAATTGTGCTTCATGGATATGTTAAGCTCTCCGTTATGATGCTGTACTCAAGATTTTCAGTGGATATTTGAAATCTGAAATTAATCACAATATTGATGGAATTTTGTCCATAAGCATGAGGTTACTGCCAACGCATGGTTAACATAAAGACTATAAATGCGATAATAGCCTGTCACGTTCCAAAGGTAAGAAAGTCCAATTTAAAAAACTGAGGTATAAAAAAAAAAAAAAAAAAAAAAGTTTTACTCAGGGTTATGAGCTGGATTATTTCTTTCCTCTGCTGTTTTCAGCCTATTGTAAGCAGCGCTAACTAATTTAACCTGCATAAAAATTGAATTGTAAAAACAGCAACTTGTTTATTTATAGACTTTTCAGCCTGGATGATTTTTCCTCATTTATAGTCTTACTGCTAAGATGAGCTAAGCTAAACAACAGCTAGCTCTAACTAGAAGTTTATCAACATTCTCATATAACTCGAAATTTGCAAACAATTTCTACCTAAAACAAATTTTGACCCCTAAGGAAAATTGTGGCATTCCATCAAAACACAATTCTGGGTACAAAAGTTGTAAGTGGCTTAAAGAGGTTTAATTTCATGTCACAACATCCTGGTACCAAATTCTATAGAGCACTACCCTGAAGTAACAGATTAGTTGACAAACAGTGTCAACATTGATCATTTAACAATTTTGAATCATTTTTTAAGAACATCTTTGGTTGCAACTTAAATGTATTTCTGGTTATTTTAGTCTTCAAAACAAGAAGTTTGAAGACCTTGAACTTTTTCTAAAATGATGACAAAGCAACTTATCGATCAATTGGGGGAAATAAACGATTAGATGCTCATTAGCTTCAGCCCTACTCACAATGCATTTTCATGTTCTGGGGAGAAATTTAAATATATTAAATCTGCACTTGCTTGCATGCTAAATCAATAAGCTAGCTAATAATGAGCTTGTTATATTTATGTTTTTGCAATGAGCTGAGGATTCTGACAGTCCAAAGTACAAGAATCGAGTTTGCAACATGGAGACAAAGACACGATGACTGACTGCTTCTGGCATCCATTTTCTATTACTCTATGTGGAATCAGTCCAGTTTGTATGGTGATGAGGGAAAAAAGTTTCAAAACAAATCAGAAGTATGATGAACGAGCAGAAACCAAACAAGGGAAAAAAACAAAAAACATCTACTCTCACTGGCTAGGAGCTAATAGCCCCGTCCCCGGTGCGAAGAGCCATGTAAGCCATGGTTAAATCCAGACCCTGCCTCTCCTACATGCCTCCTCCTGTTACCACCCCTACCTCCATCATGGCCTCCCCTCCCTCGCCCTGGACCTCTGTAGATCTTCCTGGGACCACGGAAGTTCTGGGGTGGGTGTTTGAATGCCTCCGTCTCCTCCCAGTCATCCTCTGTGCTGCAGCCCACAGACATAGGCTCTGCCAAGGCCATACCTTGCAGGTAACCCACTCGGCTGGAGTCTGCTCCCATTTTTATGAAGGCTTTGGTGGTGGGAATAAAGGGTTTTCTGGAAGACCTGAAGCCTTGGGAGAGGTTGTTGTCACCAGGGACAGTTGCCGTGGAGATGATGTCATGTGAACCAGGGGTACAGCTGGGCATCACCGTTGTCATGGTGACATCACTGATGGAGTTTGGGACAAAAGTAACCTGAGAGAGAGAGATGGGTTTTTACTTGATTGTACTACTACAACTACTACAGTACTGTAGGTACTACCATTAATACATCACTGTAACACTACTTCCATGTTTCATATAACGTTAAATTCAGCGGTTGCAGTTTCAGCAGCAACTACACCAGTGTAACTAAAGCTGCTACTGCAGTACTCTTAATAGTACTACTACTGGATTCTAACTAGTGCTACATCACCGTAACCACTACCATTGTAACTACTAGTATTACTATTACTCCTCCTAGTGACTGCTAATCCTAATATTACAGTCATTTACATGAATAAACTACTGTTTTTAACTAGTAAAATTATGCTTAATATGCCAAGATTACTACTATTGTTAACATGCAATAAGTACTGCTGGTGGTTGGTTATAAATATACCAACAACTACAAAACATAATATGTGCGACAAAACTTTCTGTGACCACTTCAGAGCTACATACTGTAATATTACTACTATGTTGTCTAACTACAGCTTCTATTGATGCTACTATAACCGGTATTGTTACATTTACTACTTGTTAATACTATTATGTAATTGCTGCTGCAACTATTGGCATTACGTCTACCAACACCAATGCTACTACTACTCCCAAAACAAACATACTATTACTGTAAGCACTGCAGCAACTTAACTACTACAACAACATGATCAATTAAGAGTTAAAGATCTAGTACTACAATGTACTGGTGCTGATATGCTGACATTTACTTTGTTCAGCTGTGGAGATGAACATATTGTGTGTGTGTCTGTCTCCTTACTATGGGTGTGTTGTTGAGTGGAGGATCCACCAGCAGCACAGCTTTGGTCAAACTCTCTCCCTGCTCTGTCTTGAGGGCTGATGGGAAATAAAAAGCCACACTGAGAAACATGATAATTTCATATCGTCTTATTCCTGGACTGCAATGATAAAAATGTCCACATACCAAAACTGTTCAAATCAGGAACGACCATTGTTCTGCTGTTAGCATTAGCCACATTAGCAGCAGCGGGACGCTCCAGAGAACCAGGGACTCGGCTGGGCCCATGGCTAGGCATTGAGACCCCATTTGGAGGCTGAAGCTGCTCCATTGACCCCTGGCTCACCTGAAGCTCTTCAGGGGTGGGTGAAGGATGATATGCCAGTGAAGATGACATGGGTGGGGGGTACAGCGGGTGTCCTGGCCCTTGCCCTGTGGGGTACGCCTGAGATGAAGCCAGGGGAACTGGGTATGGTGCAGTTGTGGAGGAGTACCCTACTGGATAGCTGGAATTTCTGGGTGGGGCCATCTGGTGCTGTTGCCAGGGCATCCTTTGGGGTGGAGGCTGGGTGACAGGGTACCCAGAATGGTTGAAGGAGGGTTCACTAGAATGGGGGGGCTCAGCAAGTGTGGCTTGGTGGTCATACTGAGCTGGCACCGATGCTGACATTGGAGGGTACTGGGGGTACGCTTCCTGGTGCCTAGTTGGGGGGTTTGAGGGAGGGAACTGGGGGTTAGGGGAGGGGGAGCGGGAGGGGAGCTTGGGGTGGATGGTGTAGGCCTGCTGCAGGGGGAGGAGGTACACACATGGGGGGTACATGGGCATGGTGTAGGCCTGAGGGAAAGAGCAGCAGCAGATGATGAAAATGTTAGTTTCTACAGCTGATGCAGTCTTGAGACTTGATCAGGTGCAACAACAACAACAGAAGTGTCCATCACTAAAGCACACAACCACAGTTTAATTTTCTAGGTTTTTTAGGTTCATGAAGTAAAAACAAAAACATTTGAGGAAATACTTTTGTCATCCAAACATGAAAAAGGTGACTTTCAACTGAATTTATTTTTAATTGCGTTAACAAAAAACATAAGAAGATTGTCTGATGAAAAATGTTTAAATATCTCTCAGGTTTCTGTCTTACCTTGACCCCCAAGTTGAAGAAAAACCGCAGGATGTTAACATCACGGGGGAGGTCCTCTCCAGACTTGCTGGAGGAAAAGGCCGGAGTCGGGGCCACGTCTCCCTTCTCTCCATGTGGGAATCCAGGGTACAGGGGGTCCTGGTAGAGCTGGGACAGCTGCTGCAGAGGGACAGCCCCAGGGATGGGCTGGTGGTGAGGAGCGGGTGCTGAGATTACATGGGAGTGATGAGGGGGGTGGGACTGCTGGGAGGGAGGATGGGCGGGGGACCCAGGCTGAGGTTGGGAGGGCTGAGCTGGAGCAGGTGGGGCTTCAGTTTTATTCTGGGTGGTGGGGGTGGGATGGATGGGTGGGGTGGAGAGAGAGAGAGATGGATGTGGGACTTGAGAGGGGTGAGGAGGGAGGACCAGCTGATCATGGATCTGAGGCTGCCCAGACGCTTGGACAGGGAGGGAGGCCTGGGAGGGATGGGAGTAGGAAGCTCCCGGCTGAGATGACTGGACCTGGACTACCTCAGACTGGGAGTTGTACTGGGCTTGAGACTGGAGCTGATAGTGGGGGAGAGAGGCCTGGGCCTGTGGGAGAGAAGCCTGGGTTTGGAGACTAGATGCCTGGGTATGGATTTGTGGAAGATGGGCCACTTCAGGGTGGGACTGAGGTTGCTGCTCTAGCTGGGGAAGAGAGGACTGAACCTCTGTCTGGGGCATTAAGATTGTGTTTTGGGTTTGAGAGACCTGACTTTGGGGCTGGATTTGGTGCAAAGAAGCCTGGGCTGGTTTCTCAGGGTAGGTTTGGCTTTTGAAGGTCTGCGATGCTTCCACAGGGCCCCCAAAACTTGGCAAGGAACCTGAAAAACCAAGCAGAAGTGACATTACCAGCACAGATCCAGGAATCATTTGATATGATCAGACTTTACAATCATGGTGCTTTCATTTCTGCTGGGCCCTGATCAAACTTATCATCTACAGGCCTACATGACATGCAAAGTGCATAAAGTTCACTGAGGAATAAGAACATTACTGCTTTAAAAATCAGAGTGACTGAACAGATTTCTTACTCTGAGCTGTCGCTGGTGGAGCCTCCTGGACATGAGCAGCATGATGGATGACAGAAGAGAAGGAGGGAGGACTGGGGGAGTGGGGGAGAGTGGAGACAGGTGGGGAGGAACGGGGGAGAGAGGATGGAGGGAGGAAGCCCAACCCAGTGATAGGAGAGGGAGCAATGGGAGCAATGAAGGTGGGAGGTGGAACTGAAGAGGATGGGGAGGGGGGCTCAGACGATTTAGAGGAGGGAGGATGTTTAGCGGACGAGGAGGGGGGAGGAGAAGAGGAGGAGTGGGGGGGTGATGAAGCAGCAGGGAGAACAGGGGTGCGGAAGGGGAAGATGGTGGCAGAGGATGGGACAGAGCTTAATGGAGTAGCAGTGCCGGCAGCTGAAGCGTAGGACTGTGTGTTGGTTTTAGCAGCCGGGGCAGCACCGGCCATGTTCACGTTGGGCTCCGAAGCCTTGACTGAGCTCCGCTGTGCTGGACTTGAATCAGAATTTGCAGACGGAGCAGCAGGGGGTTTTGCAGCAGGCAGGGTGGGGTTAATGGGCATAGTAGTACTTGTAGTAAGTGTAGTAGCAGCAGTAGTGTTTGCAAGTGGCGGAGTAGATGATTTGGGTTGTTCGCCAGCAGAGGGAGACGACGCTCTGACGTCTTCAACTGGACTTTTCTGTAACAGCAGAACACAAAAATGATTAGTGAACAGAAAACCCAGAAAAACCTGCCCAGGCCTCACAGTTAAACGATGAGCTCTTCAGACAGAGACCAGACTGTGTTCATGGGTTTGGTTTAATATACGACTCAAAAAGTCCAAGCTGTTGAATTTAATTTTCACATAAGCAGCAAATGAAATTCACGCGGACACAGTCCGTTCATCTTTGGGTCCCCAGGAGGAGCCACATCAATAAAACATAATATGATCACTCACACGACACAACAGAGGACACACAAACAGAAGGTCTATATTCAGGTCTCTGTACACAGAACGTCTCACCCGTTGTGGATTACTCTGTTTCTGCAGTTTACCCAGTGATCCCCGACACTAAAGTCCTAACGCTGATAACTTTCCTGAGGAGTAAAATCCTTCCTGTGTGTGGAGTCTGATAAACATCCAGACAGTTTTTCCAACACCTGAAATAACACAGCAACTGAACACCCACTCACCATCTTATTCCTCTGGGATTTTTTCTTGTCTCCACCTTTTCTTCTCCCTCCATCACCCTGAAACCCAAGCTGAGCCTAGGAGGAACAAAAAAAAACATGTTTACTTGAAGGATCTAAGAAGAAATCATTCAGGGAAGTGTTTGATGTACGTGCTGCAGCATCCACAGGTGCATGCGTGACCAATGAGTGACACATCGGTGCCTTTAAACTGACCCCGAGGGCAGGAAAGCTCTGTTCATCTCTGAGCTGGATCTCCACCAGCGCCACGTTCCTCTTCTCCTCCTCTTTGGCCAGTCGTTCCTTCTCTGTCAGACCGAACTGGGCCGACTCCACTGAGCCCAGAGACTTCCTATAGAAACACACAAATGTGTTAAAGCTAAAAAAATAAATCACTTACATGAGGAAGGTTTCCGCTAAGTGAAATGAAGGTAAGTGATGAACTGAGTAACACTTCAGCTGATTGATCAGATCCCTGTTTCACTTATCATCCATCAGCTGACTGTCACAGAACTTTGCTGACCTATGAACCAAGGCTGATTCATCTAAACCTATTACAACAGAGTTTCTGCCCCTTTAAGGCCATGGGACAATAACTTTAACACAGTAGCACCTCTAACGTTACACATTTTAAAACAAGTGGCCAAATACAACATTGATAAAGGGAAAGTACAATTCTGTGAAAAATGTAAAAGACATTAGCTGAAAATGCTAAAATTCTCCTTAGAGATCATTCAACTGATCATCTGGACGATAACTTTCTGTGGATTTGTCATCGTGAGCAACCCCTTTCACACACATATGAAAATCTTGCTTAGCCACAATAAAGTAGTGTCTACACACATTGACCTGCTGGTTTTTGGCCCTCCTTGCTCCTCTCCGGTGGCCTGTGAGGGCCACGAGTGCTGCTTCTGCACACGCCCACTGGAACCCTGTGCTGGAACCTGGGAACCCGGGGCTGCTGGAGTGGACTTTGTCCTGCCTCTGCCTTTACCCCTCTCCTCCCACTCTGACAGACAAAGGGTGACTTTAGTTGCGTTATAGTTGTGTGAACAAACAGCAGAGACTTCATAAACGTGTGTAATGTGCACGTGTGTAATGTGCACGTGTGTGTGCGTTCACCACCTCCGTGGCCGTTGCTGAGCCTCTTGTCTCTGACCACGGTGCTCCAGCTGTTCTCGTCACTGGGAGGACGCACACTCCACAGAGGGACCTGTCTGCATGTGCACACACAAACACATAGCTGTCAACATGCAGCCAAACTGGCCTGATGAATCGCATCAGGTATCAGCCAAATGATGCACGTTTAAAAACCGAGCAGCGTTAGTGTCAAATACCTGTTGCCCAGGTCTTCGATGTAAACAGTCACTGGACCGTTGTCGGGAGACAACTCTTTGATCGTTGCATTGTAGCTGCGTCCACTGCCCTCAAGACGAACCTGCAGGTGAAATACACACAAATAATATGAATATGCAGAGATTTCACCAGAAGTTACACCCAAATTCAAACCACACTGATGACACACACAGACACACACACCTGGCAGCGGTCTCCTACAGTGTACTGCATCCCAGCAGCGATACAGTAGTCCATCTTCTGTTGGGCTAAAAAGAAAAACAGAAAGTGATAAACCTGTTCTTTTAAGACACTGAGACTTTCTGAGACCTGGAATTCATGTTGGAGAACAAACTACAGCCAGAACATGTGTGATGCTGTCATCCAATCGACAAGTTAACATACCACCATTTCAGACATATATTTGTTTGTGTTTTCCTTCTCTTGTTTATGTCAGGATCCATTTTGTCCATTTGTGTACATAGTGTGTATTTTTTTGGTTTACTGTGTGTGTGTGTTACCTCTCTTGCTCTTTTGCCAGACATCGTACTCTATGTTTCTGAGCAGAGTCGGGTTCAGTGAACGCTTCACCCTCTCAGGAAGCTGTCGACCACGCCCTCGGCCCTGACACACACACAGTCATTCAATACATGTTAGATAACAGAGGCGAGTAAACAGGTTAAGTATAAGCAATGAATCACATTTGTTTGACGAGGTGTGTGTGTGCGCGTGTGTGTTACCCTGTAACTCTGGTTGTTGTGCCGTGTAGAAGTTGTGCTCGTTTCATTTTCCACCCTGTCAAAAATATCCACACACAGAAAATCACATTTCCAGTGTTTCCAGTCTGACATCCAGGTAAATAAACGGTTAATTAAACTAAAGCCTACCACAGCGGCTCGTCAGCACCCAGCTCGGACTCGTCGCTGCTGGCGCAGGCGTTCATAGTGTCGTCACTCAGTAAGTTGCTGGTTCGGCTGCTCCGCTGATAAGGGCCCACAATGCCTCGGTCCACCTTGAACACACCAGTGTACAGCAGCTCGTACAGGATGGCTGCAGGAGACATACAGGGTCCAACCAGAAAGCTAGTTTATGTGCAGTCAACAACCATAGAGACAGATTTTGTAAAACCAGCTCCAGACGTTGCTGTGAGCAGAGAGAAGCTGGTGGAGCAGAAACAACAGAGACCAGTGGACTCTTTGTTCCTTCAGAGACTAAACAGTGACGGCCGTTCTCAACGTCTGGAGCTGGTTTTTGGAAAAAGACGGGCCTCCCACTGTTGGTGAGGAAGAACCATGTGAGCCAGTCTAGCAGTGTAGCTCCCTGCTGTGTTTTTAATAGTTTTTGGACAACAATGGAGGTCTACAGCACAGACCCATAAGCTGAACCAGGTTCTGGATTCACACAGTCTCAGAAACTAAGAAAACATTTTAAAATTTCTCTTTTAGATACACTTCACAGACTAAACCTTTAACACATTCATTTCTAGCAGTCCTACAGTAAACTATTTATCAAAGTCCAGTCAAAATATATTGTGATATATTTAAAAAGGCACTAAATGAATTAGCAAAACTGTTTTTTCTGTTTTATGGTATAAACTAATATAAAGATACTGCTGTTATCTCCTGCATGTAGCTATAAGCACTCACACTGGCAGAAAGCTGCGTTCTTGATGTGGCTGATGGGATAAACACTGTCATAGTGATTCCCATTCAGAAAACACAACCGCACCTGGGACAGAAAACAAAGCTGGTGTTAAAACAGAAATAAAATGTTTTAGCAACGTTTCTGTAGAGATTTGTTTGGATATGCATGTATACATGTGCACGTTTTGTATACATGCATTAGTGACACACGTGGTAAAACATGCAAGAATGTGGGTTATGAATCTCGGACCACACCTTGTCCTTGAAGTTGTTGTCGGTGATGTTGACGGCTGGTTTTCCAGGCTCCTGGTAGATCTCAAAGTCCCTCCTGTAAAAACACAAACACTGAAATGTCTCATTTGTACAATGCAGAGAATTGGTCTGAGAAAATGTCATTAAAACTCTCCAATGTATTCTTTTTTTTTTTTTTTTTTTTTTTTTAAAAGGTTTTTAAAACTACACTAGATCCAATTTCTATCTGAATGTGTGAGCGAGCGAGTCCTGTCAGAACAGTCAGAACAGAATCCATGTGGTTGTTTTAATGTCTAATCTTAACACGACTTCACTTACTTGTACATGACAGCCAACGCATTGATCTCCACTTCTCCCACCCATTGCTGAAAAACACCATTTGAAGCATTAAACACTCATTCACGCATCAGTGCGAGCAAATGTGGCTGTGAAAGGGTTGACAAAGAGTTGAATCCACAGTCAATTACAAACTGAAGGTTGCTGACGACGACAGTGTGAAGTTTACCTGTGGGTCCTGAAGCTTGCACAGGTAATCCTCAAAGTCACCTTCAATAAACTGCAACACAACAAACACACACTGATGAGCTCAAACAGCAACGACGACGACACCTGAGGCCATTTTCTACCTCCAGTCATCAGTTAAAGGACAAGACTGTGAGATTCTACTTTTTTCTCCTGCTGGATTTTAGATCTGTGAGACTGACCAACACACTGCCGTTGGTTTAGGCCTGGTACCTTCTCCTGTAAATTACAGCTGATATAATTTGTGGATTAATCAAATTAATTAATTTACTTTCTGGGAGATTTTTATTATAAACAAAAATGGAAACATTATCTGGTTTAAGCCTCATAGTCAGAGAATTTTCTGCTTTTTGCTTCTTGTGTCAACACAACAAATGATTTGAAAATATAAACTTGGGCTTTAAACATTTTTCAGTATTTTCAGCAGATACATTTTCTTAAATTGCAGCTTCAGTGGAGTTTGATTGTAAAAATGTGTAACAATCAAAACTTTAATGTGAACTACAGCTTTTGGTGTAAAAGTTAACAGAGAGTTAAGGATTACAACAACCAATGTAGAAGAAATTAACTACATTGGACAATAGCAAGTTGTACACCTCCAATAACAGCCAAGAGACCATAATGCATTGCAGCTATGTGACACATAGCACTGTAGACAATGAGATGACAAACCCAATACATATTTAACAAATATTTTCCTGTGAGTCACATTTATCCACCTATAAACTGGATTTGACTGAAAGCAGCCATGTCAATCACAGCCCTGCTCTGCAGGATGCTGAACTGCATTCTGGGAAATGCAGTAATATAATGCCATTGAGCAGGATGTAGTGATGTGATATGATGAAACTGCATCACGATCATTCAAATCCCAAGAGCTTTTGCTTTCAGTTCCTTCTACTATTCACCCTAACTATGACTTTGTTTTGTTTTCTTTTTACTACGTTTCTTTTATTGTAATATTTATCCTGACAGGTCAGACTGTCTGTTTTTCAATCGACAAACAGACTGATCCATGAATTCCTTTGACTCCAAACACCACACATACACAAATCTAATAACTTGCTCCCTCTTCTTTGCTCTTTAGACTCATGCAACTGTGAAATTTCCATCAGAACACCTGAACATGAAACTCCAGTCGTGAGTGAATCACCTGTCTTTCTAATGTGAATCCACAGAGGCCTGAGAGAATAACTCCTGAGCCCAAACACAAACATATCAGTGTTTCTGCTCAGGGTTAGTCCAGGGGAGCAGCAAAACTGGCAGGAGAAACGATGTGGAGACAAACTTTGACTACACAGAAATTGTTCAGTGTGTGTCTGTTTCAGTGGATAAATCATTTAAATAAAATGCAAAAAACAAACAAACATAAAAAAACAGAAATGCAAATACAGCTGCTCTAACACAATAGGATCATAGGCCACACAACCACAGGTTATTGAAGTGATATGTAATCTGCACCCACCGCTTCGTAGCTCTGCCTGTTTTGCTTCAGGAACTCCACACATTTGGCACGAACTGTTGTGTGAAGGCTTTGGCTGTGCAGCACCTGGACAGGGTCAAAGGTCAACATTAACATAAATCACAGATTTCAAATCAAACCTGTGTTGTTTACAAATTTATGACGCATGACAACATATAATTCGCTTGACTGGTCCAACAGGCCTTTGAAACCCTGCACCCATGTCACGTTAGCCGTAACATACTGGGAGATAGAGCTAGAAAAGTTAGAATGAACGTGTTTACAGGTGTAAAGTGCTACATGTTGACCATTAGCCTTCGTTAGCGTCTCACCTGTGCTCACTCGAGGTGAGTTAGCTCGTTAGAAACTTGACTCGCTCTTTACCTTTACTTTTAGCACTTTACCTGTTCGGCGACAGCCCGGAACAAACACGACCCGTCTTTGGCGATCTTCTTCCGATGAAAACCTATTGCCTTCAGGTAGTCGTCCATTAGTTTCTCTGCCTCCCTCTCCTCGGGGCTCTGCAGGGATCCGCCGCCGTCCATGCTAACGGGGCTAGCCGCCGAAGCTAGCTGCGCGTTGACGGTTTTTAGCCGTTAAAACTTTTAGACGCCACCGGCTCCGAGGTGTCACCGGGGAGTGTTAACTAACTACATCTACAGGCCGACGAGCGGCGGAGACCGAAACAGCAGCTTCTAGTTTCGTTTTCCAGGAACCTCGGCTCATCCCACAGAAAGAAACGCTGCTCGCCAGAAAGTGAAAGTACAACTTTAGCAGTTAGCATGCGAGCTAACGCCTAGCAACACGCCCCCTCCTTCTTGTTCTTGTTCTTCTTCTTCTTCTTCTACGCTTTCAAGATAGAAACGACGCAACGTAGCATTTCCTGTTTTCTACCAAAGTAAAAGTCTCAATACGTGACGCTGACTCACTTATTGTCCAAAAATGACCCCGTTCGCCCACATATGCAAATATACAGCAACTAGCTAAACTTTTGAAAATCAAAATAATTTCCAGAGTGGAGGAAAATTGCTCATCGGCAAACTCAAATAAAAACTTCCTGTCCCATTTTTCTTCAAAATAAAACTTGCCAGAAACACAGAAGACCCCGGAGTTTGCTATAAAAAAAAACATTAAAAAAACATTAAATACTGGTTAAACCTCTCATGCAAACATTAAAAATGATAAAGAATGTATATAAAGAGGAACACATATCGTGTGTTTTACCCGATGTGTTTGTCCATGAATCAGGACTGTCACATGCAGAGAAAAATCCCACGAAATCCCCAGATCCACGTGGGTGATGAAAGGACAAAACAGTGTGGACACACCGCCCACTGAGCTGCATCAGGCTGCACGACAATAGACACACCGGGAGGCGGCGCTGCAGGAGAACAAATTGAATAAGTAAATTATTTATCTCTTAATTTCCAAATGTTCCCCAAAGGTCCTCTAAAAAAAACTACACAATTCTGGTTATTATTATTATTATTATTATTATGACAATTTTTCCACTAAAGAGTTCATCTTGTTTATAAGTTCAGGTCTACTGCAGTAAAAAGTGCAATATTTCTTTCTAGAATGTAGTAGATCTTACTAAATACTAAAGTATAATTTTATACAAGTAAATATGTTTTCACTGATTCTTTAACTTTCATCAGAACATCTTACAGTCATTCATAAATAGTTTGATTTCTCTCTACAGTGTTTCCTCCATCGCTCGGCTCATCTCTCCAAGTCTTTAACCCTCCATCTCTCCCATCAGGGCCTTTCTGTCCTTTTCCCGGCCCTGTGTGGTTCTTCTCCCTTCCTGTATTGATTTTCAGTTCTGCAGAGTGCTAAGCAGCGCAGAGAGAGCCTGGGTGTCTGATCTGGATTCAGCTCTTCCTCTGGACCTCTGTTATTCACTCATCCATTTAGGTGTGTTAGCACTGTATTCAGATTATTCAGCCTGTGATTGTTTCAAGTGTGACCTGAAGTTTGGAACATCATTTGTAAGGGGGGATCTTTCCATATTCTACTTTTCCACTTCTCACACCTGTTCATCTCCAGAAATGTTTCATAGAACCTCAAACCTTTGCTATAAATGCAGAACTGATAAAGGTACATTTATAAATCTGACCTGAAGTCAGGTCATGGTCAGAATTACTGAATAGATTAGAAATGAATTCAATCACAGCATTGTGGCAAAAGACGAATCCACATTAACTGAGAACTGACTGATGATAAAGATCCACAATGCAGCGCTAACAGCTTCTCCCTCAGGACTTGACCTTTGACCTTTTGCCCAGAGAAGAAAGAAACTGATGAGTCTCCTCCTCCGTTATCTACATTTTTTACCTCATTGACCTCTTTCTCCAGATCGTCTTCCTCTTCGCTGCACTTGATTGTATCTCACCTCTTTACAAAACCCTTTCTCACCCTCGCTGTCTCCTCCTCCTCTGTCCACACACCAGCTCTCCTTCCTCCCTCCTTTCCTTTCCTCTGATACCATTTACTCAAATCTAATAATGACCTTTGTGTGTGTGAGTGAGTGTTTTTTCACCCTCTCACGGCCTCCGTTCTGCCTCACGATTTGCCGAGCACGCAGCTGCTCCCAGCCAATAGATGGGCCTCCTGCTTGCCGCCATGGAGATCTACAACATGCCAGGTAACCACGGCAACCGGCAAGGAGGGGACAGGACCCATGGCGATTGACACTTATCCTCCCACTCGTTTAGTGAGTGCAGTGTGTGACCTTCATCCCTGGTTTCTCTAAAATGCCTTTTAAATTCTCGGTTTTCTCTCATTTCTGAGCTAAACCTGAGGGACTGGGTCTAGATAACGGTTCAGAGAGTCATTGTTGGGCTCTAGCAGTTGTATTATTACTATTATCCAGGTGTCACGTTAAAAAAACTAATAACTATCCTGTAAAATCTCTGCATCAGTGAACAGATTCGACTCATTTCTCCTGCACTGTAACATGAGCTCCCTGCACTCGGGCACGTGCAGCAGACTCAGAAGGGCAGGACCACGGAGGCAGGACCACAGGGGCAGGACCGCAGGGGCAGGACCACAGGGGCAGGACCACAGGGGACAGGGGGAGTCAGGGGTGGCATGGCTCTTATGCTCCCTCTACCAGAGTAACAAGGTGATAGAAATCATCTGATTAACTTTCCATCAAGAAATATTAACAAACGACAACAAAGAGACAGAAAACAACCATGAAATGACACAAAATGACCACAAAAATAAGCAATAACAAAAAAAAGCAAAGCCAGGAAAAGCAGCGTTGCACATTTCACATACATAGACAATTCGGGGTAAATGCAAAATGACCAGAAAGACAAAAATGACTCTAGAGATGCAAAATAACCAAAAAGAGACACATCACTACGAAGAAACACAGACACTGAACGACCACAAAGATACAAAAAACCGACATAAAATGGCGTGACACAAAATGAGTAGAACGTAAAGTGAAACTACTACAAACCACAAATGAACTACAACACAAAGAGACCACAACGAGCAGAGGTGAATCAGATAAAATGAAACTTTATTGATCATTGCAGCAGCAAACAGTACCAGGATACAGCAGAGAAAAACGGAAAATAAAAAAAATTAAAAACGAAGTAAAGAAAGAGTCTAAAAGATGAGTCTGAACAGCTGGGGAGGTTTTTGTATTTCATGCTTCTGTGTTTTCTGTGCACAAATAAACAGTTCAGACGAAGCGTGCAGCTGTCTGCAGAGCATAGCACCACTGACTGCAGAGTTCAATTCAAACCTCTGACTTTTAGCTGCTCAGGTTTTGTGGGAGTTTCAGGTTTGGACGTCGCTGAAATTTCTTCCTGTCACCATCTCTCGTTTGTGTGTGTTTGCTGACCTTCAGTGTTTTAACGTCTCACGTTGCTGCACTGATGCACAGGTGAACTCCTGCTGGGCGTGGCTCCAGGTGCAGAGCTGAAACCAGACAGGGCAGAAAAAAACCACCAGGTTTTTCCACCTGGTATGAATTCAGTCTGATTTTAGCCTCAGATCAGTGAATCTTGGACAGACTGTGCAGTTTGACCAGGGTCCTGTTGACTGATTAATCATCTGGATGAATGGTTTTTCCCTTGAGCCACGTGAAGCTTCATATTAATCACATTTTCCTCTTTTCTTGTTGTCTTTGTACACTCGTATTGAAGTAATGCGTGAGCAGAGAAGTTGCAGGCCCGATTAAATCCTGCACGAACAAGAAGAATGATCCAGACTTTACTCTTATAGTGCAACACACTCACGGATCTGTTAGACATGGTACTTATGAGCTTCACTGTTAAAATATTATCCCACGGGTTCATATAATACAGGAGGCGTCATGGAGAGACGTACAGTTGCACACTGGGCTGAGATACTGGGGATAAACATCAGTTTGCAGCTGTTAAACACGACGTGTTGATCCTGAAAATGAGTTTTACAGGGTAAGAGACTGTTCTGCTGTAAAACTGTTTGGTGTCATTTAGAGCATGAAGAAGAAAACTTTTATAAAATTTGTGGCTTCTTCAACAAACCTCCAGCAGAAATTTGGTGTTTGTTGCCCCCTTTTAGAAGGAAGGCGACAAAATCTGTGATATATTAAATTCATAGCACAAATTATTATTTCTGTCCTCAGTCATGTGTATATTTGGTTTTCCATGACACCTCCCAGACTCTGTTATTAAAATATACAGTTTGGATTCTTAATTTTACTGTTTTAACATCTGGGACCCCACACATGATTAGGAATGACAGCTTGATCATCTGGAAGCGTTGGATACATAACGTTGATCCCTGGACTAAAGGTTTTTCATGTGAACTCTTTTAGAAAACAAAGCAGCGGTTCTGGTTTTGTGAAGAATAGAAAAAAGCTTAATTTTTCTAAAATTATTCTTGTTTTGTCTCAAAACTACGTGTTGTGCAACTTTCAAGTTTGACATTTAGGCTCTTAGGAGCCCCATGTAGTTATGTAAACACAAATACATTATCAATATACAACACAAATATTAGAAATATCATCACTGTCCTCCAGAAACCTTGTGCCTCAAAAATCCTCAAGTGACAGAGACATCAGTGGACGCATTTAGAAACTAATATACAGAAGATAAAATAACGTAAACCACACACGTAAGTGAAATATATTATCAGCACATTAATAAATAATAAAAAGAAGAATTAGTTGTGAGGTAAATTGAAAATGGTCTTTTCCAGGATAAAGTGTTTAAAAACTGTAAAACACACTAAGTGTTAACATGATGAGCTCAAAGTACAGACACAGAGCTGCCTGAGTGTTGAAGCTCAGCCTCCTTTCCAGAGATAATTTTCTTATTTTAGGAATTTTCTTCTTTAAACATAATCTGAAAAGTCAATTTTTTGTTTTACTTGATCCTAAATATTCACTGAACAAAAAAAAACAAAAAAAAAAAAAAAAACATGTCTTGGAAATTTAGGTCTCAATAAAACAGTAAATGACTTGTAAAGTTTATCGTTTTTCTCCAAGATACATCATTATAAATAAATGATGTTTGCATTAAAGCTGCTCATGTTTTTATGTGCAAAATAAGTGCAGAAAGAGGATTGTTAAACTCAGGGTTTCCAGAGGACAGAAGAGACAGGCAATAAATATGTCACACGGATAAATAGCTAAGAGTTCAGTGATTATATGAGGGGCTAAAGCAGGCAGGGAAGCAGCAAAAATCACGAGCATGATGCAAAAGTTGAATAAATTCAAAACGTTCCTAATCTGTGTGTTTTCAGTGCATTGAGCATAACAGTTTGACATTCTCATATATAATGTTGTCAGTGTGACAGTACCTTAGATACATTACAGAGCTTTACATCCACCACTTTAAAAGTCCAGAGGATGGAGAGGAGAAGAGAGGAGAGGAGACAAGGGGGAGATGGAGGAGCAGGAGAGGAGAGAAAATAAAAGGTGAAGATAGGAAACAGAGAAGGAGACGAAAATGATAAGATAGAAAAAAGAGGAAACAAGGAGAGGGGAGAAGGAGAGGAGAAAAGGGAAGATAGGAGGAAAGTAAAGTAGAAAAGGAGAAAAGAGAAAAAAACAAGGTAAAGAGAAATCAAAAAGAATAGGAGTGCATAAGTGAGGAAAGGTAGAGAGGAGAGGAGAGGAGGGTATGAGTGAAAAAGGAACTAGGAAATAAGGACAGAAGAGGAAACAAGCAAACGAGGGAAGAGAAGGAGACAAAGCAAAAAGCATTTATAAAGAAGATGTTAGACCAAGGTAACCGAGAAAGGAGTGTTTGGAGGAGGAAGACGAGGAGGAGGGGGAGGATGAAGGGGAGCGTGGCTTCAGAGAGATGAGTGTCGTGATGGGGAGGAGTGGAGACAAATCCCTCCACCCTGCCCGGTCAGAGAGCGAGGGATGAAGAGGAGGAAGAGAGGAGGAGGGTACAGCAGTGTGTGTGCTGGGCGGTGTGTGCAGCCGCTGAACGTGTTTGTTGGAACGCTGATTGTCTCCGTGCACGTACGACCGGTGCGTGTGCACGTCTCCGGGCGAGTCTGCCGCGTTCCCGTTAACATGTGCGCCGTGTTTGACCTTGCAGTGCAGGCGCAGACTGTCCCGCCGCTTGGCGCTGTAGGGGCAAAGGTCACAGGTGAACGGCCGCTCGCCCGTGTGCACGCGAACGTGCTCCACCAGCTTGTTGGCTGTCCTCGTCAGGTGGCCGCACCGGTCGCACCGGTACTGGTTGCCTTGGCGATGACCCTGGAAGTGAACCAGCAGCTCCTGTTGCCCTGGAAACGACCTCTGGCATATGCGGCAGCGATGCTCAGAGGTGCTATTCTCCTGCTGGGTTGCTATGGCAACTGCCGGAGCGCTGCTGGAGACTGCAGTGGCGTCAGGAAGGGTGACGGGGCATCTGGGAGTCAGGAAGGGTTAAAAACACACACAGAATAAGATTTAGCACACACACCGAAAGTGGAGAACACGTTTCTCACACACACGAAGAAAAAAAAAGAAACAGTATTCCAGAGACAACACCTGCCCACAGCCACTGGATCCCTGACCGCCACTGTGCGACCCTGCAAACATCACTCCCAAGGACACAAAGTCATTTTTACGAATAGCTGAAAGTCCTTTTTCCATCTACTGGTCAAACAAGACGTGTCTCAGCCACCCGGGTGATAAATAAGCAAGAACAATATGCACGCAGGCACAGACTGAACTGAAATGTGAGCCACGTGCTACGAGAACAACAGCAACGTCATTTGTGCAGTTTCCTCCAAAGCTGCTGGGTTCCCATATGTTCCTTCCAGTCTGGCTCCATCAGAAGCTTCTAAATGTCCAACCGATATGAAGCGTCCTGGTCTCTCCACTGCCCCCCCTCCTCCATGTTGATGTTTCCCACACTGGATGATGACGACAGGCGACATGTGCAGAGGAGGGAGACGTTAAAACAACCACATGGATTCTGATCTGACCTTTCTGACAGAATCGGACTTAGGACCACATATGTAGGTGGCCCAGATCTAATCTGAGAACATCTGGTTTGGTTTCTGTTCACACTGTGGGAACATCAGCTGTGATGTGAACGAAGCCTGACGTGAAAGAGTAAACATTTCTAATGGAAAACAGTTTGACATGTAGGGAAATTGTGATTGTTCAGTAATCTGAAACAAACACTCATCAGTTTTTACTAGAAATTACATTTAGATTAAAAAAAAAGCGGCGACTCTTAAAAAATGAACCCACCTCATGTCTGCGCTGACCCCTGTGTCCCCCTGTACGTGCGTGTCGGCATGAACCCTCATCTCTGCCTCCTTATTGGTCGAGTGGTCGCACACGCAGCAGTGCAGCGAGAAGGAGCCGTGCTCCCATTGGCGGTGCTCTGTCATGTGACTCTGGAAAAGGGCGCGCCCCTCGGTCTCAAACCCACATACGTGACACCTGGGGGGGTGGTAGGTAAAGTGCATGTTGCCATGGTAACAGATATTTTCTTTTGCCAAACATTTCTTTGAACTTGCTGCACAAGTACGTGTAGTGTGTTTTTATTGATTAGTAAACAAAAAAGTCAAGAGTCAAGTCTGTCGACTGTCTGTCGACAGTTTGTCACATGTCTGTGATTCTTTTCAAAGGTGGACAATGCTGTCGCTGTCAGAAATATCCCATAATCTTCAAATTAGACCATAACCTGAACATTTCCTACTTGGTATTTATGGTTCAAATTATTTTACATGAACACATTGAGATTTGTGGAGACATTATCTCATGTCTCTATGATAAATAAATATTACTACAATAGATAAAATACAATATATAAATACTACAATATGAGGCTGGGGACCTCATTATGTGTCCTCACGAGTATAGAAGCTCAGACGTACCTGTAGAAATAAGGACAAGCTGTGGTTTGATCTCTGCTGGGGCTGGTTTGAGTTTCTGTGAGAAAAAAAAAAAAAGAAAGCAAATATATTTTATTCTGCTAAACGATTCATGAAAGTTTTATTTTTCTGTACACTCCAATATCTAGTAATGACAAGTCCCTCTGGAGGCCATTATTGGTAAACTTCTCTGTGACTGTGAGTTCAGTCACTTAACTTCAGTAGCATCTTTAATATAAACCCAAAGGGCGGTTTGGGGGCAGCATAAATCCTTAACACAGACAAAAACTGTACAAACATTAAAAAGTAATAATAAGAACTGTATGGTCACATTAAAACTCAACAGGCAAAATAAATGCACACGTTCCCTGACAGTCTTTGTTTAATGGCGTCAGTGCATTGGGGATAAAAGTGCTAGTGCTGGTTAAAACTCATCGGGGGAAGCCTGTGGCAGCTACAGAGGCAGAAACCAAATAAACACAGATGATCATATGGAAACAACCGTAAACACTTTTATTCAGTTCAGCTATGTCTCACATGAAAGGCAGAGAAAAATGATCAATTATTAATGCAGTAAAATAAAGTCGAGCGTGTGACTCTGTGATTAGATGTGTCACAATAAACTAGAGCAGATTTTACCATCTGTTGTCATTGAGGATTACAGTACAGTAGCTAGTTAGCTTTTAGCCTCCTGCACATTAGTCACAGTGAACTAAATAGAGTTTAAAACATTTAATCTATGGTTAACCTACAAATGCAATTACGGTGATCACAAGTCTTCTTCTATATTCTTGATGTTATCTAACACAAATTGCTTTTTGTTTATTTTGAGCTTTTTATTTATTTTTCACTGCAGCTGAGACCAGAGACAGAGTCAGACAGTATCACAGACATGCTAACACGCTGCTGGTCCCTCTGCAGCTCAAGTTATCTTGAGCTGAAAAGGCTGGGAGTTCTCACCGTTACCCTGCTGTTCGCTGTAATTTCACTGGGATCACTGAGGCTGTCAGCTCCTTTAATCCTTCCGCTCTGACTGACAGTGTCATTTTCCATTACTGCGCATTACACCGAGATTGGCAAGGCAGCAAATCAATGATACGCATAACACTGACTCAGTGTATGAATAAAAGACACTCCCATGAGACGGTGATCAGCATTCAAAGATCTACGCCTCCTCGAGCAAACAGCAGCTCTCACACGACGTCTCTGAGTATTTATCATGTGTGTCCAAACGCCGGCGGAGGTGTGGCTGCGTACAGTTTATTACCATGTGGAGGTTCCTGGGAGCTTGACAGTGGGGAGGAGCGGAGTGAGTCCACATTCACCTTCACAACAGGGCTAAAGAAAGAGTCACACACGAGGTTACGGTCAAAACACTGCAGGCAGGGGTCAGAGGTCAAAGCGTCAACATGAGATTACTGATTGGTGACGAGTGTTGTTACCTGCTTCTGATGGGCGGAGTCATCCTCTCCATCAGCTGATTGTTGGAGTTACTGACCCTCTCTGCAAACACAGACGAGTTTTATGACAAGAACTAAAACGAACAGGATTCACCTTAACGGCTGCAGCCAAGAGAAATTTAAGCCTTTTTAAACCTAAAGCCCATTTCGAGGAATCAAATTTGAATTTAATTGTGTTTACTTGCACTTTATCAGACTACGATATAAACCCAGTGACAAATCTGTGTTGTCCTCATAAATCCCTTGGAGAACCATTTTCCCTCCGTCTCAGCTGCAGGATATTTTGTGCTGAATCCAAATGACAGTGTCAGTGTGTAGTGGTTGAACTGTGTCAGTGACTGAACCAGGACTGTGTAGAAAGTGTGTGTGTGTGTGTGTGTGTGTTACCTGAGAGCTGATGCAGCAGCGTGGATGCCAGGTTCACTGACATGTCCTGCCACAGCACGGCTCTGAGGCATTGGTCGGCCATCTTGGCTCCAGAGGTGAATTGGTCTTCCATCTTGGCGCCGCAGAAAAGCTGTTCCTCTGTGTTTGCTCTGGAAAAAACCTGGTCCACCAACGGGGCACCAGGCAGGAGCTGGTTCTCGGTCTTGGTCCCAGAGAGAAGCTGTTTCTCCTTTTTGACTCCAGAGGAGAACCTGTCCTCCATCTTGACTGCAGGAAGGAACCTGTTGTTCATCTTCGCTCCGGAGAAAGGTCGCTCTGCAATTTTAGCTTTAAGTAGAAGCTGGTCCTCCATCTTGGCTCCAGAGAGAAGATGGTCCTCCATCTTGGTCCCAGAGATGCCATGATCCTCCATTTTCACTCTGAACTGAAACTTGCTGGCTCCAGAGACGACAGTGTCACCTGACTTAGGGTCAGGCCGGCTGCCTCCTGTTAAAGCATTTTCTTCTATTTTAAGGCCAAGGAGATGCTTCTCTGCCATTTTGGCTCCAGGGTGCACCTGCTCGACCATCTTGTTGCGACTGAGACCCTGGTCTTCTGTTTTAAGGGTGAAGCGATGGCGGTTCGCCATCTGTGGAGTAGATTTGGTCGTCTCTTTTGTGATTGGCCGATCACGTATAAGGTCAACAGCCACCAGTGAGTCGACTTCCATTGGCTCGTCTTCTTCTTTGACCCTCACCCCATGGCAGCTCACCTGCTGACGCTCTGTGATTGGTGGGAAATCTGTCAGCTCCCTCAGATGACACGCTGATAACATCATTTAACATCATTTAACATCATTTATTACGTACAAAGTCCAAAAAAATGTTGGACTGAGAAACTGTGAAGAAGATCAATCATTTTCTAATAATTATGTTTTTCGATTCATCAATTGGAATCGAAATAATAAAAATGAAGATAATAATTTTCCCAAACATTTCCTAAAACATTTCCACAAACTTCTGATGACCAGATTATTTCAGCTCCTCTTGTGTGCAGCTAAACATACTAACTGTTTCCAATGACATTAGTTAAATAAGCTTGTTAATTAGCAAGACGAAGTTATTTTTAGAGCAGCAAACAGCTGTACCTGCCAGTTTCCTCAGCAGGTCTGAAGCCAGTGTGTCCATGGCGGCGTTGCCCTCAGGTGTGTGCGTGAGGGACGGCGGCTCGGGACTCGCCCCAGGGCCGTCCGGCGACAGAGCGAGGCCAGGCTCGTCCTGCTGCCCCCCGTGCACCTCACGCCGCTGAGGCTCCGCCTCCGCTCGGCTCCCAGGATGCACCTGGACCTTCTGTGTGGCCTCTGAAGACACAGGAAAGAAGGAATGAAGCTGTGTGAGTGTGGTTTGATTTGCGTAAAATGATCCTTAAAGCTGGACAACTGCACTCAACTCGCCATGAGATGACAGGTTTGTACGATACATGTGGGGATGGATTACTGAACAAACTTAACTAGTGCACCCAAGAGTTTGGGCCACAGCCTCTGGTTGAAGTGAATGTTAGTGCTTCTCATTGAAAAATCAAACCACAAAGACACACAAAACTGCCAAAGATGTGCAGAACGATAACAAATAAAAGCAGAAGGGCCATAAACAGACACCTAACAACCACACTGAGCCACAAAAATACTGCAGGTGTACAAGAAGGTGCAGAAAAACCAAACAAAAAGCAAATGACCATAAATTGATGCAAAAGAACCACAAATATACACAAAGATACAAAGGTACAGGTACAAAGAGACACAAAATGACTGCGAGCAGAGTAAAATGGCCACTGCTGTGTTGGGTATGTTTCGGCAAGGGGCACCATTAAAGGTGAGTTGTGGCAACTTACATCTGTGCACAGGGGCCAATTGTCTCTGATCTGACTATGCCTTCATTGTCAAAAGTATATGAATACTTATATGTCATTGAAGAGCATTTTAAAGCAGAAACAGAGAAACAATGGAAAAATATTCTGAGAGCAGAATGAGAGCCCTTCCTGCTCTTCTTCATCATTTATCACTTTAAACTAATCACCTTTGGATATTTGACTGTGGCCCAATAAAACAAGACATTTAACGATGTCGAGTTTGGCTTGGAGAAATTTCATCAACTGAGCGATTCATCGATTTATCAAAAAAAAAAACAAAACAAAACAATCTGATTAATCGATATGACAGGAAGTCGTGTGTGTGTGTGTGTGTGTGTGTTACCTGACAGCCTGATGAGGAGGTCAGACGCCATCTTGATGCTGACATCAGGGCTGAACAGAGAAGTGGCTGCTGGGAAGGGACTTGAACCTGTGGCGTGCGCGTCGGACACACTCAGTGAGCGAGCATCATCGGCGGTGTGTGTCGCTGAGTGTGTGTTTGCAGGGAGTGTGTGTCGTTTGGCTGCATCAGAGGGAGGCTGCAACACACTCGACCCACGCTTCATCTTCCAGAGTGTGTTTGTAAAAAGAGAGGGAGTCAAAACTCAGAAGAGAGGAGGGCAAGAGAAAAGGAAGAGGAGGAAGAAGAGGAGGAAGGCAGCGTTGCTAAAATAAGACAAGTGTATTTTTCAACATATGGAAGTGAGGGGAGCATGATAGAGAAAAGGGGAGATCGAGGTAAGGGAGAAACTGGAGAGAGAGAGAGAGCGAGAGAGAGAGAGAGAGGGAGGATTTGCTGTTCAGGCTGAGCTGTTGCTGGTTCTCATTGACCTGAAAGAGAGAGAAAAAGATGGATGTTGGGAGAGGAGGTGAAAGAAGATGGAGAGAGAGAGGAGGAGAGAGGAGAGTGAGGATGAGCGAGGACGAAGGGCAGGACAGACGAGGACGGAGATGGAGGCAGGGAGGAATAAAGGGAGCGAGGGATGGAGAGGAGGAGAAGAAAAGGGAACATGAACAAACTGAATCTGTGAATGAATAAATTATTGAATAGATAAGACCCAATAATAACGGGATTAATCACTCCCGTTATTGCCATGGTAACGGACCCTGCTGTGTCATCTCCTGCCCTGACCTTCCCGCTGAGAAACAATCATCAATTATGTTCAATAATCATCAATAACCACTTTCACCTGCCACCGGCTGTTAGTCCTAATTACTTCTTGCCCTTGCAGTGAAAATTATAATACTCAGCACAGCAAATGATAAAAAATCCTCTTGAGGTATTACATAACAAATCACAGCCCCCTGCTAGGTAAAAAAAAAAAGACACAAATAAAGATTTATTGGCATTTAACGTCCAACAGAGGTTCACCTGCTACTGCATTATCAAATAGACCTAAAAACCCATTTAAAACCATTTCAGCATGTTGGGCTTACACAAAGATTGTGGCCTCACTTTAGCCTTTAAAATGTTGTAACTGGACATAGAGCATTAGAGCTAAGTCGATTAATCGATAAGATGGACGTCAGAGCATTAATTGGCTTTGATATTTGAATAACTTCTTAAATCTTCCAGCAAAATCATCAAACACATGTGAAGCTGCTGCTTCTCTTTGTCCCATGTGGCAGTAAAGTGAATATCTTTGGAGTCTGCACTTTTGATCAGGCAAGACAAACGAAGAAATGACTGCTCTGTGGATAATTATTACAGATACATGTTTTGCTATTTTCTGGCATTTTATCGACCAAACAATTAGGCTAATCAATACGCTAATCTGCGGATTAATTAGTAATGATTAGTTTGAGCCTTAATGGATTTAACTAATAAAATAAACACTAAAAATTAAAATTAAAATTTAAAATCATATGCAAAACAAAGTCAAATTCAGAAAGCACATGAAAAAAAGTTAAAACCTTCACAGACCTCGTTTAAAAATATTTTAACTTTAGAAATAAATTTAATTAAAACTAAAAATTAAAAATGAATTAAACAAATTTGGAAAAACGGAACAAGAAAATGAAATTAAACTGAATAAAATAAAAAGCTATTCTTCATCGCCTCGGTTCACTCGTCGACCCCGTTTTCCTTCAGCCTCCTGTCTCCGTCTCTAGGCGACGCGGTCCGGGCTCCCGCCGCCGCATCCGGCAGGGGAGCGAAAATTACCGGGCACCAGATTTCTCCATAACCCCCTCCCTCCCCGGTGTCGGTCGGTCGGTGTCAAAACCCCCGGAGCCCCGCCGTTAGCTAGTGCCCCCCCCACCGCCGCCGCCGCCGCCGCAACATGGCTGAACAGACTCCCCGACACACCGAGTCACAAAGTCACTGCCCGGTGCGGGATGGCGGCGGGCAGTCAGTCCACACCAACCGCCGATTCGGACATTTTTAAGGGATTTTTAATTTATTTTTTGTTACCGGGAACGGGGGCAGGTGTCAACAGCTCAGCCGTTACCCCCCCGCCCCCCCAAACCTCCTCCTCCCCCCCGCAGTCCCCATCCCTCGCTCTCCCGCAACATGGCTGATCGGTAACCCGACCTCTCAGGACCTCAGAAGTCATTTTTCCGGGTCAGTTAGCGTCGAGAACCGGCCTCCGTTACCGCCGAGCCGCTACAGGCGGGACGGACAGTTCTCTCCCGGCTCATCTTTGCTCCGTGACTTACCGGTACCGGGAGGGCAGGTGGCGGCGGTGGCAGTGGCGGTGCTGGTGGTGCAGTCCGGGGCACAGCCTATATATAGACTATGGATTTCATCCATAATAAATTTCCTCCTTTTTCTCCTTCTTTTCTGACATTTGCCCCACAGTTCCTCCTCGTTCACGGTGGAAAAGTGAAATGATAAACGGGGAGGAGATGATCCGTTCCTTCCCCGATAACGGGTCGGTCACCGAGCAGGGCAGATGGAGGTTTCCGCCTCCTCTCTCTCTCTCTCTCTCTCTCTGTGTGTGTGTGTGTGTGAGGGGAGAGATGCAGTGTGTCTCTGTCCACGCGCCGGATCATAGCACAAGGGCAGGACCCGGGTGAACCCGTGGGCACGCGCCCATACCCGCGCCCCAACCCTCACGCGAGGCGTTAACATGGCAACCAACGGTCCGTTTAAATTTGAACAGGGATGGATTCACTTTGGTACTTTACACATGTAGTCAGCAACCAGCAGGAACCAATAGAAAGAAACCTCCGGACCGTGTTCTGGTATATATACCTACATATATATTTATAGAAATATATGTATATTTACATAGATATGTAGTAGTACCTGCAACATGGCCTGTTTTATTCTCCTAGACGGGCCCGTGGGGTATCTGGGTATCTGTTGTTGGGCAGCTGTACAGAGTCAATTGGCCTTTTTATAGCCTACTCCCTGTTTAAGGTGGGATTTTGAAGACATTTGGGTGCTTCAGTGCTCTATGAAAGGGGGTCAGTGCGGACCCTCCTGTCTGTCATGATGAAGGGCATCCCAAAAGCTCTTATTTCGGTCTTAAGGGCCAGGGAGGCTTCCTGGAGGAGCATCCTTTGCCAAAGTCTATTACAGATTGACACCCCGTCTTTTTGAGAAATCAGTTTCTGATCACTTCACATTATGTATCGGGAGGAAAGGATGTCTCATGTCAGTTAAAACGAGTCCTCTGTCCTTCTAGTTTCTTCTTGCATCTGATGCAAGTGTGGGAAATGGGGATGCAATTAGTGGAACTGTGATTCAACAGTGGTGCTGCAAATCGGTCATCCAGCCTATTTTTTCCGGTGGCCACTCTCAGTACTGCAACAAAAAAAAAAAAATCCCCAATAGCCAAAAATCTTTTTTCCACAATGATAAGAGAGACACGGATGGTGGGACACCTCAAACCTGCGAATCTACTGATACTAATAAAATATTGATTGTACTAGCATTAAAAAAATAGAGGTACCAGTACAAATCACTGTAAACTGTAGTAATAGTAAATAAAAGTATGGTAGCATAGTAATTGTAGTAGTACAATAGCAAACAGTAAAAAGTATTTGTAGATGCAGTAGTAGAAAATACTAAAAGTAATCTGAGACTAATTGTAGTAATTATGATAGATGCAGCAGTAGGAGTGGTAGTGATAGTTCTATTAGGGATCACAGTAATATCTGTAGTAAAAGGTGGAATACTGCAGTAGTATTTTACTGCTGTGACCATGTTGAGTCTGATCAATTGTGTTGGATTAACTGTGTATTTGACAGGGTGCTGTGTCCCACTTCAGCCTGCAGGGGGGGACAGAGACAGCCGACTGACTGCTGTCCTGACCTGAGATGTTTGTTTATGTCCCTCCAAGATGTCAACAAAAACACATAAACAAAAGGTCTGGGTTGTATTTGCTTTTATTGTTTGTCTCTTTTCGCTGACAGAAAGAAAGCGCCCACCTACGGACGAGAGGATTCACTATTAACATTTTGTTTATTGTGAAATCTAGCAAACAGAACAGTACAGTACTCTAGTGGAAGAAGAAACTGGAAGGACTGCTCTTAAATGTAAACAGATCAAAGTCGTATAGGCCGTGAGTCAGTGAGAGCTTCGCTGCAACTGACAAATGAATTTCCACTGTATTTACGTACAAAAAATAAGATCTAAAGAAGTCAACTGTGCATCAGCTCAGCAGCTGAGCTGTAAAAATAAACCCAACTAAATGACTCACCTCCTCCAGCAGTCCCACCTGGGCTTCCCCCACTTCATCATCCATCACCCTCAGTATTACAGGTTCTGCAGCAGGAGCATAAACGTCAGAAAGAATAAGGCCGGTGATCTTCTGTGTAAGTTTTATTTTCTGAATCAACTACCGGTTTGGATTTGTGTAAAATAACAAAAGCCATTTAAACACAGTGACTGATGTGTTCTTACACGGCCTTGAAGAAACTCTTCTGGTTCATCATGTGCTCTCTGAAGATGCTGATGGCTTTAAACACGTTCACCTGGTCCTGCTGTTCCTTTATCACCTTTTGGTACCTGCCTCACACACACACACACACACACACACACACACACACACACACACACACACACACACACACACACACACACACAGGTAAAAACAAATCAGATAAACATCTTGCCCGTCTTTTCCTGATGACATATTTCTTTTTGTTTGTATATTTGTCATCCATTTGGAAAACATGTGACTGCTGAAATGAAACACTGCACCACCATAAAGTGGAGTCGCTGAGGCAGCAGACGCCTTCACGTATCAATGCAACTGCCCTGCTGTGTCATTATAGTGAACCTGTACCTGAGGGTCCAGGTGACCTCATATTTCCATTCCTGGTAGAGGGTGTTAGCCACAGACTTAGACACCAGCTGGGGATTGGGTCCTGGCTTTGGGAGGGGCAGTTTCTCAAGCAGGTAGCTATAGAGAGAGGCCCGAGCCGACAGAGCCACCAGCCAGTAGATCGGTTCCTCTAAAACCACCAAGTGGAAAGACTGCAGGCTGTAGAGGAGCCACTGTGGGAGCGGGGACACCACAAGGCTCTGGACAAGGACACAGTAAAGATTTGTACAACAATTACACTGAATTATTTATGGTAAAAGGAAAATCAGCATCATCAGCATCACAACCAGTGTTTGAAGGTGGAACAGTTCCTGCTTTGCACACTTGTTACTGGGAGTCCAGAAGGTGTGTCTCACCTTGTTTCTGTGCCTGTAGTGTTTGAGCGTGTGCAGCAGCAGTGATCTCGTATTGTCTGCTTCCTGCAGGCCACTGATCAGAGCCTGTGGGAACAACGCACAGAGCAAACATCACGCTGCTCCGACCAAATCTTTGTGTCATTATACAAAAGCAAAAACTGATGGTTCAGTTTGTTCATCTAATGAAAAACTAATAAAATATTTTACTAAAATCTCTTTAAACAACATCCTCTTACTAGAGGCCACTCGTGGAACCTCCTGAAAATGTGCTCGTTAGTGTCAAAAAGAGAATCAAACTCAGACAAAATCCACATGATGACCTCTGACCTCCAGTGTGCTGCTGATTCTGTGCAGGTAGAGCGCCTCCTGCTGGACGAAGCTGGTGTAGCAACTCTTTGTCAGATGACCAGACCTAAGCTGTCTGAGGAAGGGGGACCAGTGGAGAATCCCCTCTGTCAACATGTCAGTGTGACCCCACATGACACTGAACAAATTCACACCACGGAGAACACCTGCAGAGGCCGAGAGCGAAGCAGGAAATGCATCATCTCAGCTGACGACACAGATCTAGACATGACGATGTCAAATTTGGTGCAGATGTTCCTGTTCTGGGTGAATTATGATCAGTAAACTCTCACCTGGTGCAGCTGGTTTTCTGCTTCTGGTGAAGACGGTGGAACCGGAGCTGGAGATAAGCAGACAGGATTAAAAATAAACACTTTAACGTTTGGGTAAATACCTAATCTGGCAGTTGCTCAAGCACATGATAACAAGCAGGTGATACTAGTTACGGTTGGGCACTATCTCAAAGTTCATACATGGGCGATCGTCACATCAGGATTTTACATTTTATCTTCACTTATTTGCATTGACGACCAGGAAACTGGGAAGAGTCAGCACCAGCAGGTTTAAGTCATGCCCACTGATGCGACGCTGGTTTTGGACTCACTGGGCTCTGGAGCAGCAGATGTAGAATCTTAACTCTTCACAGGAGGCTCTGTGCAGCTCTCCACCTGAACACACACAGCCATATCTTTTATTTCCTGGCTCTGTTTTCTCACCTTTTTAAACAAAAGTATATGTTTCTCATTTTGATATAAAGTTTTAATCTGGGATTGAATCATAATTTCACCTCCAGAGTCATTTCTCCTTATTACAGGTTTTCAGTTTTCAGATTTCAGCCTTATTCTAGAACTCAGATTAACATGTGATCTGTATCTGGGTTAGGACATTTGTTTTATGCTAATTTATTAGTTTTACTTCTTTATGTTTATTCTATATTTGTCATTATCACTGAACAAATGTATCTGTGCTTTGCACTTCAGTGCTGACCTGTAGGAAAGTATAAATAAAGTGGTAATAAAATATTTATTTGACTAATTAGCCATTAAATTGCTTTTACTTTTGGGGTCCATTTCTATGCAAGCCCTGCCCACCATGCTCTTCTCCTGCATCTGATTGGTACGGTCTCTGATCCTGAGAGCAAAACTGTCATTCTTGAGAGGGAAAGACAGAAAGAGGAGACCGTTAGAATCATGTCCTTGTAAATACAGAAGCACAGGTGAGCTTCACCTCACCTGTTGTGGCAGGTATCCACCCAGCCAGACCGGACTGTTTGTGAGCTGACGGATGAACTGCAACTCCTCAGGTGAGTGAAGTGACACAAAATCACCACCTGTCTGAGAGCACAAAGACTAACACACACACACACACACATATTATTGAACCATAATATAACACCTGGATTTTATGCATTATAAATAATTTTCAGTGTACATGAGCGGTGCTCCAGGAGCTCCACACAGGGTAGAAAGCGAAGCATCTGTGCCCGAACAGGAGCCACTGAGGTGGGCATGGTGAGTCTTGTTCCACCCCTACGGACACATCATTCAGGTAGAGGTATTAAAACACATACCTGATTTTAATGACAAACCTTACTAGAGCCTCTGCATTTCAATGAAAGACATTTGATTAAAGAAAGAATAAACATGATCCATCCCTGCTGCTCCATGACTTTCCACTGAGGAATATGATCAGGTGAAACTGAACCATCTGTTCTTCTCACCTGAGGCGGCGAGCGTCCAAGTCACGAGGAGAGAAAACAACACACACTTCATCGTTACCTGTAACACACACACAAAGTAATTGATTATACCGCACACTCCATTTATGCAAATACTGATAATACTATAAATATAAACGTGGGTACTGCTTCAGTAATTTGGCAGCTACAGTTTCTTCTATTTATTTAACAAATACAAAATTACAAAAATAAACAAACTTTTAGATGCAAACAGACAGACTTAAAACAAGATGCATTTCAACACCTTAAATTACCCAAGAGCATTAGAAATTCTAGCATATCACCAAGGCCAAGAGCAGCAAGAACCCGAGCACCAGCAGTAAGCTGCTCACTGAAGAGTCAAACCACTTTCAAAGCTTTAAAGTGACAAAGGCAGAGACGGAGCTCACCACACTACCAGCCACCTGGCACTCACGGTGAGCACACAGGCTGTCAGAAGAGGGTTGGTATACTCAGAGACTGCAGACGAGTCGGCCAAAAAAAACAACTTTAACCTCCTGTTCCTAAATGCTTTAAAGATACCAACATTGTGTCTGTCCTGAAGAAAACATCCAGTAGCCTAAATGACTACAGACCTGTGTCACCTAAGAGCTTGACAAGCTCGTCCCAAAGCACATACAGTCATCCCTTCCACCCTACCAACACAAATTTGCTAAGCAAACAGATAATTAGACGAACATCCTGGTTCATATGCTACAATGATTGTTGATTTCAGTTCTCCATTCAGAACCGTCATCCCCAGCACAATGGCATCCACACTGAGCGACCTTACTAGTGTGCCAGCCCATGTATATGCAAATGGTTTAAAGACTTTTAACAGTCAAGCATTCGGTTCCTGCCGCTCAGCACTGGAGTCCTCTGCTCTACACTCTGTGCACCAGTGACACAACACAAACACAAATCAGGCCATCAGGTTTGCAGCAAAACAAGTGTAGTTTGACAAACAGGAAACAGTCACAAGTCTGCCTACACAAACTGACCTCAAGCTGATACTCAACCCCTCCAAGAGACTGTGTTTTTAAACTTCGGGGCAAACACATCCCTCAGGATCTTACATGGACTGACACCCACATTGTGACAAACAAAGCAGCGGCTTTCTACTACTACTTTCTAAGGACGACGAGGAACAGGAACTTGCCGCAGCTGCTGTGGAAATTATTCTCTATCATGCCACCCAGGTGTAATTTACAAGCTTTACTGTGGCAAAACAAAGAAGCACTAGAGTGAGTTATTAAATCTACACAAACTATCCTGCACATACAGTTACTCTCTCACAGACACACAGACCAGACGCCTGCAGGGTATCGATGCTCATCCCATCGATAGCGTCTTCTAAGACTCACACCTCCACCACCTTGATTAGTTTTCCCCAAGTGCAACAAGAGACCTACAGTAAACCTGTTGACTGGACGTCTGCAATGTAATGACTGTGCAATATCCTCAGTTTTTATTTTATTTTTTTATGTGTGAAGTTGCTGTCTGTCTGTTTATTGCATTTTTATTTTTATCATTTATTTGTTTCTTTGCTGTGTCACTGGCAGCAGTATCACTGTGATTTGTTGGACGCTTGTACAATGACAATATAATATTCTGTTCTATTCTGGACCGATAAGTTTCTGCATGAACCTTAAAAAAAACAACTTTATTTCTAAATGTAATACCCGTACATATGAAAGTGTCTGTAGATAATGTTTAACTCCATGTCCACCTGTAACTGCACACCTGTCGGAAACCTGAAATCCAATAAAATCACAAAAAACTATAAATTCGACATAGAAATGATCAATTTTATTTTAGTTTTGATGTTTTAATTCACTTTATATACAGTTTACATCCTAAAATGTCAAATGAATAATAACTAAACTAAAGCGGATCTAATTAAATGTACACTTGAAGGAAAAGCCTACCTGTCTGCTGTGTTTGCACTGGTTGCCAACCTGAACTTTGTACTGCAGGAATACTGCAGTAGTTTATCCTTGTTAAAAAAAAACAATAAAAATGTTATAGTTGGCAACACAGAGAGGAGGAGGAGGAGGAGGAGAAGACAAACTGTGTGAATAACAGACGTGAATCAGAACGTTTGGACCAACTCTGGCAAAGAAACTGTGATGGAACAAAAACCACAATACTGGACCGTTCCACTGAGGTATTTTTCAATGTTACTGCAGTAAAGGACCCAAGTACTTCTTCCAGCACTGCAAATTTCACAGGACATTAGGAAAACCTCAGATTGTCACTTTAAAATATAAAGACATACATTTTGTATTTATATTATTTACATCACTATTAAATTGGGGGGTAAAATGATGTAGTGGCTGCAGACGGGAATAAAAGGGATAAAGAGGGACTGAGGTGGGGGGAGGAAGAACAAATAGAAAAATTTGGGAGATCCTGGAGGGAGGCAGCTACAGCTGGTGTACATCCTGGTAGTGTACATGTAGTGGGGTCCTAATCCCATAGAAATAACCCCACTAGAAAAGAGTGACTCTCCTTCTGCAGTGTGACGTGCAAACAGGTATGAGAGACTTCACTGAAAATAGTTTGTGCTTGTTGTTCTACCTGTCAGAAGAAATCAGAAATAATCAGATTGTATAAATAAGGCCAAGAACTACCACATCAATATGACTCATATTGTACTCATAAAAAAATAGAAGTAGAAATATGTGTCAATAAAAGAAAAAAGGGAACTATGATGCATTTTGGCTTCATTACTCACACAAATACAGACATCATGCACATATAACAGCATATTAATATTTGTCTTCTTTTAATAATAAATCATTATTATAAAAGTAAATATAAAATAATGTCCTCAAGAATGTGATCTGCAGCTCTACATGTTCTGGTTCTATGCACCCCTCCCTCCACATCCTGGACCTTCAGCTCCCTCCAAACTTCAAGCTCATCCTCCTGCACTTTAAAAAAACACTTCAGAGTCTCTGTTGGGATTTAAACAGTGTGGAGGCTTTTTCACACACGGCAACAGAGCAACTGTGAGGAAGTGACTCTTTACAAACTCAAGAAGAAGAAGAAGAAGAAGAAGAAGAAGAAGGAGAAGAAGAGCATTAAGTGGCTGAGATTTTCCTGAAGTCACTGCTGCATAAGGTAAAGATGTTGCACTGCTGCACCTTTTGTTTATTCATTTGTAAATTATGTAATTAGAGGACAATGAGTGTTTGTTATTATTATTGATGTGAATGTCAATAATAAACTAACAGAAAACAAGAAGCAAAACAATCTATTCTTTAATTAAATCTAAATGATTGATTACAACAGAAAATGTGTGTGTGTGTGTGTGTGTGTGTGTAAAGATGCAGCCCACCCTTGACTGTTTCGGGGTGGGTGTGGTCTTATTCTTGTTGGCACCGCTCACCGGGTCGTTTTCCCGCGGTGCCAACCAGGCCTCCTGTCAGGAGATGACTCCCGGCCACATCAGCGCTCAGCCTCTGTACCTGCAGCACAGTCACGTCACCCTGCACACGTCCGCCTCCTCTTACCTGCCTGGACAATTACTCACAGGTGACTTATTTAACTTATGTGTTAGTTAGCCAACTAACCAACCAACCAACCAACTAACCGACCAACTTACCTGCTGTTCAGTTTCTTTGTATGAAATAAAATTAGTGATACAAAAAGTTTCTTGAGGAATTGAGACAAATAAACTGATTAATAAGGTGAAGAGTTGAAAAGAAATTTGTTGAATGTCTCTTCTTTTGTTTCTCTGTAAAATACCTGTGTCCTTAGTAACTGTCCGAAGCTCTCGGGACTTCATGGGTTTCCTGCTGCAGGCTCGCAGTGTGGAGAGTGCCAAGGTCAGGGCCAGAACGGGAGCTGGACCCAGGGTAAAGTCTACGAGAGTTGGTCCAGTGCTGGTCGGCGGCTCCTGGACCTTTACTCCCCCCGGTACCCACACCCTGCACTGCTTCTCAGAGGGTGACACCCTCACACACTCTGACAAGCAGCTGAAGAGAAACCTCTCATTTGTATGGAGGGCTCCTGATGCACCCATGGGAGACATACGGTTCTAGTAAGTATGAGTCTAACAATATTTACTGAAGACAAATACATTAATTACTTCCATAGATTATTTCACCGTTTTATTCAATAATGCATTAACCTCTGTCTGTTATTCCAGTATCACGGTGGTGCAGTCCTACTTTGTGTATTGGGCGGGTATTGAATCTGCAGTGGTGCATGATGGGAGTCAGAGTAACACCCCAAGTTTTGCACTACAGGGAGAGGAAGTTACTGACCTGCCAGGTACGCAAACATCTGCAATGTGTGAGCAGGCATAAGAGGCCCAACAATACAAAACTCTTTGTGTACACTTTATCAGAACTAACACCTTCCCTCACCCTGTTTTCCTACAGCACTCAGAAGCCAGAAGGCATCAAACAAAAAGACATCCACCCCTGTTACTACTCTAGGACCCGCTACAAAAACAAGGATGGGAACACAAGTCTATAAATTCCTGGAAACAGGAATCATTCACCCAGTTTTGACAAAAAACAGTTCTGCAACTTTGGCTTCCATTGGAGTTGAACACCTGAGAAATGAAGGGGTCAAGATAATCAGCTCTAAGACTTCTGGATCTCATCAACATGCTACCAAAGGTAGGGAAACTGACACCAACGTAACATCAGGATACCTCTCAGGTGTGACTGAGGAGACAGGCTCAGACATGGGAAACCGTTTTACTCTTGCCAAGGAATCAGAGAGCTCTCTTTTCTTACCCAAACACCTTCCTTTCTCCACCTCTTTCTCCTTGGCTGAGGATACAGGGACAGAAACTGATACCACTTTACCAAATATTACAGAGCAAAACTCAACCAGTCCTTTTTCCATGCTGCAATCTCTCCCTTCCTTCTTCCCTTTGACAGATGGCAAGGTCAACAAAAAAGAGCCAAAGACAAACATCCAAGATTCAGAACTAACCTCCAGTCCTGAAACAACTGACACTGCGTTAAACCCCTTAACCACCACCACTACTGCACCATCAGTCAGTCACAGCTTCCACAATACTAACCCCACAATATCTATGTCCTACAGCATAGAAGGAACAATCCAGGACAGATCTAGTTCAGTGATGCAGAGTGGTTCATCGCAGCTCTGGAGAAACAACCTAACCAAGTCCCAAACCCCGTCACCAAACATAACTTTTCCATCCAAATCTCCCACCCTGAAGTCCTTTCTCCAGCGCCACGTAACTCCAGGTTTTACTGAACCTCACCCTCTATGGCTCCTACCCACCAAACACCTCCCAACACACCACCAGGCTGTGATCGATTCACTCAAACCTCAGCCTGAAAATAGTCACTTAGGAACAAAAACTGGGCCAAAGCAGACAAGTTCACTTTTTGACCTTGACCTTCAAACAGCTACACCCCAGCCCAAAACTAGCCCCAATCAAAGTCAGGGTCAAACTAGCTCTCCACAAACAGACCTGTCCCAAACTAAGGTTGTCAGTATCTCTTCCCAGCCGTGGTCTCAGGTTCATTCCCAAACTACAGCCCAAGTACATACAATTGGGTGGAAGCATCAACCATCAGTGACACCTGGACCTTCCAGACCTCTACTTGTCACGTCAAGGTTTGACCCAGCTGTCACACTAGATAAACACAAAGAGGTCAAAGACTTTCAGTCTCCAACAAGAACCGAAGCAATAACAACCGTTGTTCCTTCGACCACTCCTTATTTTTCTGCGTCAACAGATGAGTCCACTCTTCACTTGTCATCTTCTACTTTCACTCATTCTTTGCTAACTTCCTCCCTGGTTCAGCATAACTCTACCACTGCTCTACACCCCTACAACGGTTCCACCCAGGTATCCATACGTCCATCCATCATGTCATTGTTGTTCACCCATTTGTCTTCGTCCTCCATGAAAACAGCTCCAGCCATTTCTGTTCTCTCTGCTCCTTCCCCTATCTCCACTCCTCCGTCCTCCTCTGCCTCTTCTACCACACCTTCCTCTAACTACTCTACCCATCCATCACCAGATCCCCTGTTTTCTCCAGTCACTTTATCTCCCTCATCTCCCTTTATGTCCTCCACATCCATCACAGGCTCAACCTTCTCCTCACCCTCTTCTTCCACCATCTCCCCAGTCCTCTCTTCATTCTCAACTGTCTCACCAGTTTCTTCCATATCATCTTCAAATTCTCCCATTTCATCCCCTCTGTCTTCATCCATCTCAACTTCCACCCCATCTTCTTTCTTTTCACCAGACTTGTCACGTTCCACCAACTCATCGATCCCCTCTTCCTCTTTTATGTCCTTCGACTCTACCACCCCTTACCCAGGGCCTTCGCCAGCACCCCGTCGCTCTCTCTACAACCCACTCATGTCCTCATCATCCCCTGTGTCCTCTCAGAGACTCACTGCAGGTCAGAGGTCACTAATCCAGAACCACATGACATCATCCAATCCTGTACCCAACCTCAACCCACCAACACCTAAAACAGCAGTACACACAAACCCTGAACCTCATCCAAATTTTAAACTAAATATTGGTCATGAGTTGAAACCAAACCTTCCCAACACTAAAAATAAACCCAAACGTCCCTCCAATCTCCCTGGAACTCCTGACAAGGAAGAAAAGTATCCAGACATTATCCCCAGACACAGTGCCTGGGAGCTGGGCATGCTGCTGGGCTCCTCAGCTGGTTTGGGCATGGTGCTGGTGGTTGGGGTAAGGTATATGTACCGTCAAGTTTGTCGCAAACAGACGGAGATGACCCTGAACGACAGGGAAAGAGACTATGGAAGAGGAGAGCGAGGGCTGATCCACGTTCAGGAGTGTGGAGATTTGGTCCGAGTCCGGAGAATCAGAGAGAACAGTTTTGTGCTTCTGGCAGAGTATGACATACTGGCAACACCGGGAGACTGAAATACAGGCAACATGCATGAACAGTGGTAGAAACAGTCCTAGACACCAAAATATTTCCAGAAACCAGAGCTTGTGACTGAATTTATAAAGCATATTGTTCTGTTGCAAACTGAAAACACAGAGATACTGTTACTGAGTTAAGCCTGGTTGTTCCAGCCTCCCATCTACTGTGGAGTTTTAATCTTGTTTTCACGTGTAATAAGTTTCCCAAATAGCCAACTTGTGCTCAAGAAAGTGTTCTTGGCTAAATATTTCTGCCTTGCTGCCTTCAACATGTTTGCCTTCTGGTGCAAAGTAGGAAATGCACAGGCAAGGCAAAGATGACACACACCATTTGGTAGCTACTTGTTTTTTTGGCATGCGTTTGAAAATGTACCAACACACACATCACTGTATGAGAGTAGTGACAAAAGGCCTGTCAGTCCGGCTCTAGAACCGTTTAATAGGATCATGTATTTGTATAAATGCAGATTTGGATGGATTTAGCAAATTCAACTAATAATATGAGTCTAATTAACGTTAATTAGGTTGATGTGTGTGATTATCTCACCAAAGGGCTCAGTTACTAATATTAAATTACTAATTTCTGGTAAAGTCGAATGGCTGCACCTAAAATAAAGTATATTTTCAGTACAGCTCATTGTGCGTTTCTTTATTTCAGCTCCTGTGGTCTGAGGCTTTATGCATGTCTGTGCTAGTTGCTTAGTAATTTCAAATCATTTGGGTCTGGTTATGTGTTAGAAGCAGCACAAGGCCCTTAGGGTACGTTGGCAGGCCATTCATAGCCTAATTTTAATATTACTTCATCCAAATGATGTGACAGAAGAGCCATCTGTCCAAAAAAAAAAAGTTGGGTCAGTGAAATGAATGAGCTGCCAAAACGTCCCTGAGTGTTTCTTCCCATTTGGTCAGATAACAAATACAAGAACTCTTCCCAAACTGTATTTAAAAGGGCTCTGACAATTGAAGCAGTCTCCTGCTACAGCCCCATAACACTCAGAACAATTTCCATAAACGCAGTGAGGGGTTTACTATACATTTAAGTAAATGGCAGTACAGAAAAAAATATAATTTAGTTTGTTAATTTCCTTATAGTTCTTTTTATTAAAAAGTAGGAACAGACCCACACGTGTGTCATTCACCAGCTCACATCCCAAAACAGGCAAAACAATCACACTGTAAACAGAAAGACACTGATTGTTACTGGATGACCAGTAAAATGGCATTTGTGCTGTGCAAGGCTTCAATATTCCCATAGAAACTGCATCTGAGAGCAGAAGCTGCTCGTCTTTTAGGGACATTCTTGGTCAAAGTCAACAGTCTGATAACATTTGTTTGTCCTGTCGAGTGAATAAACATTTGTATTTGAGATACAACACTAAACTCAATGTGTCTTTTGTGATCTTACTGAGATTTATACACCTGCATCCATTTCTCTAGAGAGAAGACGTCCAGTTAGTTGGCAGAGCAGTAGATACACTGGTCTTAGTCTAATCCAGACTCATACAACAATAAACCCTCACTTCATTTAAGCTGACGACGTCTAATGTTTACTCACTTTTAAAGCCAAACTGATTCCATGCACCTTTTTGGAAGTAAACAGACTTATGGTAATGTTAGCATGCTAATGCTACCTGCTAATACAATCAGCTGTTTGCAGATCTGAGGACCCTCATTATGTCTGCTGGGCATGAGCAGAGGTGTTCTCCTGATGTAACATGAAGCCCTATCAGGCAATAATAAAGATACAATAATATTAATATGTAAGGCAACACAACATGACCAATAAACAACTTATGCAAACACTGCCTAAGTGCTTGTGGGCAAGGTTTTCAGAATCAGAACAGCTTTTTGGAAGGTGTACTTTGTGCTTTTACCCCCTTTTTTTTCTTCTACATGTTGGTTTGGTCCATAGACTTAAGGTCACATAGTAGGAAACGTCTAAAAATACATTCATTTCCTTTAACTGGATTTAAAGACGGTAGAGGATTGAAAATGAAGGGATAAAATCATAAGATTTTAGGGAATAAGGGACCATCTACATCCATAAGGATACGTAGACCACGTAACAAAATGATACGACCGTCAGCTAAGCTACATATATAGAATAGGGGATCATCTACATACAGATGTAAATGTATTCTTTCATTTTTCAAAATATTTTGTGCCGGACTCCTGATTCCTTATTGGTCCAAGTTTAAAATGTTGGTCAGAATCCAAGATGTTTAGAAAAGGACAAACGTGACGTAAATGTGCGAATAGTGCAAGAAAATACATATAAGAATCTGGAAAGCTTCAGGGAAGATGACGACAGTTTGCCTGTTAAAAAAACAAGACTCCCTACTTCATTGTACGTGTCGTAGCTTCATCATCGGGACTGATGATCCCCTCTAAAGTGTCACCACTGGACTGCTACCACAAATCATCATCATTTAGAAAGTGTCAAAAAAACAAAACAGTTGTGATTACATTATAGTAAATGTACGATTATCCAGCATTAGTTTGCTTCTATCAAGAGCATAAATGTCCACATTTTTGGTGGTCACTGCTGGAAGAAAGAGTAGAAAAAAAAAAAAATGTAGAAAATATGAAATTTTGGGGAAAAAAAAAAAAAAAGGCAGCACTTTCCTTGTTCCTGCTGCCACGTGTTGATTCCAAACCAAACGTCCCTCTTTTCAGAAGAAAATGCCCGTCTCTCTTTTTTGGGTATTCCATAAAAAAATAAAACGTACTCTTGTTTCTCTTAAATATAAAATAATATATATGTTTGACATATGAAACAGGAGTTTTTAGTTGTAGAAACTGAGGAAATTGAGACTAGTGAGCCTGGTCCCCCGACCACGTTGAGGTCTCTGGTTGCAATAAGGCACATAGGACTATCTTCCTCCACCTTGGTCCGCTTTGCAAATACGGTCATTTTTGATCCTGGTCAGATGGGCTGAAGGGATGACAGTTTCACTGTCTGAGCAGAGAGAGAAGAGAAGAAGCAGAAAGTGTCAGAAAGTACAAAAAGTGAGAAAAAAAAAAAAAAGCCAGTTCAGTGGTAAAAAAAGGACGTCTGGTCAGTAAATCCTCCACCACCAGGTGGAGGTGTACTCTGTCACTCCATTACTGTAGATAACACACTGACCACACTGTTTACATTGGGGGTATTTCTGCTGTAGTTCCACCTCAGACACAGATTTGGAAACAGATCTCAGATTACCTTGTCGTTTTAACTCTTCACAGTGTCACAGGTAGGATCGTTGTAGAGTTACCAGATTTGTGAGTGAAAGAGAGAGACCTGGGAGACACGTGATGACCAAGGTCCGACAATCCTCCACACCCACCAACACCCACCATCCACCATCCACCCAGTACAACCAAAGTTGATCAAAATGAAGCATCAGTGAGTCCAGAAGCAGATTTGTGTAGATTGTTTCCCTGACAGCACAGAAACTCGGGGCTCCACTCAGAGGACTGAGGGAGAGGACTTTAAAATATACCAATTCAATAGTGCTGGAAACCCCAGAGGAACCTGCACTGTCAGGGGGTCACGTGATTGCAACAGATCTGGAGTTTAGTAGAATTACTGGTGAATCAGTTCAATAAATAGCTGGAGTTTACTCACTCGGAGGAGTAGTGCTGAACGTGGCCCTATTTCAACAACAGACTATACTGTAGGGGAGGAGACAAGGTGACCAGGTTAGCGGTGGAATAAAGTCCATCACCTGCTATTGCAGGCCAATTCCACTTGTGACCCCAAAGAGTATGTGAACCAGTGTTTGGGTACCTTTTGCCGGCTGGACATCCAGCTGCGGATGGTCGGCACCAGCAGGGAGCCGAGCAGGATCTGAGCCGGGTGGTAGATCAACAGAGGGACGGAGATCAGAGAGAGGTGCTCGTAACCCTCAAACACGATCTTCAACATAGGGATACCTGCAGAAATACAGACGGGTGGGGAGTTTATTCCCAGAAGACCTGGAGAAAAAGATAAGAAACTGCCAGCAAAATGAATTTTCATATTTTACTTAAAACATATTACCAACCCAGAGTCAGAGATTTGTGCGTGGAGCAGAACATGATGGCGACAGTGTCGGCAGGACTGAATCTTGACCCCAACCTGCAGAAACAAACAGGAAGTCAAATCAAATCAAGGACTTTTTATTTATAGACTCTAAAACTATAAATCCTAAGTTATGTTTCAGTGGTCTAGGCATATATATGATATATCATATATATAATATGAGACACATCAACACATCCCATCGGCTGCTGGTGTCTGTTCCCTCCTACTGTTACTGCAGTTTAAACAAATAATGGGACAAATCAGGCCTGAAACAAAGTGACACTGACAAAATGCAGCTGCTCAGGTCTGCACAGGAAACATGTCACAGCTCAACATCACTGACTTCTTCACATTTCACTTTATCCCACAGCTACAGGTTCGCTCTGACAGCTGGACGCTGAGGGAGAACCTGAGGAGTAAAGGAGGAGAGGACAGACGGAGGAGGAGGAGTCTCACCTGGTAGACAAGGCGAACGTGAGCAGCATGAAACTGAGCTGGATGGAGAAAACTGCAGAGAGAGATTTTACTTTAGTATTTCACCCAGAGTGTAAAGCTCATTTAACCTGCAGTTAATTCATATCTGACTTAGTGTAGTTTGGTCATTCAGCTGCACATGTAGAGAACAGACATGAACATGGCGTCTGTCTCGTCACCTCATTTATTTATTTCTGTCTCTAAAGTTTCGTTTAAATGCCTCAACCTTCTTCACAAACACATAGATGTAAGACGACTACTGACTGATGAGCACGACCATCAGCAGACTGGTCGGGTCCAGCTCGATGTGGGGGTTACTGAAGGTGTCGCAGAAGGTGGTGTAGATGATCATGAGGAGGACGACGCTGCTGATGGTGCCGAACGGAGGCTTCCTCCGCTCCAGACACTCCCTGAGGAAACCACGGCACACCTGCACCCGCACACAGACCACACAGGACACAGGAGGAACTGAACAACCGTGAAAGCCGACACACGCTCCACTACACACCATCCAGACATGTTTCACTGTTTTCCTTTGCAGCACACACACTTTCATACCTGGCCCACGATCAGAGGCACCACGACGGTCATGAAAAGCTGAGAGAAGATGGACGAGAAGGGAACAGACGACGAAGAGCCGAGCTGCAAATAAAATGAGTCCAACACAGTTAGGTCACATAATGAAATAATGAAATGTAGTGTTTACAGTCTACTGGACTGCCCCCAAGTGGCAATAAAACATCAGTGAATGCAGGTTTGAAGTGAAGAACCCTGTCAGTGTGTGTGTGTGTGTGTGGGTCTAAAGTGGATTAAATCTGACTCACAAACAGCAGCAGCAGCACTGGAGTCACTATGATTCCCTGCAGGACAGAAAGATGTGATCACAGAACTCGCAGTGACGTGAGAACAATTTTAATAACGAACATTAAAAACAAAACGACTCAAACCAACATCGTACCAGGAAGCTTCCAAACGCTGAGTTGAAGATTGCAGCAGCCTAGAAGAACACACACACACACACAGTCACCATGACAACAGCATTATTAGGTATTACTGTTCAATATTACTTCATTTGTCAAACACTGGAGGATAATGACGTGCTAATGTGTGTGTGTGTGTGTGTGTGTGTGTGTGTCACCTCGTTGCCTCCGACAGCCTTGGTGAGAATAACGGCGGAGGAGACTGGGGGGGGCATGCAGCTCACCGTCTGCAACCTGGGCACGGAGGCAGAGGGTGAAAAAGGACCATCAGCATCTTGTGTTTCTACCTGTGAGCACATTCTCCTCCTAAGAAGAAGCCTGAAGCCTGCAGCACCATTTCCCATCATGCCTCGCTGCTCTGGAATAACCTCCCAGCTGAATCCTGTGTGTGTGAATGATGAGTTTGTGTAGACTCTTTACAGTCACTCTCATGACTCAGGTCTCCCTGGTGGCACATGGAAGCTGTTCACTGTCCTTCTGGACCACATCCTTCATTTCTGGGCAGTTTTTCTCATCAGATCCAAAGGTCTAAGGACAGACAGTGTCACACAGGTTCTAACGCCCACTGAGACTAATCTATGATAAAATCTGATGTGGCCTTCACTCAGTGCCAGCATTGCCGCAGGCAGTCGACCATCTAAATCTTCCTCTTGACATTCATCTCACTGTATTAATGTTCTGACACCGTTTAGCTTCTGCTCTGAGGCTGAACCCAGTGAACAGGGTTCTAGTCACACGGTGGTTGAACACAGCAGACACTGAACAAAGAAACAGTGACGACTAAGATGGGGAGCTGCAGCCTGACATGCTTAGAAAACATAAGAATGCAGAATAAAAATGACCTGAACCAAAAAGTTCATTTAATTTGACTAAAAGTGAAATACTTTTGGAAAAGGACCAGAGCTACATCAAATTCAAACCATGATTGGCTGAATGAAGAGTTCAAAAGTGTCCCCGTGTGGCGTGTCATTAAACACAACATTAATTTGTCCAAGTCAATTCATGGACAAATCTGATATTAGAAGGGAACTCATCATTATGCATTACACAGGAAGTCACACAACCCACACACACTATAGCAGCCAGCCATGAATGTGGCTCTTTGTATCTGCACAAACCTCTGCCTTCAGGTACAGTGAATAAATGAGGGCATTCACACACACACACACACACACACACAAACAGTCCTCCCACCCTTGGAGCAGCCAGTGGTCGATGGCGGTCAGTGCGAGCACTCTGAGCAGCAGCCAGACGGCCAGCGGGAAGAAGATCAGCGTGAACGACTGAACAAACAGGTGGAGACGAACATGAAGCAATGCACTGGTCAACTCCTACAGACAGAGACAGACAGGGAATCAAACCTCTGCCAGGCTTTTATTACTCATATTAATCCTTTCCAACGCCACCTGAATGCATCACTGGAGCATTTTACATTTAATGACGACCACAGAGTCGTTTTCTCACCTCTGTCCGTAGTGACAGGCCGCTGTTGAAGAAGATGAGCGAGACAGCAGCGTAGGCTATGGTGATCTCTGGCTTTAATGGACCTGAGAGAGGATGGAGGTTTATTTCCAATGGAACTACACAAACAATCCTAGTTCACATGATACAGCTACAACAATAACAATCTTCCTGACATGTTTAAAATATTTTTTTATATGTGCCAATGAATTTTGTACGTGTGCGATAGTTAGTGAAGTTGATTGTTTTGGGCAGAATTGAACATTTATGTAAAAACCCAGAAATAAAAGCATAAATTGAGCAGAAACTGGGGAAAGCAGTGACAGTGGCTGCACAGGAGCTTATCTAAATTTATCTAATCTACAGGATAAGATGTGAAGGTGTGACTGAGTTAAACAACATCACACATTATACTCAGTTAACACCAGGTTATCTTTATTACTACTCTTCTTGTATTGAACAGGTAAACACTGTTTGTCTAAAAAAGATTAACCCTAAACCGGGTAAACGTGGCATTGAGCCAAATTGTGCATTGACATTTAATGCAACGTGTCACTTCAGGTAGTGGGAAACGCGCACGCTCGCACACATACACAGATAGGACTGTAAGGGACCGTCTACTAATGTGCTTCCGTCTAATAACGAACCTCCATTTAGAAAATCTTTTATTTTACATTTAACTTGCTTTCAAGCAAAATACCAGATAATTATTTACTATCTTCATACATCTCCATGATTAGTAAGGGTCAGCCTTTAGTTCGGCGTACATCATGTACACCAAATAACACGTACACAGATAGGAAGTGCACAATTTAATAACTTTAACCAAAGCCTGAAAGTTGTGAGTTTAGTAAAAGTTAAACGCTGGTTGGTGAAACCTCCCCCGCCGATTTATTCAGAGAGTCCTGGCAGCTAATGAAAACTTTAAAGTATTTCCCTGTCACATTATCTGTCACCATAAACAACCAGTAGAGACAAAAACCAAAAACTCCTCCAAAGTCTGGCACGGAACAACCCAAAGCTCGCCACCTGATTTATCACAGAACCGCTGCATGTTAAGAGACTTATTTATTCATGTTTAGGAAGTGAACTGTAGTGGACTTCAGGGCTGAGACCGAGCGGTTCTAACTCCGACCCACTCACCTCCTTTGACACCGACGCTGGGCTGCAGTTTGGCCGACACGATGACCAGCACTATCCCGATGATGAACCACTCCTTCCGCACCCTGGCCAGGAGGCCCATGTTTCAGCCTCTCGGCTCACAGGATCACCCGCCCGGCCCCTTCAGACCAACCGGACTGGACTTTACAAGTCCCCAGTTCCTTCTCTTCCAGAAACACAAGCAGAACTCCCGGAGCTTTTTCCGGACACGTGGGTCTCACCATGACCGTAAAGACTAAAGTAGAAGCGCAGAGTTTCCCCCACCCCGATTACCGTAACTCACAGTTAAGAGTAACAAGTACAACGCAAACAGCAAAATAAGTTTAACAATTAATTTAGGACACACAATATGTTTCAAAATTAGCTGTAAAAGATATTACATAAATTAAATATGTATAATATTGTTTTCTACTAATAACAAACGAATAGTACATTTTTATTAAATAAATACACTTTCAAAATAAAACAACTTTGACACAAACCAATAAAAACATTTCTATGAACTATTCTGACAAACAGAAAACAACTACAAATAAACCGAATTACTGACGTAAATAATAAATGATCGTTCGTAAATGAGCAGTGGCTTTATTTTAATTCTGAAAAAAAAAAAACAGACTGACAGTATTGTTTTCTGTTTGTCCAAATGCTTTTAATGATGCTGAGCTGTAACTAGATGATTATGTTTGTTCATTAGGAAACGATCATACAAACAGGAACAGAGATCTGGTGGACAGAGCATGCTCAGAAAGATGATTAGGAAATATGTCATTTCCCCCCAGTACTTTATGTTTGTTTCTTCAGCTGTAAGTGTTGTGCTGCACTCATGTGAGGGAGAATCGGGCTGCTGTGTTGTATTCACAAGATGTTCTGGTGGCTTAGAGATGCAAACCTCCGAACACATAATCACAGTGTCCCCGGTGTGTTGCATACATACACTCCTCGTCTCTCTCTCCCCCCACATTTCTTGACTTCTCCCAACCAGTGCGTGCAGTTTTCACTCTCTTAGTTTAGCCTGTTAGCATTGATGTCTGCAGCTCAGACCAGATTAGCTCAGGTCACGGTTGTGTATGAGACTAGTTGGAGTAAATTAGCTAAAGCTTGTCTTAAAGGTGGGAAATACAGGTTGATGTGAACCATGGGTGTGCTAGAGGTGTGTGTTTTTTACACCAGAACATCCACATTAAGGCACAAATGAGAATGTATTGGTCTTAGTATTCACCAGTATCATTATGTGACCGTGAGTTAGTACCAGGCAGTAACAGTACGATCTGTAGAGTCTGTATTGAGCTCTTGACATCGTCTGGTCTCCTTCCAGGCCAGCAGTCGCTGCAGGGCGGTGGGGGTCGCTGCTGCCACATCAGCGCTGTATCCACCGATCAGGGCGTGAGCACGAGCACTGGCCACTAATGCCTGACACACAACATACAAGCTTAGCTTCAGCCAGGTGCTGGGATGGCCACGAAATGGACCTCGACCGGTAGAGATATGATATTTAAAAATACTGTACCTGTGCTTTCTGTAGCAGAGCAACGTCGCCCACGTGACAGGCAACTTCATACCCCTGCAGGAAACTCTCACTGGCTCTTTTATACTGACCCTACACACAGAATGAGAATCATCATACATGTTCAATAAACAACTGTGAGTGTTATAAAGACGTAGTTATTTTCTCTTATCAGCCATGGCATATGTGTGTGTGTGTGTGTGTGTGTGTGTGATACCATGGTGAAGAAGATATTGCCCAGACACAAACAGGCGTCCACCAGGTTGTACTGGAGTCCATTGCTACGAGAGATGTCTGTTAACTCCTCCAGTAAACGGACTGTCCCATCGATGTTTCCTTCACTGAAACACACACACACACGTTTGCTTGTGCTTTGCTATGCTTGTGAGGACCTAGTGATAAGCATTCCTTAGCCCCTAAGTGTATTCATCACAGCTAAATCCCAAAACCTAATCACAAACCCAACCTAGACCTAATTCCAAGTACTCTGAAGTACAGGTAGAAGGATTTAGCTCTTCCAGAGAAAAGAATAAAAGCCCCCAGCTGACTGAAACTGGCACTGACGGATTCATACATGTTGAAATGTTTGTGGAGCCAGATGTGAATAATGACAAACACAAAGATCACAGAAATATCAGACAAAAGCTTCAGTGTGTGTGTTTACCTCTCCAGAGACTTTGCCATAGCCTTGTAGGCTTTTCCCAGTCCGTCTGCATCCTGACGTGTGCCACAGATCTGCATGGAAGTGCTGAAGAACTGGACACACAGACACACAGGTACTTTGTTATAAATCAAAATCCATATTTATGAGTTTTTACATCTGGCTCAGAGCCCCAGGCTGAGAGAGAGGGGGGACACACTGTTTGTTTTGATCTGTTCAAAAACTCATAAAGGAATAACATCACCACACACACATACACACACACACACTGAGCAACCTTTTTAGCTGCATCATGGTCTCCTGAGGCCTGATAGGCCAGTCCCAGCTGATAGTTGGCCTCCCCTTCGATCTGCTTGTCTTCAGCTGAAACACACACAAGTAGCTTCACAGGCTGGAGTAAACACAACACAATACAATTCAACAGCATCACAAACTGCTTCACCCAAAACGATCGCACAGTTGATTCAGCACATTATCACCTTCATGAAGGAGGACGGGGAAAAGCAACACAAAGCAGAGGCTGTTTCACAGAGTTCATGAAAGGTTGACACTTCAGAGTCACATGGTGTCAGCATGTTGCTATGCATTTAAGAGTCTCTTCTAACACACACCACCTACTATCTTTCAGCATCTTGTGTGGATTTAGTATACGCTCATACACAAACACACAGATTATTTCCACCTACACTCAGCAGCCATGCTGTAGCCCTTATGCAGCAGCTCCAGGGCCTCGTTGTAGTCCCCAGCAGCCAGTGGAGCATCAGATAGCCGGCTGTAGATCCTCCACAGTGTGTGACGGACCCGAACCCTCAGGGACCAACCGTCCGAGTCCTGCCAGGCGCCATCATCTACCTGATTGAAGCATAGCTCCGCCTTCTGCCTCGCCTGCTCCAGATCTCCTGCAGGTTCGAGGAGACAGAGATCTGTCTGATGTAGCTTCACTCGACATTGTTTCACCTTTAATAATCTTGTTTTATTGTCATTTTGCTGTAGCTATTGAGATGAGAGGGTTGTGAAATAGGTCGTGATGAAAAACATTTAGCATTTTTTACTTTATTTGTCATGCAACATGTATGCCCGTATGTGTACCTTGCTGCAGGTACAGGTCAGCCAAGCAGGCCCGGGCCTCCACAGCAGGTCTACAGCAGCCTCCTTCCTCTCTGTCTGCACAGCTGTGGTAGAAGTGAAAACTGAGCCACAGATCTTCTGGAGCTGAGAAGTACTGACCCAAAATCAGACGCTGCTCACACACCACTGACCAAGAACCTGCATACAAAGAGGAAACCGTGTGAGGGAAACCCTGTGAATCCTGTTCTATCTTGTATGGTGTATAACAGAACTCCCCCTTCAGAAATCCCTAGATTTACAGGTAGACATCTTAGGTCATACCAATCCTTTCAGCCTGCTCGGCCTGGCTCAGGTGCAGCCTCATGGTCTCCAGTTTGCCCTGTTGCTCCTCCAGTGGAGTCTGGAGCCTGAGAGCTGAACCTGGTTCAGCTGCTGCTCTGCGATCCTGGTCAGAGTGCAGCAGAAAGAAAAGCTCTGAGAATGACCTAAAAGACGGAGATACAGACACATAGAAACACAGAGACAGAGGCAGCTGTGTGTTTCAGTGTTTTAAAGGAACAAAACTAAGAATCTTTTCTCTGTGTTCATGTAAATGTACACAGAGAAAAACTCCATGTTCACATGACAGCAGCAAAAACAGCCAGTGTTTAGATGTAATGCAGTTAAAGTGCAGGGAGCAGAGTCAACAGACAGACCTGTGGTAGCCTTCTTGAAGCATCTCCACACAGATGTTCTGCTTCAGGCTGTTCCTCAACCTGGAGACAGAGTCAAACTGAAAAACATACTAAATACAGAACAGTGACCATTTAACAACTGTCATCATTTTGAGCATAGTCCACCTTTATTACAATACATTGACTGGATTTGATTGTTAGATTTTCAGGTTAAAAAAGTTAACTGAACTATGAGAAATCTAAAAAAAAAAAAAGATCATTTAAAACTTCCAAATCCACCTGGTTACCATGGAGACTGAACTCACAGTGCAATTTCCTTTCTGGAGAAGGTCTGAGCTGATTTATCTGGTATAGATCCAGTTTGGAGAGAGTCCTTCAGCCTGCAGACCACACACACACACACACACACACAAACACACACACACACACACACGCCCACACACACAGACACGGTACTAGTAGTAATAGTATAAGTACTGTCCTTGACAGCTTTTAAGTAATGTTTTTACTGTGTGAGACTCCTGACTGCAGATACTGCTTAGTTAAACAAACAATGAGCCTATAAAGCCCAGTCCCCAGTCTACAGCCTGGACGCAAAAACCACAGTCTGTGCCCAATGTTACTAAGGGCTCTGAGTACTGCAGTAGTACTGTACCTGCTACTGAAGGCTCTGAGTACTGCAGCAGTACTGTACCTGTTACTGAAGGCTCTGAGTACTGGAGTAGTACTGTATCTGTTACTGAAGGCTCTGAGTACTGGAGTAGTACTGTACCTGTTACTGAAGGCTCTGAGTACTTGAGTAGTACTGTATCTGTTATGAAAGGCTCTGAGTACTGCAGCAGTACTGTACCTGTTACTGAAGAATCTAAGTGCTGCAGCAGTACTATATTTGTTACTAAAGGCTCTGAGTACTTGAGTAGTATTGTATCTGTTACTAAAAGCTCTGAGTACTGCATTAGTACCGTATCTGTTAGTAAAGGCTCTGAGTACTGCAGTAGTATTGTATCTGTTACTAAAAGCTCTGAGTACTGCAGTAGTACCGTATCTGTTACTAAAGGCTCTGAGTACTGCAGCAGTACTGTATCTGTTACTAAAGGCTCTGAGTACTGCAGTAGTACTGTACCTGTGCAGAGTACTCTTCCTCCTTCCTTTATTGTTGTTGTTTATCTCTGGTAGAAAAAATGCTGTGCGCCTCTGTGCTGCCATCCTCACCTGTCTGCTGTCACAGATTTCTACTTCCTGTTTACAAACAAACCACCTGCAGACAAATATTTTTCATAAGAAAAGGCCACAGTACGTGAAGATTTCTTTTGTCGTTTGTTTAACGACGGAATCAAACAAAAACAACAGTATATGACAAATATTATCAAAAGATTTACCGCAGCTCAGACTTGTTTTTCCGCCGTTGCCTCCAGCCGAGTTACGCTGTCACCATGGTGACGCAGGACGGGCCGCATTCCGACAGGCTCTGCTGCGCACACAGCCCCGCGACCTGGTTCCGTTTAGAAACTGGTCCTCAATGGGAGAAACTTAAAAACCAGTATCAGTAAAAGCTCTACCTTAAAAAAATCCAGATTATTATAAGGAAAGTGCATTTAAAGTATAATGATAATATTATTATTAATAATAATAATAATATCGCATGAGATATATAATTTGTTTCAGCTGGGATGGAAACTTCATGACTGTTCATTTCTTCTCTTCAAAGAGTCGCAGAGCTTCTAATAAAGTTTCATGTTGAGGGTGGAAATCAGCGGCAGCTGAGACACAGACGCTCTTCCTCTCTGTCTGGGTTTGATTTGCTGTGAAATGAGACTCTTTGGATTTGGCCTGTTTGTTCTTCTTGTTCTAATTAACTGTAACTCTAATTTCTTCATTAACCAACATTACTTCTAAAGAAAAATGAGAATTAAAAGATGTTTTTATCGCAACACTTCCCACAGTGGAAACTAATAACAAAACCTGATGTACACATGGCTGGTGGTCTGTATAAATGTGCTTCTACTTCAAAATAAAAGCCTTTAACAAATGAAATCAGAGAATAGTCAAATAAAACAAGACTTAATACAGTTTGGCCACATAAAAGTGAAGAAGCAATGCAGAGTCTTAAACATGAAAACATTTGCAAATGTTACTGCAGTAAAGGTCCAAAAGTACCATCATCCAGTAGTACTTGAAGTATCCAAAGTAAAAGTACTCATTGTGCAGAATGGCCCATTTCACATGAATGGATCTGATATTATTGGATTCTAATTATTGATGATTATTGTGTTGATCACTTTAATGTTGCAGCTGGTAAAGGTGGAGCTGATGTTAACTACCTTATATACTTCTAATTTGAAGTACTTTAGATACTGCTGCCCAGCTGACATTAACTACCTTATGTACTTCAAATTTGAAGTACTTTACCCAGTAATCTAGACAATAGACAATAATAATGTTTGAGCTACTCTAAGAGGCTTGGTGATGAACCGTATCAGCAAATGTCCTCACAGTTATAGAGAGATCCCATTATGTGGCTGCATGGTTGAAGTCACGTAGAGCCTTCGTCTCTATCTCTCTGCAATAAACACACACATCAAGGACACACACACACACACACACACACAGATGGCCACATGTCGCCACAGCACTCAGTGACTCAGATAACACAGACTTCTTTGTAAAACAAATTTAGCTCGGACACTGGGTGAATCTCAGTTTCTGTGGTCAAAGATTAGAAGGACTTGAGCTGCACTGCAGTCAGAGGTTAGCTTTTCATCTGGAGAGATAGGAACATCTGAATGTTTTGTTTAGACTAACACATGTGTTACAGATGTCTAAACACAACATGCACTACAACTGTCCCGCTCAGCAATAACACAGACTGCGTGTCACTGCCAGATGTTCAAATCCCGGCAGAGAAGCCGACCATGGACAGTGGTGAGAAAGCTCCAGGATCAGTGAAGAAAACAAAACAAGTAAATAAACAAGTATCTTGGAGATGAACTCTCCATAGTTCAACAAGCAGTAGTTTCCAAAGTTCAAAAATGGTCCAGGAGGGAAAAACAAGCTTGTAGGTTTTCAATGTGAGGCAAAGAAAGACACTTCAGATGTTGTGTATATTCCTACAATAACAAGGGAAATGACCACGGGAAGCATTAAAACCTCACAGTTATGAAGTAAACCTTCAGCTTACTGGTTCACTCAGCGCCGTCAGAGCATCGACTGACACTACAGGATCAGCACTGACAGCACAGACAACACCAGACATCGGCAGGTGAACAACTTCCAGCAGATATTTCCCTCAGCAGTTGGTTCCAACCACAACACAGATAAAAGGAAAGTGGATTCTTAACATTAAGGCCAGTGATAACTGATGGATGTGTCAATAAGAAGCTATTGCCAACAAAGTCACACTAAAACCTTTGTTGAAGAGGCCACAAGAGAAGAGTCTGCAAACATTTAGCCACCTAGCCCTGATCAGCTGTGAGTGTAGTAAACTAAACTGTGTCTTACTGCTTTTTAATGAACCTGATATTTGTGAGCATTTTTATTCAGCTCCAACTGTTTCTGCAGCACCAAATCGACCTTTAGTCATCAGAGGTTAAAAGATGTTTCTGTCACTCGAATGAAAACATGTTGAAACCTGAATGTTTTCTGTGACACAGCCAGAAACCAAAGAAGACGAATCCTTGAAAAATAATCAAATCATTATGGAAAAACCTCTTTAGATATAAAAATGTCATGTTGAAGGCTGAAGGGCGAATAGACGTGTTTGACTGAAACAAATTCCTAGTTGAAATATCTTTGAATGAGATGAACTGAGAGCTGTGAACAAGCTGAGCGAGGAGTCTGGTATCACTGCGCTCAAACACTCCAATAAAGTCAAATTTGTTGTTCAAACAAAGTAATAAAGTTTACTGCCTCAATTTCCACAACGCTGTTTATTAACAGACTCTTAAGTGGAAAAACTGGGTTAACAGTGCAGTGTCTGTGTGTGGTCAACGTTCATGTTCTGCTGTTTACGAGTAACAGGGGAAAGGGCAGAAGAAGAAACGAGGGTAAGAAAGACGAGGAAGTGTGAGACTGATAATGGAAGATAAACTGGATATTGGAGGGAGGAGCGGGAACAGAGGAGAAGGAGGAGGAGTGAAAAGTGACAGAGAGAGAGAGAGAGAGAGACAGAGTAAAAAACTGAGCTCCATCAGTTCAGCTTTGTTAGTTTTGTCTCGACTACCCAGAGAAAACTCTTCTTCTCTTCTTTTAAAGGAGTAAACAGGTGAGATATAAACCTTTTGTCTTTTATCCAGACTCAACCTGAAGGTTTTATAGTATCATTTATCGTTTTTTAAAAAGACATCATCGGAATCAGCACATCCGAAAAGCTTTAATCTCATATTTTCAAACTACAGGACAATAAAGTTTCATAGGGACAAAAGTTAATGACTTCATTTTAATCCAGTTTTAAAGTTAATAATTTTTTAATATTTTGTGTTTCTTTTTTCTTCAATCCCCTACAGCTTATATTAGACATTATATTTTTATTACTGTAGATGCTGCAGGCTGTAGCTGTTAATGCTCCATAATCAAACAGGTCGTTTTTCTAAGATGAACAGTTTAAGGTTAAATCCACCAGCTACAGTCACTTTAGACTTTATTATAAGGACATTTCATGTTATTGTTTAAAGGTGCTATGATCAGTATATTAAATATGTGTGGAAACACTGCACAGCGTTTTAGGGTCTTTCAGCTCATTGTTTCAGCCAGTTGTCGTTGGCATCTGGCTAATCAACATGGGGCATTTAGCAGGTAAAGAGCCAGGCAGGGTCCAGAGTGCAGAAAAGACTTTGGGAAGTACTGACCCGACAGACTGAGCTCCACAAACTATTTCAGGTTAGGAAGAAAAATTTCACTAAATATGCAAAATCATCACTTGTAATAAACCACTTGTTTTGTTTTCTTTTTGTTCTCCAGAGTCTCTCTTCCAGACTCCAGAATCACCAAATTAATCTGGGAACCCAAAACAGCTTTTTCTTCATTCTGCTGGTCTGCACTCACATTTGACGACTCCTACAGTGTGTAGAACTCACTCCAACGCTGCAGTGGTGTTTCTGAAATCTTTCTACAATTATAGCAGCTTCTTGAACCGGTTCTGGAAAACATTCTGTAGTAAGAAGGTTCCAAACCAGGTTCCAGAACCAGTTCTGAAGCTGCAGGAAGTGTAAAAGTTCCAAAGGTTCAGGTTCCAACATCAGATCCAGACTTAGAATCAATTGAAGAATTGGGTTGGCTCCAGGCTCTGGGGTGGTTTTTGGTCTTGGATCAGTGGATTCAGCAAATAGCTCAAGATTGGGACCCAGACTGGTTTCCCAGGTTCTCTCCATCCCCAGGATGTCGACCATGCAGCTGCTGCTGGTTTTTGGGTGTTTGGTGTTTGCTGCTGTGGCTGGCTGCCATAGTAACTTCTCATCAGATCTGATGATGTCGGACCTGCCAGACTTTGATGCCACCAACCCACCTGTAGGACCTGGAGTGGACCATCACAGCCAAACCTCAGACGAGGAGACACATCTGGGACAAGAGACTGTGAATAAACCCATTTCCTCTGTGGAATCTGGACTAGAAAAGACTCTGAAGCTGAAACACAAGCACCAAAAAAAGCCTTCTTCTCACTCACCTTCCTCCAACTCCTCTCAGGTGGTCCAAATGTACCCGGTACTACCCCCTGCCTGCCTGCAGGCCACATCCATAAAAACAGCTTTTAAATACATCAACACTGTGCTGTCCTGTGTGATCTTTGCTGTGGGCATCATTGGAAATGCTACCCTGCTGAGGATTATCCACCAAAATAAAAGCATGAGAAATGGGCCCAACGCTCTCATAGCCAGCCTGGCCCTGGGAGACCTGATCTACATCGCCATTGACATTCCCATCAACGTCTACAAGGTGCAGTACTTTACTATGGTGTTTATCTTTATTAACTATGTATTTGTTTGTTCTTAGTTAGATTCTCAACCTGCCAGATGTTGTCACACCCTTCAGTGGCCCCTTATCGCCTCAGTAGGGACTACTAGTATGTTCCTAAGAGTACCTACTAGTAGGTGGAGCAGGCCCATACTGACCTGTAACTATGGTCTGTACAACAACTGATAATGTGGGACCACAACATCTAATTTCTTTTGTTATTTATATTTAATGAATTAAATTTTTTCAGCATTGAAAAGTGTTGATCATTGTCACTGGGTTGTAGAGTTTACAGAAGCAGAAATACACAACATGTATGTTTGGTATCTGCGTGTGTGTGTGTGTGTGGGGGGGGGGGGGGGGTGTTGCAGTCAAAAGGCTGAGTGTTAAACTGATAACAGCTTTAAAATATCCCATTGACTGAGATAACAAGAGGTCGAAGAAGTACTCAGGGCCAAAAACACACTGTGAAAATACTTCAGTACAAGTCCTGGATTTAATACTTTACAAAAGTATTATCAGCAAAATGTACTTAAAGTATCTCAAATAAAAGTGGCAAAATGATTCCTGTCAGTGTTTTACTAAAGGTAAAGGTAAAGGTAAAGGTAAAGGTAATGGACTAGACTGGTAAAGCTGCATAAAGTGCGAACACTTCAAATAAATGTACTTTCACTCACTGACGCTGATGTTTTCTGCAGCTCCTGGCAGGTCGGTGGCCATTTGCCGACAGCGACTTCGGCCTGTTCCTCTGTAAGCTGTTTCCCTTCCTGCAGAAAGCCTCGGTCGGCATCACCGTCCTCAACCTGTGTGTCCTGAGCGTGGACAGGTATCACACACACACATTTATAATTGGCACCCTCACAGACATAAAGTTGTTAGTTGATCTACAGCTGCAATAGAAGAGGCCTTACATCATGACAATACATGATACAGACAATCTTTGATTCCTAACACCTGGTACTCAGGTATCGTGCGGTGGTGTCCTGGTCACGCGTGCAGGGTACAGGTGTTCCCATGGTAACGGTGGTGGAGATCGTGGTGATCTGGGTGCTGTCTGTGGTGCTGGCTGTGCCGGAGGCCGTCGGCTTCGACGTGGTCACCTTCGACTACAAGAACGTCACCATGTCGACCTGCATGCTGCACCCCAAGACGCCTTTCATGACTGTGAGTGTGTGTGTTTACAGCCCAAGCTGTGCATGTTTGCATGTGAGCAGTGCACAAAATGTGTGTTTATGCTGGAAGATGTTTAGATGCAGCTACTGTAAACCTTCCCTACACTTGTAAAGTCCAGGTAGATCCAGACCTACAGCACACGGAAACTCTGCAGAGTATTAAATCCACTTTTTAATACTGGAATGACACATTTCAAACACATCTTTATAAACTTAATCTAACACGTGACTATGGAAGATGATTAAACTATCACTGTGTATACAGTCACATCCTCATCAGTTTATAATAGTCCTTTGCTGTCAGATGCACATTATGATCCAGCACCACAGTTCATGGTCTAAAACTGAATTCCACTGTCAACAAACTCTACAAGTTGGATGTAATCAGTTTATGATCTGACTAGAACCAGTTTGCAGGTGAAGGCTGGAGTGCAGTGGGAGGGTGATGAGTGGTCTCTGTGGGGAAGATTACCGACCGCTTTGGTCATTTCCATGATGTGTTTCAGGGCGAGGTCTCTTTAGCGCAGACATTATTTCCTGTTTATGGCTTCAAGTCGTGACTGGAATAAACAAACTCAGCTCAGGCTGAACTCAGTATTTCAACATGCAGCCAGTAAATACGCAACATAATATCCCAGTCTGAAAGTATTTCATTGGAATTTAAACATTACTAGTAGTACTAAAGCCAAAATAGACCATACTGTGGCCTAAAAACCTAGAGGACCGCTGCAAACAGGTTTTAGTTTTCTAAAGGTCTGTGTCTCTGTGTGTTCCAGTTCTACCGGGATGCGAAGGACTGGTGGTTATTTGGCTTCTACTTCTGCGTTCCTCTGGCCTGTTCGGCTGTTTTCTACGGCCTGATGACCTGCGAGATGCTCAGGCATGAAAAAGGAAGTCTGAGGATCTCACTGAGCGAACACCTTAAACAGGTACACACACAGACGTACGAGGACTGTAATTTCAAAGGTAACACACACACACAAGCTTCTCAGGCTAATTTCCCTCCACAGCGTCGAGAAGTAGCTAAAGCTGTCTTCTGCCTGGTGCTGATCTTCGCTCTGTGCTGGTTTCCTCTTCATCTGAGTCGCCTCCTGAAACGGACCATCTACAAATCACACGATGCAGAGCGCTGCGAGTTCTTAAAGTAGGTGTAGTACTTCTTGCAGTTTTGATGTTGTATTTTCTGCCTCTCTTCTAGTTTTTTTTGTGATTGTACTTATTATTCTCGTCGTCTTCTTCTGTGGTTGCAGTTTCTTGCTGGTGCTTGACTACGTTAGCTTAAACATGGCAACCATCAACTCCTGCATCAATCCCATAATCCTCTACTTCATCTCCAAGAAGTTCAAAAACTGCTTCAAGGTAAAAGCAAACACCTCCTCTGTGGTTTGAGTGTGTGTTCTGACGACGCTGAAACACCTGAGTGACCTCACAACGAGGTCACGGGGTCAGAGGGCGCGTGACACAGATCAGCTTCACGAGTGAGACACAGAGAGAGAGAGAGAGATCAGCTGAGCTGAGACGTCTAAACATAGAAAGGTCATGACCTCTGATAACAGACTTATGGGAAGTGAGCGGGGACGTGTTGGTTTAAAGGGGCACTCCACTGAATTTACACATGCAGGTCAGTTTTAACGCTGCTGCTCCGAAAACAGTCGTATGATGTCTCCTGTGAGTCCAGAGAGGACGGCACAGAGGTGTGGCAGCTGCTATCACACTGAATTATGGGAAGTGTAGGATCCTGTGGGTGTAGAGCTCGATATACTGGGGAATAATGTTCTGCTCCAAAATCCAAAATCTTGCAGAGCAGCTCTGACGTCTCAGAGTATGGCAGCATCCTCAGAACTAGTCTCAAATGGTGTTAATGAATAAAACTCCCAAAGTGGAAATACCGTGTGTGAGCCTCTTATTCGATGACGAGTTTCTCGTGGTCTAATTTTAATTGTCTATATTTGGCATTATGAGTCGTGGAACTACGGAGCTTCTCTTTTTCCAGACCCAGATGTTAAATTCAGGATGTCTCAGCCTGATTTTCACCCAGTCTTTCATTAATATGACACTTTTGAGTGTCCAAGCTTTACAGAAACATAGTGTTAAATCACTGGAGTACCCCTTTAATCAAACTCACCCTCTCTCTCTCTCTGTCTCTTTCTCCCCCTTCAGTCCTGCCTGTGTTGTTGGTGTTATTCTGGCTCTCTCTCTAACAGTATGATGCCGCTCCATCATGGGACGAGTCTGCAATACAAAAACACTGAACACTGAGAGACACAGTCTGGGTCATCACCTGCAACAAACCAGCAGCAGCTCAACGTCCAGACTGAACCACAGACACTCAGACAGTCGGTTTATTGTGTTTGAGCAAGTGGCAGAAACAGAAGACTGAGAGTCTGTGCAAACACAATATGGCAGAAAAACATGTATTTGTGATCAGTGTCAGCACAAAGGCATCTGGCTCTGTGATTGTTTCTGGCTTCAGTCTCAGTTCAAGGTGTTTCTCCAAACCAAACCAGAAAACTATTTTGTTTTTTCCAGCTGACGTTGTACACGTGGGCACTGAAACACTTCCAGTATTAAGATTTTCCTTCATTGGAAATAAAATGGATTCCCACAAATATTAAAAACCAATCAACAGAGACAGATATGTCCACATAATTTTGGCTATAAAGTCTAACTGAGTATTTATTTGTGTAAATGTGACACTGTGTCATTGTTCAGTTTGAAATAATGTATTAATTGTTTGTGTTATATTGCATTAATCAATATATTTTATCCTGCATGTCAAGACTTTGTTGCTGCTCCCTAAGTCTAAAAACACACTAGCATCCCCTAGTGGCTGAAACTTTAATTACAATATAAAACAGCACCAAATAAATAAATAGAGCCATACACTCACAGCTCTGAGATCTGTTTTGCATGTGTGTGTGTGTTAAATGTCTGCTTTGATTAATTTCCCAATACTTAAAATCAGGTCAAACACACACATGAAGACAAGAGTCTGATGTTATGACAGAGCAGCTGATATTCCAGTAAATATTCACTTTGTCACTTTGATGGTTTTGTGTAATGGTTGTGACAATAAGAGACTCTTTCCTCATATATATATATATATATATATATATATATATATATATATGTATTTATGTTGTTTATTTATATTATGATATTATCTGATGTGTTTGGAGTACTCTATCATGTAGGCCTATATACATTTTATTTGTTGTTTGTTGAACGTTATGCTGAAGTTTTGTTTGAGAACCCAATGACAAATCATCTGCATGTGTAATAATGTTCTTATATTCTGGATCTTAATGTTTCTGTGCTGTTTTATTTGTACTTTTACTTGATTTGCATGTTTTGAGTGAAACAGTCCTTTAAGTTGGGAACAGAATATTTAGCCCAATACAAACTCATTCATAAAACAAGAAACATCTAATCAATCAAAAGATATTGATGTGGATCACATTAAGATAATTAAATTTAGAAATAAAAGCGAACACGTGACTAATTGGGCTAGGGGGAGGGCAAGGGGGGGTCCAGACTCCTCCCGGTGACGCGGGCGCGTAACCGCGGGGGAACCGGAGCACAAACACGGGCGGCTGCTTCGGCCAGAAGCCTCCGGCCTCCGCGGACGGATTACCGGATCGATGTGATCGATGAGGCAGATGATCAGCCGGTGATCGGATCCGACAGTAACGGCTGTGCGTCATCTTCCGGTGGGGCGGAAGAGAGATGCGTTGCCTGGTAACAGAAACAGGAGCGAGGAGGAAAACAGGCCAGCATCACTGTGCATGAACATCTCAGCCTCAAAGGTCCACGTCTCCTCTAGCCTTTACTCGTCCAGCTGTAAATATTTGATCCTAACTGCGTGTTTTCCTCCTGCTCGTCCAGGTTTGGTGTTTCAGTCGGTTGGTAACGTCTCGACCTTTTAACGCACTTTCCGCTAATTATCATGTAAATATTTGATGTGATTTTAATGTCTGGCAGACAATATGGCTTCACAGCTTCAATGTGTGTTTCCCACCAGCTTCTGGTGACTGAAATAGTTTGTGTTGGTTGATGTTCAGGATCACAACAAATCAACAAATCAGAATTTCTCTGATGGACACGATCACAGTGATTAATATTTATCCAAATATTCACTTAGTTTCAATGGAAAAGCAGATTAACCAGCCCGAGTCTCAGCTAGTCCACATCTTTCCTAACATCTGGTTTTAATTTAATCACATATGTTTTTATCTTCTCCACAAACAGTTTTCACTGTGTAGCAGATAGTTGAGTCCATATTTGGTCTTTTAAATCCAGTTGCTAACAATCAATATGTGCCCAGTATAAAAACATATGTACAGTTCAAACTGGACTGATGTGACCTGGCCACAAAAGGTTTGTACTAATTTAATTCACATAATCCAATTTTGAAAGTCTATTTTCCAAGTCTGACCAAAAAACATCAGACGAAATTCAATTGACTGGACTCGACCTTTGTTTGACCCTGAAGTACAAATCTGCTTTAACCCTTAAACAGAGTTAAAACTGTATTTGTTTTATTTTTGTTTTGTAGGTTTGGATTTATGAGTTTACTCTGACAGAATAAATGTGTGCAGGATATTAAATGATAATATTTGGACTTTTTCAGATTAACTCGCTAAAGTGAAAAGACTTAAATTTAAACCAAAACCATTTTAATTCAAACTCAGCTGCAGGTTTCTGGCTGTTCCTCCAGGGGGGCCTGTGGTTTAGGATGTGCCTGTAGTCGACGCTGAGTGTGAAGCCGCCATCATGCCGTGTTCCTGTGCAGAGTGGAGGAGGTGGATCCGACCGCTGGTTCTGGTCCTGTATGCTCTGCTGCTGGTGGCCGTGCTGCCGCTCTGCATCTGGGAGCTGCAGAAAGACAAGGTCCACCTCTGTCTTTATCGCCTCCACCCAGACCAGCTGCTTCTCTGGACATGCAGGAGTCAAATCCAAATAAATATAGCATCAAATACTGACAAAGACGATGAAGTTGGGAAATGATAAGAAAATAATTGTAGCTCACTCTCTGTTCAGGTTGGGACTCACAGCAAAGCCTGGTTCATAGCTGGCATCTTCGTCTTTCTCACCATCCCAATTTCACTGTGGGGGATTCTGCAGCATATGGTGCACTACACGCAGCCTGAGCTGCAGAAGCCCATCATCAGGTAAACACAACGCTGCTTAGGCTTTCCATTAGGAGAGCTAAATGGTCAGTCACATTGTCAGTATGATTACAACAAGAAATAGCTAACACCTAAAGTCTGAGGTTTCAGATTTGAAAAATTCTAAACCTACATTACTTTCTAAAGTAAATGGTTAAAAAAAAAACTACTTCAGCCCTGTCTCAAAGATAAATAACTGAAAAAATAAATAATCAGCCAACAAGGAAGCAGAAGCAAAAACTTTGAGGGGTCACAGCTGTTCCTGTGCAATGCAAGAGGTGAAGTAGCACAGGTGATGTTGGCAGCTACAGCAGTGAGGTGTAATTTGCACCTTCATTTTCAGCCAAACTGCTCCTTTAGTGATAATTACTTTTCAGAGCTGACAGCACATGACACAACACGCAAATACACAAATACACAACCCTGCTTGCTTTATGACACTGTCTGTCTCCCTCCACCAGAATACTATGGATGGTGCCGATCTACAGTTTGGACAGTGTGAGTCACAATAATACAAACATGATGTTGCTGGGCTTAATTGGAGACAGTGGGACGGTGTCACAAGACCAGATGCCAAATTAAACACACTCTCTTCTGTTTCTGACTTATCATGTACAGTCTGATACCACTTAACCCCATCACAGCTAATGAGATCATTCTCCTCAGCAGCATAGTTTCCTTTATTTCCTTCTTTCTTTCATGTGACTCCTGCATAGTCTTGGCATCATTACATCTTCACTGAAACCTCTTTCATACTGGTCTACTGTGCCCCTGTAGTGGCTGGCTCTGCGGTATCCCAGCCTGGCCATCTACGTGGACACGTGCCGGGAGTGTTACGAGGCCTACGTCATCTACAACTTCCTGGTGTTCCTGCTGAACTTCCTTAGTAACCAATACCCGAGCCTGGTGCTAATGTTGGAGGTCCAGCAGCAGCAGTCACACCTGCCCCCACTCTGCTGCTGCCCACCATGGCCCATGGGGGAGTAAGATGAGCTCATATGTAATTACATTGTATGGACAGATGGATTCATGTACGAATTTAAGGGTTAAATTATTCTCTTTCTGTCAGGGTGCTGCTGTACAGATGTAAGTTGGGAGTCCTCCAGTACACTGTGGTCAGACCTGTAACCACAGTGATAGCACTGTAAGTTTCTTATTGTACGGTGATTAAGCTAAGATTAAAGTTTCTAACTGTAACTATTGTAGCACCCCTGCAAATTTTTCAGTGTAACCATGCTGACACCACTGTACATTTCTCAGTGTAACCATGGTGACACCACTGTGCATTTCTCAGTGTAACCATGGTGACACCACTGTACATTTCTCACTGTAACCATGGTGACACCACTACATTTCTCACTGTAATCATGGTGACACCACTGTACATTTCTCACTGTAACCATGGTGACACCACTACATTTCTCACTGTAACCATGGTGACACCACTACATTTCTCACTGTAACCATGGTGACACCACTGTACATTTCTCACTGTAACCATGGTGACACCACTGTACATGTCTCATTGTAACCATGGTTCTATTATATTCCACATTTGTTGCTAACAAAACTATTCAACCCAACAATTTGAAACCAAAACAAAAAAGTGTGGTGTGTTACGCTGAATGTGTGAACCGACCTCTGTCTGCAGGATCTGTCAGCTCTGTGGAGTTTATGACGAAGCCAACTTCAGCTTCAGAAACGCCTGGTCCTACCTGGTCATAATCAACAATATATCACAGCTGGTAACACAAAGGACACCCAAATCTCAACTCCATTGATCAGACCAAGTGACGGATTTGTCCAAATCCTGAAGCTTCTGTAACTGAGACAACAACTGCCGTGTTTGGTGTCTGTCTTTTCAGTTTGCCATGTACTGTCTGCTGTTGCTGTACCGAGCTCTCAGAGACGAGTTGACTCCCATCAGGCCTGTGGGAAAGTTCCTGTGTGTCAAACTGGTGGTGTTTGTCTCCTTCTGGTGAGGACATAAGGACAGAGAGAGGCAGGATGAAGGAAGGTAAAATGTGCTGATGCACTCATCTTTTTATCTCTCTCCAGGCAAGCTGTATTTATCGCATTCCTGGTGAAGGTCGGAGTGATCTCCGACAAACACACCTGGGACTGGGACAGTGTGGAGGCTGTGGCTACTGGACTCCAGGTATCCACATTTTTAAACAGTGATTCTTTCAAAATTTGATACAGAAAAGGAAAAGCTGAAAGACCTTAATTCAAACTCACATTGAAAGAAAATTATCTCCAGTTTGAAAAGACATATAAGATACACTATTTGGAAAATTATTTATCTTAAATCATTTTGTTTCTCTGTCTCTCTTTTTCAGGACTTCATTATCTGCATAGAGATGTTTCTGGCTGCCATCGCTCACCACTACACCTTCACCTACAAGCCCTACGTCCAGGTAAACATCCATCCATCAATGTGCAGCACAGGTTGTCATCTTCTTCCTTTTCTTATTTCTCGTTGTGCTTTTCCTCCCTCCAGGAAGCAGAGGAGGGCTCGTGTTTCGACAGCTTTCTGGCCATGTGGGATTTCTCTGATATTAGAGCTGATGTCACGGAGCAGGTCCGCCATGTCGGTGAGTGTCTGTCAGATTATTTGTTACAGAAATTCGAAATGGCTTTGACTCATCAAACAATTTGTTGGCTTCTCCCTTCTGACCAGGTCGAACATTCCTGGGTCGACCCAACAAGATGTATTTCGGTGCGTCTGTTCGACCCGAACATACTGAACACACTGGCCTCCTCACCGCAACCTCCCAGGACCCCATCGCCGTGGCAACTACATCAATGCCCTCCTCCCCATCATCAACTGGGAGGTACCAAGGCCTCGGCCACACTCCCGCCCCCCACTCTATCTCAGCTCCTGCAGGGTTCACCTCTGCCTCCTGGGAGGACGACAGCGACCACTCACCTCCTCAGGAGGGTGGCACCCAATAACAGGGTGACGCCACCGTGAGCACACAGCCTGGGGTGGGACTTACCCCATCTCAGTGTGCTTTGAGTTCTGGACAAAGAAACTCAGAAAATCATAATAAAAATCTCAATGTGGACATGTCTAAACCCTAGTCTTCAGATCTGTTAGGACAAAACTGATTTCTAAAGACTACACAAAGGAAAACTGTTGTGTCAAAGCCATGTTTGTTGAGAAACTTTGGTATAACTTTAAAATAATTACCCAGTTTTAAACGCTTGAAATCTGTATTTTGATGTGAAATGATGTCATTTTGATAAATGGACCTGTAGCTGTGGACAGAAAGGAGAAGCAGGTTGTTCTCTTGGTTTTACACTCCCTCGGTGCTGAAGTGAGTTCGAGCTCAGTTTGACTATTTCTTCCACTTCATAATAAATTAAATAATAAATCAACATGACATGTCTGATCTCCAGAAACTGTTTCCGCTGCAGTCCTAAGTTTAGTTTGGGTCTGACAAAAATGGTTCTCCTGTTGAAAACCAGAGTCTGAGGCCAAGGACAATAGGAACATACTGATGCTTAGCAGATGTTTATCTTAGTTTAGCATGTCAGCATGCTAAGATTTGCTAATATAATAAAATGCAACCAAATAAACTTGTCTCACAACTGCTGTGGAAAAAAACAACACACTACACTTTCTATTAACACTTTTCTCCACTGGGTGACTAAAATGCGCAGGATCTGTGAATGTATTTAAAATCCTGTTTACTAATAAAATATTGTGAAGTTTTAATCATCTAGATGTTATTTCTCTTCTCCAGTTATTCACATCAGTAACTGGTGACCATCAGCTGACGTGTTGTTTTTGTATTTGTAGAAACAAAACCGAAAGTAAAAACAGTCGGGGGTTTCTATGCTGCGACACAGAAACAGAAATAAAGGACGCAGCAGAAACATCGGAGGAAAGTGAAGATTTATCGTCGCTGGAGGAAACATTTCGGGTTTAAAAGCATCAAGGAGCCGATTCTGTACTAAAGGTGAGTCCGTGATCCTGTTGGACCTGGAGCGGTGGTCGAGGACATGAGGGTCTGTTGTTGTTGTTGTATGTAAACACAGAGCTGACATCTTGTTCCCTGTACTCTTTGCAGTACAAATACAGTTTTTGAGGTAGACTATTAGTACAGCTGAGTATTTCCATGTTGTGCTGCTTCACTACGTCAGAGACAAACCTTGTAGTTACATTTATCTGATAACTTCAGCTCCTTTTCAGAATCAATCAGCTCTTTAATCATCAAACTCTATTGATCCCCGGTGGGAAACTCAAAACATACCCAGCAGTATATAAAGTACTTCAAACTAAAAATACATAACCCGAGGACTCAAAAAGACGAGGAACAGAGGGAAATTATTTATGACGCATTCACTGACCTCTGGAATTTTTTTTTCTTGTTTTTGAGCAGAAATGTCTGAGAGGAGGAAGAGGAGCAGGAGGTCCGTGTCAACAGATGCGTCCATATCAGAGGACAGACCCCCTGATCAGACCCTCGGATCCTGCAGAGAAGAAGCCAGGTGAGTCTGAGCTGCAGGTTTTGTCTTGTTGCTGTTTGTTTCCTTAGATCATCACATTAGTTTGTTTTACTCAACAACTGTAGATGTTGAATCTCATTAAAGGTTGATTTTATGTCTGTTTATTTTGTATAACCCTATACAACGCATTATTGAGCTGTTAATCCTCATTAGTCTAAATAAAGATTCATTTGTTCAAATCAATATTAAGTCAATAAAACATCTGGACTGATCATTTTAAAAAAATTTAATATCTCAACTGTCTCTTGTCTCAGTTCACAGATCAGTGCAGATGAGTCCGTCGTGGGTGAGGGATCCATGTTCATGAGACCGGACTTTGGCAAAGAGAGCCCCAGAGGGTAATTCCACATTTTGTGCTCTCTAATTAAAATATTAAAACATCTGTAACTGTGTTTGACAGAGGTGAACATGGGCTGGCCTGCCAGGCACACAGTCCGGATTCTACATCAAAAGTTTTCTTTTACAGTTCACAGCAAAGTGACACTGAATCTGAAACTCACAGCTGTCTCCCCATGAAGAGTGATAGTTCCATGTACCATCCCCCCGACATGGCACAAGAAGAAACAGAACGGTAATTCAAAGTCACATGAATGAATTTGACAGTGTAGCCGTCTACACAGACAGAAGTCTAATTGTGATAAAACTAACCAAACCCTGTGACTCAGCCAGACACCAGCCTGCAACACAAGAGCCAACAGTATCTGTGACTGTGTGACAGCTCAGTGTTTTCCTCGGCTTTTAAAAAATAAACCTGAGCCTTAGGATGAAGATACAAATTTGGTCAAACTGAAACAGAAGAGCAAAACTGAAGAATCACAAACTCTTGTACTTTCACTTCAGTTTGTGTTTTGAATCTGCACCTGCTGCAGAACCAGTTTCTGTCCTTTAATTTTAGATGCACTTGTGTTGCATTCAGTTGGAACAGACCCACACAGCTCAAATAAAATATATCAAGTAAAAGCACAACTGAGAACATGGTATCAATAAAAACAGTCATCAGGTGAAGGGCCTATAATGTCCAATAATAATGTGTCCTCTGCTTCCCTGTGTGCAGTCAGTCGACTGAGGGGCCATCCAGCCCAAGGCGTCGAAAGAAACTCAAAAAAGAGCCTGAACATCAGAGAGAGGCTGAGGAGCAAACTGGTAAGTTTAAAGTCTTACTACAGGAGGATACAGCAGTAGAGTAATTCATCATCCAAACTAATCAGTGTCCGACACTTATTAGCAGGGGCGGTTCTAGGATTTCATCCTTAGGGGGGCTTAGCCCTCACTATTGTTGCTGATAACACTACCTAACTTCTATAACCACCTATCCTTCACAAGACGTTTCACCCTTAACGTTACATTGACGTAGTATCTGTTTCTTCTTCAAAGCAGGTAAAGTTCTTTGCATGACCCAACCACACAGCTCTTTAATTCATGCATTTCATCGTTACAGGATATGTCCATCACTCGAAGGCAAAGCAGGCTCTGAAGGAAGCAATGCAAAACAAATTTGCTTTGACGTCTGAAGGCAGTGGTGACCAATGGGGTCCCCTGAACAGCATCTACACAGCTCTCTACACCATCACTGGGGAAATCGGAGGGCCACCCGAGGAGCACGAGTTCAGACGCTTTGAACGTAAATTGAAAAAGAAGTTGTCTACAGAAATCGACCTCCTTGAAATCTTCAGACCTTCCCCTGGTCCAGAGAAACCACCTAGAACAGTCCTGACACAGGGCGTCGCAGGTATTGGAAAGTCATTTGCTGTGCAGAAGTTTATCCTTGACTGGGCCAATGAGGAAGCAAACCTGGATATTGATTTTGTTTTCAGTCTTGCTTTCCGAGAACTGAACTTGATAAAAGGAAAGAAAAGCTTGCACCAGCTTCTGACAGAATTTCACCCTGTGCTCCGCGAACTGAAAGATTCGGAGGATTACGTCAGATCTAAGGTTATACTGATCCTGGACGGACTGGATGAAAGCAGACTCCAACTGGACTTTAAGAGCAATAGGAAGGTAACGTCTGTCAGTGAAGAGACATCTCTGCGTAACCTCCTGGCAAACCTGATCCAGGGTAATCTTCTTCCAGATGCAAACCTCTGGATAACTTCCCGACCAGTAGCAGCCAATCAGATCCCTGTAGAGTATGTCGACATGGTGACAGAGATAAGAGGGTTCAATGACCCACAAAAAAAGGATTATTTTAAGAAGAGATTTAGTCAGGACTTGAGTCTTGCTGACAGGATCATTTCACATATCCAGTCATCACAGAGTCTGGACATCATGTGCCAGATCCCGATCTTCTGTTGGATTTCTGCTTTGTTATTTCAGGAAGTCTTTAGGGGAGATGAAAAAACAGAAACTCCTCAAACCCTGACAGAGATGATGGCACATTTCCTCTTTGTTCAGACAAAACACACAAGCAGAAAGAAAGACAAGAAGACAGAGAAGAGCAGAGAGCAGCTGCTGAAGACACACAGAGAATTTCTTCTGAAACTGGGCAAACTTGCGTTTGTTGAGCTGCAGAAGAACAACCTCATCTTCTATGAGGAAGACCTAAAGGACTGTGGCGTTGACATAAAAGAAGCACCTATTTACTCTGGATTTTTCAATGCAGTTCTTAGGGAAGAGGAAGTGTTTTCTCAGAAGAAGGTCTTCTTCTTTGTGCACCTGACCGTACAGGAGTTCTTTGCAGCTCTTTTTGTGTATGAATGTTTGACAAACAAGAGAACATCAGAGCTCAGCGAATTCCTTGATCTGAAGGAGCAAAAAGAACTAAGTTTGCTTGATCTCCTAAAGATGACAGTTGACAAAGTGCTAGAGGTGAAGAACGTCAACCTGGACTTCTTCCTGCGATTCCTTCTTGGTCTTATGGTTGAACCCAACCGGAGGGTCCTTCAGGGTCTGCTGACATCACCAGACCCAAGCCAAGAAACCGACAAGAAAATCTTGACTTACCTCAAATCCATCCGAAGGAAGACCCTCTCTCCAGACAGCTGCGTCCGCCTCTTCCAGGCCATGGTCGAGATGAGAGACCATAAAGTTAAAGATGAGATTCAGGAATACCTGAAGCTGACAGATCGTTCAAAAACAGACCTGACTCCCCTGCACTGCTCTGCCCTGGCCTACATGCTGCAGGTATCAAAGAACGATCTGGACGTGTTGGACCTGAAGAGTTTCCACACGTCAGAGGAAGGTCGAAGAAGACTGATACCAGCTGTGAGGAGCAGCAGGAAGGCAATGTAAGTTTACTCTTACTGTGATATGAGAGATCACTCCTGAGTAATGTATGTAACAGTAGGACTGGGGACATGGACATCCTGTTCCTTCATACGTGGTTCTGCTTATCTTCAAACAGTTACACCACTTTGTTAATCATATTCTAACCCACCCCTAGACTTGCAGACTGTAAGGTTATTCTGGAGTGGGTCAAACATCTGGTCTTTGCTCTCAAGTTCCCCTACTCATGCCTAAGAGATCTGGACCTAAGCAACAATGACCTGAAAGATGAAGGAGTAAAACAGCTCTGTGATGGACTGTCGAGACAATGCTGCAGACTCCAGGCACTCAGGTAAACCTTTATTAACTCAGATAATAGATCATAATTCAAATATACATGTCTTGTTCCGGCCCTGCGACGGACTGGTGACCTGTCCAGGGTGTACCCCTGCCTTTCACCCGAGAGAGAGCTGGGATAGGCTCCAGCAGATCCCTGTGACCCTGGCTTTCAGGAAAAAGCGTGGTACAGAAAATGGATGGATGGATGGATGGATGTCTTGTTCCTTTTGTAAATATAACTAAACCCTTAAGAAGTCTGCATACTGAACTACCAAATGCTGTGGTTTCTCAGGTTGTCTGGCTGCCTGATCACAGAGAAAGGCTGTGAGTTTCTAGCCTCTGCTATGAAGTCCAACCCCTCCAATCTGATAGAGCTGGACCTGAGCTACAACCATCCAGGTGACTCAGGAAAGAAACTACTCACCGAGCTACAGAACGATCCCGGATACAAACTGAGTCAACTCAGGTAAGAACAATCCCAGCCCTGTTTCATGAGACGATCCCAGAAACTCATGGGATTGGCTGTGCAGCTGCTCTTATCTGAGGCAGGGTGGCTAACCCAACATACATTTGTCGTTGCTAAAGACCTTTTTCCTGTAAAAAAAAAAAAAAAAAAAAAAAAAAAAAGATCAGTGCCCAACTACATCCATGAGCTTTTCCATTAGTGCATGTACAATTACTAAGGGTGGGACTTATAATAAAAGTATATATGATAGAATTACTATCAATAGATCTGTACCTCTGATAGTCTGATAGCAAAAGGTTTTGGGAGCAACGTGGTGCCAGATAAACAGTCTGAAGACTTCAATCCTCATTTCTCCACAGTGTTGAACATGGTGGAATTCACCGGCTGAAACCTGGATTCAAGAAATGTAAGTATTTGCAGAAACATCTGCTGAAAGTTGTGACCACAATGACAAATTCCAAACAGTCATTTCGAGGAATAAACTGTTAACTGTTAAATAAGTTAATGATTATACATAACTGTGGTTAACTGCAGTTCTGTTAGTAGTCCTCTAATGGACTCTGTTGTTGGCTTACACTGATCAGGTTCTGCAGTGAGTCCATAACAGATCATTGTATTCACTAATCACCCAGATCAATGTACCTCATATAAAGAAACGTTGGCCCAGGTGCTCGGGTTCTTTTACACTCAGAACATACAGTTGGACTGATGGTCACAAACTGTGTTATTAGTGAAATAAAGAATTTTCTTACCTCCAGATGCCTGTGAGCTCACTCTGGACCCCAGTACAGCCCACCAGAACCTCCAGCTATCTGAGGGGAACAGAAAGGTGAGCTGGGCGGTAGAGGAGCAGAAATATCCCCATCATGAAGAAAGGTTTGATCACTGGCCCCAGGTCCTGTGTGAGCGCGGTCTAGATGGGCGCAGCTACTGGGAGCTTGACGTGGAGGAGCCCTTCCACATTGGGGTAACTTACAGAACCATTGGCAGGAAAGGGGACGAGAGTCATTGCAGGCTGGGACACAATGACAAGTCCTGGAGTCTGATTTGCTCTAATGATGGTTGTTTTGTTCTTCACCACAACGACAAGTTCCCTGTTTGTTCCTTCTCGCCACGTTCCAGTCGGGTCGGAGTGTATCTGGACTGGCCGGCTGGCACTCTGTCCTTCTACAGGATTTCCTCTGACAGTCTGACCCGCCTCTACACCTTCAAAACACAGTTCACAGAGCCTCTTTATCCTGCTGTAGAACTCATTTCAACTGGTTCCTCTGCATCATTTTGCCGTTTAACATAAACATCCATCATGTTAACCGAGTTGGTTAAAGCGAATTTAAACACAGGGTCATTGCAAAACATGATGGTGTCAGCAGGAAGAGGAACTTAGTTTCATTTTACTGTTTCCTTTTTCATGACGTTCATCCAAATATAATCTGTGCAACCACAAAGCAAGAACGACACCAAGCATGTCAAAATAAGCAGTGCACGAACGGTGCACAGATCAAACATCCCTGTTATCTTTCTGTCATATGTGCGTTGGTCCAGGGACGAATCCTGATACTCTGCCTTTTCCTCCAGCACCACAATGAGTTTACAGTTGTGGTGTGATTGACAGTTTTAACCAGTTATTGGATAAATTGTCATGTAATTTAGTCCAATCAACCAAGTCTCTGTCAGGGTGAACTGTAGAAACTTTCTTGGTCTTTTAATTTTCCTGTCTCAACATCATCAGATCAGAATTTCTAATGTGTCCAATACTTTGTTATTCAGAGCAAATACCTCCAAACACCTTGTTCCATTCAGTACTTTGCACTTTGTATTTACTGCTAATTAGCAAATGTTAGCATCCTGTCATGCTAAAATAAGATAATGAACATGGTAAACATTATACCTGCTGTGTTAGCATTTAGCTGAAAGCAAATTGTAGAGCTACCAGCATTACCATAAACTCTGTAGTGTAAAAATCTGTATGTTAAAAATGATAAATACACGTCAGTTACTGTCCTACAGTATATTCATGTTTAGCTCATAGAATATTTTCCATCTTTCCATCAAGTGTTTTGTGTATTTTTCTTTATGTAAATTTTATATATGATCATATTAGACTGTTTCAGTGTTGATTTTAACAGAGGGTGATCTGATCTGACAACTGAAGTTGACTCAGAATAAACATCATGTGGAATAAAACTTGTGACTTGTTCTGTGGGAAAGATCAGAACATTTGCAAACCAAATAGTCACAATGACTTTGAATATCTGGGTCTGTTCAAAGTACTTTATATGATGTGACACAAAACAGCTCACACTGTAAAAGGAACAATGCTTGTATTGTTTTTAAGCCCATGTGTTGTACCGACAACTACTATCTGGTGGTGTTAAAAGCTGTTAAACTATAAACCTTTGTAAATAAATAAAAGATAAAATTATAACGTTCATAAAAGGTGTCCAATTTGGATGAAGATTTCAAGCTCATTTCCTTATTTTAAAAAAAGAAACAAAAACTGACCTTTTGAAAAAAGGAAGAACACATTCAGCCACATGGGAAGTCGCTTCCAGGAAAGCAGGTGCAGCAACAATGACCCTCTACCATTTGCACCTGTTGTCCAGAAACTGATCCCAGATCAGACCAGCTAGTAGACGCAGCTGTAACATGAGGAAGACTGAGCCAACACTGATGTGAGTGAATGATCAGAGGAGACAAAGTCCCAGAGCAGAGAGGACGTACTATGGATGGTAAAAAAGAAGAAGGGACTGGAACAAGCTTTGAAAACCAAAGTAAGTAGTTTCTGATCCTGTTACCTGGAGCAGACTGAGACAGTGAGTTGAACAAAGGGCAAAGAGGGAAGAACAACAGTAGTTGTAGTTTCCAGGCTTTAAATTATTCATGAAATATGATCTGATAGAGACAAATAACAACAAACAATATTTCTAAGCTGATCTGACCAACACTCTCATTAAACAGTGGTGATGGTGGAAAAAGTGAGGTCAGCACGAGGCTTCTGATGCTACTGAAGCTCAGCTGGAGTCAGGAGTTAGACAGTGTTAATTTCGTTGACGAAGTATTTTCATTATCATTTTCGTCAACGACAAGTTTTCACTGACGAAAACGAGACGAAAACTAAATAAAAATATACTGACATTTTCATTGACTAATAAAAACGAGATGAAAATGTGAGTGAGGGACATTTTTAGAAAAGATCCAATCAGAATTAATCTTCTTAGACGCACATTTGAAAAGTAACTGATCCACCTGGTGACGCGGGATGTGCGAGTACACGACATCATCATCATCATCATCATCATCATCATCATAGCCTACAGTGGGTTTCTGTCTTTCACTGTCCCTGTTTGACTGACCAGTACAGACTACTGGCCCTTGCTGACTTAAACTATAAAGAAATGGAAACAGCTGGAGAACAAAGAGAAGACATATGGGTCAGTTTCATGTTTGATGCAATGTCATTACAGCTAAATACAGTTTTTCTCTTAAATATTTTGGAGTTGACCTTTGGCTTTAAAGAATGAAGAATGTCATATGCAGGTTATAAACGATGCATATCTAATTTTTGTTCTTTTATGGAAAGGCCATATTCCATATATATTTAATGAAACTTGTTTTTCATTTAATTTTAATTTAGAATATTTTGTATATTACAATAGTTTTACTAAATTACACTTAAATTAAACCCAATAGATTTAGTCGACTAAAACTAGACTAAAACTAAAACAAAGCAGATAATATGACTAAAACTAAATTAAAATCTGCTGTCAAAATTAACACTGGAGTTCGAGACCTTGGAGGCCAGTCAATGATATGACAATGGAGGTGTGGATCAGAATATGCTGAGTTGAAGCAGAATCAGGTTTTACCCACAGCTACAAAAAGTGCTGTCTAAGGATGTTGCTGCCAAAACCTGTTATAAAAATACGGCTGCCCTCAGCTTTCCCACCATGATTCTTGTTTGTTTAATGGGTTTGATGAACAGACATGAAAGATAATGACTGTTTGTGTTTTCTACATTTACTCAAGTACTGAAGTACATTACTCAAGTACTGAAGTACATTACTCAAGCACTGAAGTACATTACTCAAGCACTGAAGTACATTACTTGAGTGTCGAAATATGAAGTGAAAGTAAAGTTTCTAAAGCTCAAAGATCAGATGATAAAAGTCTCAGTCATGTTGAAGCAGCTGCAGGTTTAACTGTCGTAACGACTGTTCTTTGAAAGCTCCGCCCACCACTTCTCCATCCCCCAGGGGGCGGGGCCAGATGTGTGTGAAACAGGGTTTTCCATTGTCCTCCAGGTGTGTCCACAGGTACAATAGCTAAAGACATTTGTTGGAGGTGCTATGGCTGTCCTCAGGGCAGCTACTGCCCCAAACTGCTCCCTGCACCGCCACAGTCCTTCTACAGTCTGTCTCCTCAGTGTGAGCAGCACTGACGAATACAGGTCCTTTACTTCAGTAAGAGTAGCAGTACTACACTGTGAAAATACTGCACTACAAGTCCTGTATTCAAATCTTCCTAAAGTAAACGTGTTTAAGTATGAAAACTAAAAGTCCTCATTGTGCAGAGAACTGGTCCCTGTCAGTGTTTTACTGTTGTACCTGATGTTTTTGGATGAACATTAATGTACATGTTGAACTGCAGTAGTTGTCTGAGACTGGACCAGTTTGAAGTAACGTTACTTTATAAACTGTGGGTAAATTCATCTGCAGCAGTTTATCATATTTTACAAGATCTCACATGTTGGAAGTTTCAGCTCATCAGTCCAGCTGTAACTTTCCCTCCTCACTGACCCAGAACGAGGGAAGTTAGTGAGCTGATGTTTGAAGGACTCTGATATTTCTGGAGTTTATCAGGTGGAACTGGCACCTCCTTGTGGCAGAAACACTGAAGACTTTAACATGTGAAATGTTTTCAGAGAAAAACAAACTGCAGGTTTTTCATGTTTGTGACTCTTCAGCTCTGTCTCCTCTGACAGGAGAAGATGGTCTGCTGGATCCTGCTGCTCATCAGCCTGACCCCCTTTACCTGGGGTCAGTTTTTATCCACTAACTCAAATCAATTGGAAATCCAAAATAATCCAAGTTGTGAGTGTGTGTGGTCGTCACTTTCCCTCTGTGTCTCCTCAACAGGAACATTTGTAGTGAATGTGACACAGAGCTCCTATCAGGCAGAGGAGAACCACAACATCACACTGGACTGGACCTTCACAACCACAGCTCACATGTCTCTCTCAGCAGTTTACATCTTCTGTGAACTGTTAACTGAGGACAAAGGCCCAGTCCTGTTTCATCTACATGAGGGTGTTGAGGTCCCAGAGTCTCAGGACAAACAGTTTTCAGGACGAGTCCAGTTTGACAAAGACGTCCTCAGAGAAGGACGAGTCAGACTTCATGTGTCCAGACTCAGGACTGAGGACTCTGGTCTGTACTGGTGTGATGTGAAGACAGATGATGGTGCAGGTTCTGACAGCTGTCTCCTCAACGTCACAGGTAAGTTGGTTCAGTGAAACTTTCCTCACAGATTCATTTCAGCAGCTTTTTGCTAAATAAGAATCAGAGAAGAAAAGTATTGTGGAAACTACAATCCTTCCTGCTCTGCCTGAACTGAACTGATTCACGTCCTTCTTGCAGAAAAGTTGTTTCTTCACATGAAAGACACAGATTTGATTTGTCTCTTTACAGCAGCGAGGGACTGGTCTGAACCTGAGAGACCAGACGCAGCAGGTTGGAGATGGATCGTCCTCATCTGTGGACTGGGACTGACAGCAGCAGCAGCAGCAGCAGCTGGACTGACTGTGTGTTACTGTTGGTTCAAAAAGACTCAGACTGGAGGACAAGATGTAAATCCAGAGTCCAGAGGTAGAAATGAAACAAACTACATCTCAGTTTCTAAATCAGAGGAACCAGTTCGTTCAACAGACTCAGACCAACCCTAAAGTCCATTTTCCAGCTCAGACAGAAATCAGTGGTTTGTCATTGGCTGCAGGTCAGAAAACTGCACATCAGGACACATCAGACAAACCAGCAGCTGCTTGTTCTTAGTAACCTGTGTTTTTGTGAGCTCAGCTACAGCAGAAATGCCTCAGCCTCTGGTGGAATAAAGTGTTTTCCTACCTTCAGATGCTTGTGAGCTCACTCTGGACCCTGGTACAGCCCACCAGAACCTCCTTCTGTCTGAGGGGAACAGAAAGGTGACCTGGGTGGAAGAGGAGCAGAAAAATCCCCATCACTTAAAAAGGTCTGATCAGAGCCAACAAGTCCTGTGTCAACAGGGTCTAGACCGGCGCAGCTACTGGGAGGTTGAGGTGTTTGGGCCCTTAAGTGTTGGTGTCACATACAGAGGAACAGGCAGGAAAAAGAAAATGGATCATGTCCAGATGGGACAGGACGACAGGTCCTGGTGCCTGGTTTGCTCTGATGATGGTTATTATGTTCAGCACAACAGCGATAAGGTCGACGTGCCTTCACTTGGGTTGCGCCACAGTCGGGTGGGAGTGTATCTGGACCGGCAGACTGGGACTCTGTCCTTCTACAGAGTTTCCTCTGACAGTCTGACCCACCTCCACACCTTCAAAACACAGTTCAGAGAACGTCTCTATCCTGCTGTTGAGCTTCACGCTCGGGCTTTTGCCTCATTTTGTCCGTTAGCATAACCAACTTTTCCCTGCACACGAGTTAAGACCCGTAAAGTCAGACTGTTGCTTCGTATCTTGAAGGCTGTGAGTTAGTTTACTCATCTGTATATTTATGTGCAGGGCAGCTGAACTTTTCTGTTTTTGTCTGTGTAAAATCGTTGTAAAGTCAAGTCAATATTAGTATTAGATGCAGCCATATGTTTAGAGCATGTTATGTTGGAAACAAACCAAATAACGTCATAAAGTCTTGGAAACATCACATTTACCTAACACAGACTATGTGGGCAGCTACAAATCTCCTCAGTTAATACTTTTAACTTTTAGCTTTTGACGTGTTTTAAAGGTGCAGACTGTTTCACCTTCATCATGTGACCTACTGTCTGGGATCTGAAACAGGCTCAGTTCCTAAAAACCCAAAATAATAAGGTGTAACCACAGGTCTACCGAGACCACTTAAGTTTCGAACCTTGTGGCATAATCCAACAAGCATTTTCTAAAGACACATACAAGCAGCTTCAAGCACAACGTTGGTTGATCTTAGTGTTAGTGAAGACTTACTCCGTTTATCTTTATGTGCTTGTTAGTTTGTGCAATTTACTGTCCTACATAAGTGAAGACAACAAGCACTGGCAGCTGTATATTTACTGCTTGTTTTCATGTTTTAACAGCAGCAGTGTCATTTTGTTTGTTTGGCAGCTTCGTCCTAACACTGAAACCCAGAAAACATTAATAACGAGGTTACACAATGAGCTCAAAATTAGTATCAGTTGCAGCCATGATTTTAGCAACACAGACTATGTGGGCAGCTACAAATCTCCTCAGTTAATAATAATAACACTAATTCTGAATGTGGTAACACCCAGGATAGTATGTGAAGTCTGCTGTGTACAGTTTGTACAGGATTGAAGCCAAATCAGTCTTTGTAGCTGATCAAAACTCTACCAGAAGAAGAAGAATTAGGGGTCTGTCTGGACAGGCTGGGGCAGAGAGTCAATGTGCTGCAGTGTCAAACGTGTTGAGTTCACTGGGTCTGTCCAAACATGTAAAAACAAGTTGTAGAGACACTGAAAACTCTGTGGTGTGAAAATGTTCATGTTAGAAATGATAAACACACAAGTCAGTTGTTGTCGTACAGAATATTCATGTTTGAGCAGTTTATGATTCTAAGACAAACCTCATTATTTTGTATTTCATCATCTTGTTTCAGTGTTTGATGTTTGTTTCAGTGAATCTGCAGGAAATAAATGTCTCAGTTGATTTTAACAGAAATAAAATGATCTGATCTGACAACTGAAGTTGACTCAGAATAAACTTCAGGTGGAATAAAACTTGTGACTTGTTCTGTGGGAAAGATCAGAACATTTGCAAACCAAATAGTCACAATGACTTTGAATATCTGGGTCTATTCAAAGTACTTTATATGATGAAACACAAAAACAGATCACACTGTAAAAGGAACAATGCTTGTATTGTTTTTAAGCCCATGTGTTGTACTGACAACTACTAATTAAACAATATCTGATGTTTCTGACATTTTCTAGTTTTTCATTAAAAATCATGAAGGTAACAGATGATAAAGTGAAACTGCCTCCTATAAATTTCTCTAATTGTTGTGCATGTTGTACATTTTCATTTGCTTCCCTGTTACAAACAGGTGTGGCTTGACTAAACAACCAAATTTCTCATTTACTAGTGATACAATTAAACCATCGTCCTGGAGCTTTTAAAGTCTGAGGTAAACTAAGTTTAGATATTTGCTCTTACATTTCAGTAGAAAACTGTAACAATGGGCCTAATATGGATAAAGAATTTTAAACTTGTTTCCTTTTTTCTAAAATAGATGTTTTTTTCCAAAACAAAGCAGGGACCAATCCTGTTCAGTCACATGGGCTGGACATATTGGTGCTTCCTGGAAACAACACCATTAACAACGAGCCCCTATAATCCTCACTAGTTTACAGGAAACAGATCAGACCAGCTAATAGACGCAGCTGTAACATGAGGAAGACTGAGCCAACACTGATGTGAGTGAATGATCAGAGGAGACAAAGTCCCAGAGCAGAGAGGACGTACTATGGATGGTAAAAAAGAAGAAGGGACTGGAACAAGCTTTGAAAACCAAAGTAAGTAGTTTCTGATCCTGTTACCTGGAGCAGACTGAGACAGTGAGTTGAACAAAGGGCAAAGAGGGAAGAACAACAGGGAAACACACTGAAACAATCTACAGGCTTGTTTTACTACAGTTTAGAACATTTGTTATGTCTTTGTGCATTTCTGCAGCTTTCCTCATTTTCCTGCAGGTTTATTGACAGTTCATGGGTTTTCTTTGTCTCTTGCATTGAGCTGCAGATGTTGGCAGCAGTTCAACTGTCAGTTATGAGATTGAGGCTGGGCCAGTTTGGCTCAGTGCTAAAACAAAACAGAGACCGTTGATAGTTAAATATTGACTAAAGATGAATCTATGTGGCCGAGCATCTTTTAGGTTTTATCTGATTTTCAGGTTTGTTGTTAGTGTTTTGGAGGATGGAGGTTGTTTGGATGTTTGAATGTTTTTCACACTACAACGATCAGGAAGGTCTGTCTCTTCACTGCCTTCTCTAAACTCAATGGACCTTTGACTGTTTCACTGTTTATGTACCTACTTTAATGCTCTATATAACAAAGGTTCCCCATATTTATAAGTCAATAATAATTATCTCCAAGCCACACAGCATCTCACTGACCTTACAATAAGATCTAGAGAACATGTGTTAGAGTAGAAAAGCATCCATGGATAAAATTATAGACACAAAAAAAATGATTGTTTTTAATGCAAAATCATAGTGAATCATTTTTATTTGATATATTCCTATGTAGTATTAGATTTACAGATTTGAATTGTATTTTGTGTCAAATATTCATTTAGATTCAGGACAGACAAAGAAACAAAGGCTGAATCATTCGCCATTTTGTAGTAATGTCCAATGCTGAGTGTGTATCTGTCCATTACACAGTAAAGTCCAACCAGTCGTGTTATTTTTATGGGATTTCAGGATTTTATCACCTGCACAAATTCACATTTTATAAAACAGATTTTTTTCTGCATTAAACTAACAAAATAAATTAATTATTAACAGATTGTGTATTTGTTTGTCTTTTGAACTGCAAATGATCAAACCCATCACACAGGTTCAAAGTCTTCTTGATAAATTTCTATATTCCTTATTGAGTCTGCACTTTAAATTAGAAAAAAACACACAAGTTACAGTTGTAAGAAAAATTAATGCTCCTGTTTGTAGTTTCCAGGCTTTAAATTATTCATGAAATATGATCTGATAGAGACAAATAACAACAAACAATATTTCTAAGCTGATCTGACCAACACTCTCATTAAACAATGGTGATGGTGGAAAAAGTGAGGTCAGCACCAGGCTTCTGATGCTACTGAAGCTCAGCTGGAGTCAGGAGTTAGAGACCTTGGAGCCCAGTCAATGATATGACAATGGAGGTGTGGATCAGAATATGCTGAGTTGAAGCAGAATCAGGTTTTACCCACAGCTACAAAAAGTGCTTGTCTAAGGCCGTTGCTGCCAAAAACCTGTTATAAAAATACGGCTGCCCTCAGCTTTCCCACCATGATTCTTGTTTGTTTAATGGGTTTGATGAACAGACATGAAAGATAATGACTGTTTGTGTTTTAACAGCTAAGAAATATTGTGTTTGTTTCTATGCTGTGACACAGAAACAGAAATAAAGGACGCAGCAGAAACACCGGAGGAAAGTGAAGATTTATCGTAGCTGGAGGAAACATTTTGGATTTAAAAGCATCAAAGAGCTGACATCTTGTTCCCTGTACTCTTTGCAGTACAAATGCAGTTTTTGAGGTAGACTATTAGTACAGCTGAGTATTTCCATGTTGTGCTGCTTCAGAGACAAACCTTGTAGTTACATTTATCTGATAACTTCAGCTCCTTTTCAGAATCAATCAGCTCTTTAATCATCAAACTCTATTGATCCCCGGTGGGAAACTCAAAACATACCCAGCAGTATATAAAGTACTTCAAACTAAAAATACATAACCCGAGGACTCAAAAAGACGAGGAACACACGGAAATTATTTATGACGCATTCACTGACCTCTGGAATTTTTTTTCTTGTTTTTGAGCAGAAATGTCTGAGAGGAGGAAGAGGAGCAGGAGGTCCGTGTCAACAGATGCCGCTGATGCGTCCATATCAGAGGACAGACCCCCTGATCAGACCCTCGGATCCTGCAGAGAAGAAGAAGCCAGGTGAGTCTGAGCTGCAGGTTTTGTCTTGTTGCTGTTTGTTTCCTTAGATCATCACATTAAGAAGAAGAAGAAGAAGAAGTTGTTCATTAATCCCCAAGGGGAAATTCAGTTGTTACAGCAGTTATTAAATTTGAGATTATTTAAATTATATTGATTAATAGTAATTAATAAAGTAATAAAGTAATTAACTATTTATTTGGGGGGTTTGTGTGTGTGTGTATGTGTGTGTGCATACATGCATGTGTGTGTATGTGTGTGTGCGTACATGTGTGTGTGTGTGTGTGTGTATGTGTGTGTGCGTATGTGTGTGTGCGTACATGCATGTGTGTGTGTGTGTGTGTGTGTGCGCGCGCGCGCGCGTGTGTGTGTCTGTCTGTGTGCGCGTTATTGTTTATATTGACGAATTATAGAGTCTTATGGCCATGGACACAAAAGACTTCCTGAAACTTTCAGTCTTGGCTTTAGGTGGAATTAGTCTGTGGCTGAATGAACTTCCCATTCGCCACAGTTCCTCATGAAGTGGGTGGGCAGGATTGTCCAATATGGAGTTGATTTTGTCCACCATCCTCCTCTCTGCCACAGCCTCCAGACTGTCCAGTTCCAGTCCAACAACAGATTTTTCCTTCCTGATTAACTTATTTAGTCTGTTGGACTCACCAGCCTTGATGCCACCTCCCCAGCATACAACTGCAAAGAACAGTGCACTCACTACTACAGACTGGTAGAACATCTTCAGTAGCTTGTTGCACACACCAAAAGAACAGTCTCCTGAGGAAGAATAGTCTGCTCTGTCCTTTCTTGAAGAGTGCATCTGTATTGTTTGACCAGTCCAGTTTGTTGTTAATGTGGACTCCAAGGTATTTGTAGGAGTCCACAATCTCTCCTTCATCTCCAAGGATGGAGACAGGGACTGGGGTCTTCCTGTTCCTCCTAAAGTCCACCACCAGTTCTCTGGTTTTCTTGATGTTGAGCTTTAGACAGTTGTTGTTACACCAATCAACAAAGCTTTTTATCAAGTGTCTGTATTCCTCATCGTTATTATTGTTGATGCATCCAATGATTGAAGAGTCAAACTTTTGGAGGTGACAGGTTCCTGAGTTGTAGCGGAAGTCTGAGGTGTTAGTTAGTTAGTTATTAGTTTGTTTTATTCAACAACTGTAGATGTTGAATCTCATTAAAGGTTGATTTTATGTCTGTTTATTTTGTATAACCATATACAACACATTATTGAGCTGTTAATCCTCAATAATCTAAATAAAGATTCATTTGTTCAAATCAATATTAAGTCAATAATAGTTCAGGCAGGACAAACGGTTAACGACCTTGGAACGGATTTGACGATGAGCAGGACGGGCACTCAAATGGAAGCAAAGCAGATTAGGGTAGAAGAAAAACAGATGCAAGTGTGTCCCTGTGGGTGGAGTAAGATGACTTCCCACAGGGGGCTTAGAATACACCAAGGAAGGAAAGGGTGCTTGGAGGTTGGTGAAGGAAGCGATGCGCAGGGACCCCACATTGACCAGTACTTCCTAAGACGTCAGTCAAGTCAGTTGTGTGAAGTCCAGCAGCAGGCCAGTAGCCACAGTTTGCAGGACATCAGCATCCCTGACAGTGAGGAAAGAGTGGAAGAAAGCACCAGAGAGCAGATGAGAGGGGAGCATAGGAAGAAAGAGAGGGGATTAGGTTAAGTGGCCTAGAGCTAGAGAGAAGGGCACTTGGGCATCAGTTAGCTCAGATCTGGTAGGTGTACTGGAAGGGATGAAAGGGACAGTTGAAAAGAGGCTGGAAAAGATGGGAGACGTGATCTACGAGTATGGAGTTGCTAGGTTTGGAGTTTGTGATAGTAGGAACAAAAACCTTAGGTGGACAAATCAAGTCAAGGAGACAGCAGGAAATCGATAGGCTGGTGCGTGAACAAAGACAGCTTAGGAAGCAGTGGAGAAGAGCTACAGCTGGAGAGAAGGAAGGCATTAATGCACTCCAAAATGAATTGAAATCAAGGTTGGCAGGCCTAAGAAGAGCAGAATGTCTGAGGAAGGCCAGTAAGAAAAAGGAGCGAGCTAGAACAGGTTTTTTCAAAGACCCATATAAATTTACTAAGGCGCTGTTCAACAAGGAGAAAAGCGGCAGCTTAAAAGTGACTAAGGGAGAGTTAGAGGCCTACTTAGAAAAGGTGCATGCAGATAAGGATAGGGACAGAAAGTTAGGGTTACCTATGGATATGCCCGACATTGGTGCAATAGAGCATCCTATGGATGTAAAAGCACCAACACTGAGCGAGTTGGAAGCTGTAGTTAGGAAAGCCAGGTCAGGGTCAGCCCCAGGGCCTAATGGTGTGCCATATAGGCTGTATAAGCATGCCCCAGAAGTCTTGCACTTTCTGTGGAGGCTCATTAGAGTAGCATGGAGGAAACAACTAGTTCCTAAGGCATGGTGCAGAGCAGCAGGGATATTTATCCCTAAGGAAAAAGACTAAATGTGGAAGACAAGATCTTCTTTAGTGTAGTGGCACAGAGACTGTTAAGGTACCTGGAAAAGAACAACCTTATTGACACCTCAGTGCAGAAAGCGGGAATCTCCAGCTTTTCTGGATGCTCGGAGCATACAAGCATGATATGGCACCAGATCCAATCAGCAAAGAAGGAGAAAAGAGACTTGCATGTGGTTTTCTTAGGTCTAGCTAACGCTTTTGGTTCTCTACCACATAGCTTACTATGGGAAGCACTGGATTATTTTAAGATTCCAGGGACAGTGAAAGCGCTAGTGACAGAGTACTTTCAAGACATCCAGGTTTGTTTTGTAACCGAAGAGTATACAACTGCATGCCAACGGCAGGAGATAGGCATCATGGCAGGGTGCACAATCTCACCGTTACTTTTTACCATGGTAATGGAGGTCATCATCAGAGCATCTAGTTGGGTGGTAGCAGGCGAGAAACTTCACTCAGGACAGCAGCTACCTCCAATACATGCATACATGGACGACATGACTACGGTCACTACCACAGTCCCGTGCACAAAGAGGTTGCTAGGTAAGTTGGTTGAGAACCTAAAATGGGCTAGGATGAAAATCAAGCCAGTGAAGTCAAGGAGTATCTCAATTGTAAAAGTCGCACTGTCAGATAAAAGGTTCTACTTAGATGGGGAGACAATCCCGACACTGTTAGAAAAGCCAGTCAAAAGCTTAGGTAGGTGGTACAATGCAGCTCTCAATGACATTGAGCATGTACAGAATCTGAGGCAGTGGGCACTCAATGGTATCGAGTGCATTGAGGCATCAGGCCTTCCAGGCAAACTCAAGCTGTGGTGCCTGCAGTTTGGTCTTTTACCATGATTGCTTTGGCCCCCGACTGTGTACGATGTACCCATCTCGAAGGTAGAGAAGTTAGAAAGGACAGGTAGTGCATATGTTAGAAAGTGGTTGGGTGCTCCACGGAGTCAAAGCAGCGTGTGCCTATATGGTAAAGGTATATTAGAGCTCCCCATGACAAGCATTACAGAGGAGTTTAAATGCGCTAAGGCCAGGCTAGAAATGACACTGGCAGACTCCAGAGACGCTGCAGTGCGGAATGCAAGACCAGCAGTCTCAGCAGGGGAGGAAGTAGAACCCAAAGGAGGCAGTTATAGAGGCTCAGGCTGCTCTTAGACATAGGGACATTTTAGGGCAAGTGCAGCACGGACAAAGTGGTTTTGGTCTTAGTGCATCACATATCAGATGGATAAAAGCAACAGCAGCTAACAGAAGAAAACTAGTTGTGGAAGAGATTAGGAGGCAGGAAGAGGCCGGTAGGTGCGCAAAGGCAGTGTCTCAGGCACAGCAGGGACAGTGGATAAACTAGGAAAGTGTAGAAAGGAAGAAACTATGTTGGAGAGAATTATGTGAGATGGAGTCAAAGAGGATTAGATTCATGCTAGGCGCAACCTATGATGTTCTCCCATCTCCTCAGAATCTGAAGAGATGGGTGGGCGAGGATCCAGCATGTCCTCTGTGTTCAGGGGTAGCTTCTCTACGACACATTCTCTCAGGGTGTAAGACAAGCTTGACTCAAGGGTGTTACACCTGGAGACATAACCAAGTGCTGAAGTGTCTAGCAGCAGCTGTTGAAAGCAAGAGAGTAGAGATAAATTCCACAACTGAGAAGAACAATCAACAGGAGATTTCGTTTGTCCGAGAAGGTGAAAAAGACAGGAAGGACGTAAATATGAATAAATCAGGGAAACTAAAAGGAGGGAGAGTGGCAACTAAGGGTAGACCTAGGAAGCCAGCTTGTTGTGCCCCAGGAGATACTTAGCACCAATCTCAGACCAGATATGATGTTGTGGTCAGAAACACAAAGGACTGCGTATTTCATCGAACTTACAGCCCCTTGGGAAGGTGCCATAGAAGCTGCATTTGAGAGGAAAAAACTCAGATACGCAGAACAGTCTATGGAGGCAGAGCAGCGGGGCTGGAAGGTTAAGGTCTGCCCTGTGGAAGTAGGGTGTAGAGGATTCGTGGGAAGATCCGTCTATTCCCTGCTGAGTGAGTTTGGCATAAAAGGGCAGAGTCTGCAGCAGGCTGTAAAGAAAATGGCCGCTGCTGCAGCACATGCCAGTGAATAGCTCTGGAAAAGAAGAAGTGTGGGTGACTGGGGCAAGAACAGGTAGGAGAATACTAGAAGAATAAGTTGCACTATCTGGTTAGAAGCACTACGCAAGTGGAAGCAACTGCTTGAGGCAGGTTTGTGGAGTACTACAAATGGTTGTAACATAGGGCTAACCGGATAGTTAGAAGCTAGTTGTAGTTCTAGTGTGGTTTGCTGTTGATTAGTTGTACTCTACTGTACTGCTAGACTATCTCCCATTTCCGTTTTCTTGCTGTCGGGTGGGCTCTCCGGGACGGCGGCATCGTGTGTTTCGTTGGGGGGCGTGTGCGGGTTGCTGGTTGCGGGTTTGCTGCGTTGGGCGGGCTTGGGGCCTGGTCGTTGGCTCTGATGCGGATGGCGGGTGCTCGCTGCGCGGGGCGGTCCGGGGTGGTGTGGTGGGGGTTTCTGTTGTTGTGTTGTCTTGTTGTTGTTGCTTTGTTGTTGTGTTGTGGTGTGTTGTGTCCGCTGTTATATTGTGCCGGGCCTGCCCGAAAAACAGACCAACCTGTCAGTGTCATCCTCAAAGGAGAAACTGTGCTTTATATGACAGAGCAATGGTCAGCCTCTCGGCAGAAGTCAGTGAGGATGTGGTTCGTGGTTTCCTGCAGCAAGAGACAGGTCATCTTACTCCACCACATCTCAGCTATTTTACCCACTGGCTGCTGCCTGTACGCTGCCAATATGGAGGCCAAGAATGACCGAAAGCTTGTGTGGCTTCAGACGGTTGAGGAGAGTGAAAAGAATGGGAGCTGTGTGGGAAATGTGCAACTCCTTGTCGCAGTGATTGTCCAGTCAGGAGTTTTCCTCCATCGATTCCACTGCAGTGGTGTTGCATTGCAGCAGCGTTTGACAAGCTGTGTACTGGCAAACGAGGATCGCATAGTTATTAGTGGCTGCATGGAGGTGGTGTGGCATGGCGTGGCGGGGCAGGGCGGTGGGGGCTTCTGCCGCATGGCTCTGGGCTGCCTGGTGCTGGGGGTGGTTTGTTGGTCACGTCGGGGCTGGTGGCTGGGCTATGCTGCCTGCCTGGTGCGGCAGGCAGGCGCTGCTGGTGGCCCGCGCGTGTTTCCTGGTGGGGCTCGTGGTGCTGTCGGCTTGGGGGGCCCGCTCGGCAGCGGGGGAGCGAATGTCATGTCCATTGTGATTGCTATGTTATGTTGTTATGTTATGCTATGTTTTATGGTTGGTATGTTATTGTTACGTCATGTTCAGTGTTATGGTAGTTTTTCAGGTTGAATGTTGCTAAGGGGCTCATTAGGAGCAATAGTCTAACTGGTAGCGTAGCTGTTGTGGTGGGGGCAGGGGTGTGGGCAAAGAGGGGGGTGGTTCTGGGACGCTGGAACACACCGTTGAGCCTTCTTGGTGTCGTGGGCCCAACTCAACGAAACACCATTTGACGAGAGGGTGCCCATCTGATGACCCTGAGGACTTGCCTCCACTCTCGCACCTGCACAGGAGTTACAGAGGGGAGTAACACTCGGGTTAGTTGCGGATGTAGTGTATGAGAGGGTGGTTACAGTAGGTTAGTGTAGGGGAGGGCATTGCTGTGGGGCCCTGGAGATTCATGATGGCATGGCCTGATAACCTCCTCTCTCCATTTCTTGGCACATTCCATCGTATATTACTAACAGTGGTAAAACATCTGATGATGGACTGATCATTTAAAAAAAATTTAATATCTCAACCGTCTCTTGTCTCAGTTCACAGATCAGTGCAGATGAGTCCGTCCTGGGTGAGGGATCCATGTTCACGAGACCGGACTTTTGCAAAGAGAGCCCCAGAGGGTAATTCCACATTTTGTGCTCTCTAATTAAAATATTAAAACATCTGTAAATGTGTTTGACAGAGGTGAACATGGGCTGCCCTGCCAGGCACACAGTCCGGATTTCACATCAAAAGTTTTCTTTTACAGTTCACAGCAAAGTGAAACTGAATCTGAAACTCACAGCTGTCTCCCCATGAAGAGTGATAGTTCCATGTACCATCCCCCCGACATGGCACAAGAAGAAACAGAACGGTAATTCAAAGTCACATGAATGAATTTGACAGTGTAGCCGTCTACACAGACAGAAGTCTAACTGTGATAAAACTAACCAAACCCTGTGACTCAGCCAGACACAAACCTGCAACACAAGAGCCACAGTAGCTCTCCTGCTAAAGCACAACTGAGAAGATGGTATCATTAAAAACAGTCATCAGGTGAAGGGCCTATAATGTCCAATAATAATGTGTCATTTGTTTCCCTGTGTGCAGTCAGTCGACTGGGGGGCCATCCAGCCCAAGGCGTCGAAAGAAACTCAAAAAAGAGCCTGAACATCAGAGAAAGGCTGAGGAGCAAACTGGTAAGTTTAAAGTCTTACTGCAGGAGGATACAGCAGTTGAGTAATTCATCATCCAACCTAATCAGTGTCAGACATCACTTATTAGCAGGGGCAGTTCTAGGATTTCATCCTTAGGGGGGCTTAGCGCTCACTATTGTTGTTGATACCACTACCTAACTTCTATAACCACCTATCCACCTATCGTTTCATCCTTAACGTTACATTGACGTAGTATCTGTTTCTTCTTAAAAGCAGGTAAAGTTCTTTGCATGACCCAACCACACAGCTCTTTAATTCATGCATTTCATCGTTACAGGATATGTCCATCCCTCGAAGGCAAAGCAGGCTCTGAAGGAAGCAATGCAAAAGAAATTTGCTTTGACGTCTGAAGGCAGTGGTGACCAATGGGGTCCCCTGAACAGCATCTACACAGCTCTCCACACCATCACTGGGGAAATCGGAGGGCCACACGAGGAGCACGAGTTCAGACGCTTTGAACGTAAATTGAAAAAGAAGTTGTCTACAGAAATCGACCTCCTTGAAATCTTCAAACTTTCCCCTGGTCCAGAGAAACCCCCTAGAACAGTCCTGACACAGGGCGTCGCAGGCATTGGAAAGTCATTTGCTGTGCAGAAGTTTATCCTTGACTGGGCCAATGAGGAAGCAAACCTGGATATTGATTTTGTTTTCAGTCTTGCTTTCCGAGAACTGAACTTGATAAAAGGAAAGAAAAGCTTGCACCAGCTTCTGACAGAATTTCACCCTGTGCTCCGCGAACTGAAAGATTCGGAGGATTACATCAGATCTAAGGTTACACTGATCCTGGACGGACTGGATGAAAGCAGACTCCAACTGGACTTTAAGAGCAATAGGAAGGTAACGTCTGTCAGTGAAGTGACATCTCTGCGTAACCTCCTGGCAAACCTGATCCAGGGTAACCTTCTTCCAGATGCAAACCTCTGGATAACTTCCCGACCAGTAGCAGCCAATCAGGTCCCTGTAGAGTATGTCGACATGGTGACAGAGATAAGAGGGTTCAATGACCTACAAAAAGAGGATTATTTTAAGAAGAGATTTAGTCAGGACTTGAGTCTTGCTGACAGGATCATTTCACATATCCAGTCATCACAGAGTCTGGACATCATGTGCCAGATCCCGATCTTCTGTTGGATTTCTGCTTTGTTATTTCAGGAAGTCTTTAGGGGAGATGAAAAAACAGAAACTCCTCAAACCCTGACAGAGATGATGGCACATTTCCTCTTTGTTCAGACAAAACACACAAGCAGAAAGAAAGACAAGAAGACAGAGAAGAGCAGAGAGCAGCTGCTGAAGACACACAGAGAATTTCTTCTGAAACTGGGCAAACTTGCATTTGTTGAGCTGCAGAAGAACAACCTCATCTTCTATGAGGAAGACCTAAAGGACTGTGGCGTTGACATAAAAGAAGCACCTATTTACTCTGGATTTTTCAATGCAGTTCTTAGGGAAGAGGAAGTGTTTTCTCAGAAGAAGGTCTTCTTCTTTGTGCACCTCACTGTACAGGAGTTCTTTGCAGCTCTTTTTGTGTATGAATGTTTGACAAACAAGAGAACATCAGAGCTCAGCGAATTCCTTGATCTGAAGGAGCAAAGAGAACTAAATTTGCTTGATCTCCTAAAGACGACAGTTGACAAAGTGCTAGAGGTGAAGAACGTCAACCTGGACTTCTTCCTGCGATTCCTTCTTGGTCTTATGGTTGAACCCAACCGGAGGGTCCTTCAGGGTCTGCTGCCATCACCAGACCCAAACCAAGAAACCGACAAGAAAATCTTGACTTACCTCAAATCCATCCGAAGGAAGACCCTCTCTCCAGACAGCTGCGTCAGCATCTTCCAGGCCATGGTCGAGATGAGAGACCATAAAGTTAAAGATGAGATTCAGGAATACCTGAAGCTGACAGATCGTTCAAAAACAGACCTGACTCCCCTGCACTGCTCTGCCCTGGCCTACATGCTGCAGGTATCAAAGAACGATGTGGACGTGTTGGACCTGAAGAGTTTCCACACGTCAGAGGAAGGTCGAAGAAGACTGATACCAGCTGTGAGGAGCAGCAGGAAGGCAATGTAAGTTTACTCTTACTGTGATATGAGAGATCACTCCTGAGTAATGTATGTACAGTAGGACTGGGGACATGGACATCCTGTTCCTTCATACGTGGTTCTGCTTATCTTCAAACAGTTACACCACTTTGTTAATCATATTCTAACCCACCCCTAGACTTGCAGACTGTAAGGTTATTCTGGAGTGGGTCAAACATCTGGTCTTTGCTCTCGAGTTCCCCTACTCATGCCTAAGAGATCTGGACCTAAGCAACAATGACCTGAAAGATGAAGGAGTAAAACAGCTCTGTGATGGACTGTCGAGACAATGCTGCAGACTCCAGGCACTCAGGTAAACCTTTATAAACTCAGATAATAGATCATAATTCAAATATACATGTCTTGTTCCGGCCCTGCGACGGACTGGTGACCTGTCCAGGGTGTACCCCTGCCTTTCACCCGAGAGAGAGCTGGGATAGGCTCCAGCAGATCCCCGTGACCCTGGCTTTCAGGAAAAAGCGGGTATAGAAAATGGATGGATGGATGGATGGATGGATGTCTTGTTCCTTTTGTAAATATAACTAAACCCTTAAGAGGTCTGCATACTGAACTACCAAATGCTGTGGTTTCTCAGGTTGTCTGGCTGCCTGATCACAGAGAAAGGCTGTGAGTTTCTAGCCTCTGCTATGAAGTCCAACCCCTCCAATCTGATAGAGCTGGACCTGAGCTACAACCATCCAGGTGACTCAGGAAAGAAACTGCTCACCGAGCTACAGAACGATCCCGGATACAAACTGAGTCAACTCAGGTAAGAACAATCCCAGCCCTGTTTCATGAGACGATCCCAGAAACTCATGGGATTGGCTGTGCAGCTGCTCTTTTCCATTAGTGCATGTACAATTACTAAGGGTGGGATTTATAATAAAAGTATATATGATAGAATTACTATCAATAGATCTGTACCTCTGATAGTCTGATAGCAAAAGGTTCTGAGAGCAACATGGTGCCAGATAAACAGTCTGAAGACTTCAACCCTCATTTCTCCACAGTGTTGAACATGGTGGAATTCACCGGCTGAAACCTGGATTCAAGAAATGTAAGTATCTGCAGAAACATCTGCTGAAAGTTGTGACCACAATGACAAATTCCAAATAGTCATTTCAAGGAATAAACTGTTAACTGTTAAATAAGTTAATGATTATACATAACTGTGGTTAACTGCAGTTCTGTTAGTACTCTGTAGTCCTCTAATGGACTCTGTTGTTGGCTTACACTGAACAGGTTCTGCAGTGAGTCCATAACAGATCATTGTATTCACTAATCACCCAGATCAATGTACCTCATATAAAGAATTGTTGGCCCAGGTGCTCGGGTTCTTTTACACTCAGAACATACAGTTGGACTAATGGTCACAAACTGTGTTATTAGTGAAATAAAGAATTTTCCTACCTCCAGATGCCTGTGAGCTCACTCTGGACCCCAGTACAGCCCACCAGAACCTCCAGCTATCTGAGGGGAACAGAAAGGTGAGCTGGGCGGCAGAGGAGCAGAAATATCCCCATCATGAAGAAAGGTTTGATCACTGGCCACAGGTCCTGTGTGAGCGCGGTCTAGATGGGCGCAGCTACTGGGAGCTTGACGTGGAGGAGCCCTTCCACATTGGGGTAACTTACAGAACCATTGGCAGGAAAGGGGACGTGAGTCATTGCAGGCTGGGACACAATGACAAGTCCTGGAGTCTGATTTGCTCTAATGATGGTTGTTTTGTTCTTCACCACAACGATAAGTTCCCTGTTTGTTCCTTCTCGCCACGTTCCAGTCGGGTCGGAGTGTATCTGGACTGGCCGGCTGGTACTCTGTCCTTCTACAGGATTTCCTCTGACAGTCTGACCCGCCTCTACACCTTCAAAACACAGTTCACAGAGCCTCTTTATCCTGCTGTAGAACTCATTCCAACTGATTCCTCTGCATCATTTTGCCGTTTAACATAAACATCCATCATGTTAACCGAGTTGGTTAAAGCGTATTTAAACACAGGGTCATTGCAAAACATGATGGCGTCAGCAGGAAGAGGAACTTAGTTTCATTTTACTGTTTCCTTTTTCATGACGTTCATCCAAGCATAATCTGTGCAACCACAAAGAAAGAACGACACCAAGCATGTCAAAATAAGCAGTGCACGAACGGTGCACAGATCAAACATCCCTGTTATTTTTCTGTCATATGTGCGTTGGTCCAGGGACGACAGTGTTTGCTGGTCAACCACTGAAGTCCAGACTGAAACATCTCAACAGCAAGAAATTGCAAATATTCAAGGGCCCCAGAGGATGAATCCTGATACTCTGCCTTTTCCTCCAGCACCACAATGAGTTTACAGTTGTGGTGTGATTGACAGTTTTAAACAGTTATTGGCTAAATTGTCATGTAATTTAGTCCAATCAACCAAGTCTCTGTCAGGGTGAACTGTAGAAACTTTCTTGGTCTTTTAATTTTCCTGTCTCAACATCATCAGATCAGAATTTCTAATGTGTCCAATACTTTGTTATTCAGAGCAAATACCTCCAAACACCTTGTTCCATTCAGTACTTTGCACTTTGTATTTACTGCTAATTAGCAAATGTTAGCATCCTGTCATGCTAAAATAAGATAATGAACATGGTAAACATTATACCTGCTGTGTTAGCATTTAGCTGAAAGCAAATTGTAGAGCTACCAGCATTACCATAATCTCTGTAGTGTAAAAATCTGTATGTTAAAAATGATAAATACACGTCAGTTACTGTCCTACAGTATATTCATGTTTGAGCTCATAGTATATTTTCCATCTTTCCATCGAGTGTTTTGTGTATTTTTCTCTATTCAAATTTTATATACGATCATTTTAGACTGTTTCAGTGTTTGATGTTTGTTTCAGTGAATCTGCAGGAAATAAATGTCTCAGTTGATTTTAACAGAAATAAAATGATCTGATCTGACAACTGAAGTTGGAATAAATGTGGAATAAAACTTGTGACTTGTTCTGTGGGAAAGATCAGAACATTTGCAAACCAAATACTCACAATGACTTTGAATATCTGGGTCTAGTCAAAGTACTTTATATGATGCGACACAAAAACAGCTCACACTGTTCATTATACCATCGTCCTGGAGCTTTTAAAGTGTGAGGTAAACTAAGTTTAGATATTTGCTCTTACATTTCAGTAGAAAACTGTAACAATGGGCCTAATATGGATAAAGTTTTTAAACTTGTTTCCTTTTTGCTAAAATAGATGTTTTTTTCCAAAACAAAGCAGGGACCAATCCTGTTCAGTCACATGGACTGGACATATTGGTGCTTCCTGGAAACCAACACCAGAAACAACGAGCCCCTATAATCCTCACTAGTTGTTCAGAAACTGATCCCAGATCAGACCAGCTAATAGACGCAGCTGTAACATGAGGAAGACTGAGCCAACACTGATGTGAGTGAATGATCAGAGGAGACAAAGTCCCAGAGCAGAGAGGACGTACTATGGATGGTAAAAAAGAAGAAGGGACTGGAACAAGCTTTGAAAACCAAAGTAAGTAGTTTCTGATCCTGTTACCTGGAGCAGACTGAGACAGTGAGTTGAACAAAGGGCAAAGAGGGAAGAACAACAGGGAAACACACTGAAACAATCTACAGGCTTGTTTTACTACAGTTTAGAACATTTGTTATGTCTTTGTGCATTTCTGCAGCTTTCCTCATTTTTCTGCAGGTTTATTGACAGTTCATGGGTTTTCTTTGTCTCTTGCATTGAGCTGCAGATGTTGGCAGCAGTTCGACTGTCAGTTATGAGATTGAGGCTGGGCCAGTTTGGCTCAGTGCTAAAACAAAACAGAGACCGTTGATAGTTAAATATTGACTAAAGATGAATCTATGTGGCCGAGCATCTTTTAGGTTTTATCTGATTTTCAGGTTTGTTGTTAGTGTTTTGGAGGATGGAGGTTGTTTGGATGTTTGAATGTTTTTCACTCTACAACCATCAGGAAGGTCTGTCTCTTCACTGCCTTCTCTAAACTCAATGGACCTTTGACTGTTTTACTGTTTATGTACCTACTTTAATGCTCTATATAACAAAGGTTCCCCATATTTATAAGTCAATAATAATTAACTCCAAGCCACACAGCATCTCGCTGACCTTACAATAAGATCTAGAGAACATGTGTTAGAGTAGAAAAGCATCCATGGATAAAATTATAGACACTAAAAAATGATTGTTTTTAATGCAAAATCATAGTGAATCATTTTTATTTGATATATTCCTATGTAGTATTAGATTTACAGATTTTAATTGTATTTTGTGTCAAATATTCATTTAGATTCAGGACAGACAAAGAAACAAAGGCTGAATCATGTTCGTCATTTTGTAGTAATGTCCAATGCTGAGTGTGTATCTGTCCATTACACAGTAAAGTCCAACCAGTCGTGTTATTTTTATGGGATTTCAGGATTTTATCACCTGCACAAATTCACATTTTATAAAACAGATTTTTTTCTGCATTAAACTAACAAAATAAATTAATTATTAATAGATTGTGTATTTGTTTGTCTTTTGAACTGCAAATGATCAAACCCATCACACAGGTTCAAAGTCTTTTTGATAAATTTCTATATTCCTTATTGAGTCTGCACTTTAAATTAGAAAAAAACACACAAGTTACAGTTGTAAGAAAAATTAATGCTCCTGTTTGTAGTTTCCAGGCTTTAAATTATTCATGAAATATGATCTGATAGAGACAAATAACAACAAACAATATTTCTAAGCTGATCTGACCAACACTCTCATTAAACAATGGTGATGGTGGAAAAAGTGAGGTCAGCACGAGGCTTCTGATGCTACTGAAGCTCAGCTGGAGTCAGGAGTTCGAGACCTTGGAGCCCAGTCAATGATATGACAATGGAGGTGTGGATCAGAATATGCTGAGTTGAAGCAGAATCAGGTTTTACCCACAGCTACAAAAAGTGCTTGTCTAAGGCCGTTGCTGCCAAAAACCTGTTATAAAAATACGGCTGCCCTCAGCTTTCCCACCATGACTCTTGTTTGTTTAATGGGTTTGATGAACAGACATGAAAGATAATGACTGTTTGTGTTTTAACAGCTAAGAAATATTGTGTTTGTTTCTTGTAACTGTGTGATGTTTGAACCATTTTCTTTTTCCAATTATTTCTTATGCAGCAGAAATGGCTAAGAAGACAAACAGAAAGAGACCTGCGGCGATCGACCAGTCCTTTGAATCCTGTGAGCTGCCAATCAGGTATGGAATTGATCATAAATTATCATTGATGACTGGAATGTAATAGATTTGATCAGATTCAGTGAATGGTCTATGTTAAATTAAACATTTTTAGTGGTTCCTATCCATTATTCTCTAACCTGCTTTTCTGGTTCAGGCTCCATTGAGTTTGTAACGGCTTATATTTCCCATTGATGTTCTTGCACCTGCTCAGTGTTTTCAGTGAACACTGACCATACAATAAACCACATCATAAAACCGTCTCTCATTAGTTCACATATGAGTGCAGCTGAGCCGACAGCCTCCAGTTGTGTTTCTATGAAGAGTGACGCATCCAAGTACGAGCCAATAAGCTTTGCAAACTGTGACACAACACGGTACGTCTGTAGTTCATAAGGGAAAACTTGGATGATCTTTGTGCTGATTGACCAGGTCACATGATCAATTTTTAATGGTTTCCACAACATCCTAAAAGTTAAAGAGAAGATCTGATTGGAAAAGTGTGTCCAAACCGTTAGAGACAGAACTACCAGAGAATGAAGCCTCTGAGAAAATAACGTGACATGTGTTGATCTGTGCAGGGACGTGACCAGCTCTTCAGGGGGAAAAGAGGTTTTGAGAGATCCAGGCCAGTGCATGTGTGGACACCAGTCATGTAAAAAGTGCACTAAGTTAGACCAGGACCAGTGTGTCTCACGGGCAGACCATTGCTGCCTTGAGCGTGGACAAAATGTACAGCTTAATACGGTCACAGGTAGGTTTAACTGCTTCTTAAATAAATACTTATGAATACTACAACAACTAGTCCTACTATTAACTACAAAAAAGACCTGGTCACATTTACATTTAAAATGGTGAAAATTGGTAGGAAACTCATATTTACAGCCAAGTCCACACAACATATTTGATAGAGCTCAACTTTAACATGCAAATTCATGTCATGCAATAATTCTGTCTTGACAGTGCTAACCTTTGACGCAAAATCAAATATAGAGGAAGCCATAATTTCCTGTTAACAGTGTTGTTCCACATAGTTTTGTTTAACGTCCTCTATCAGAGAACAAACTGTTCCCCTAAACGGCACAAACATTTCTTAATAAGAAAAGTTTCAAAGATCATATAAAAGCTTAAATAAATGTCAGTTTCCAGGTCACCTTCAAACTGAGGGCGCCAAGCCAACTAAGCCAACAACTGTGAAACGAAAAAAATTTCAGTCCTACTTTGCAAAAAAACCAGAAAAACAAATCTTGTGTTTGATTACAGGAGACATCCTTCTTAAAACTAAGGAGAACCTTAAACAAGCAATGCACAAGAAATTTACTTTGACATCTGAAGGTAATGAGGGCCAAGAACGCTATCTCAAGAGCATCTTCACAGAACTCTTCATCACTTCTGGTCAGAGTGAAGGACCACATGAAGAATATCCGTTCAGGCGCATGAATTGTAAATAGAAAAGGCTATCATCGCATGACTATTGTGTCAGCCTTAGTGAAATCTTCAGACCTTCCCCTGGTCCAGAGAAACCCCCTAGAACAGTCCTGACACAGGGCGTCGCAGGCATTGGAAAGTCATTTGCTGTGCAGACGTTCATCCTTGACTGGGCCAATGAGGAAGCAAACCTGGATATTGATTTTGTTTTCAGTCTTGCTTTCCGAGAACTGAACTTGATAAAAGGAAAGAAAAGCTTGCACCAGCTCCTGACTGAATTTCTTCCTGGACGGACTGGATGAAAGCAGACTCCAACTGGACTTTAAGAGCAATAGGAAGGTAACGTCTGTCAGTAAAGTGACATCTCTGCGTAACCTCCTGGCAAACCTGATCCAGGGTAACCTTCTTCCAGATGCAAACCTCTGGATAACTTCCCGACCAGTAGCAGCCAATCAGGTCCCTGTAGAGTATGTCGACATGGTCACAGAGATAAGAGGGTTCAATGACCCACAAAAAGAGGATTATTTCAAGAAGAGATTTAGTCAGGACTTGAGTCTTGCTGACAGGATCATTTCACATATCCAGTCATCACAGAGCCTGGACATCATGTGCCAGATCCCGATCTTCTGCTGGATTTCTGCTTTGTTATTTCAGGAAGTCTTTAGGGGAGATGAAAAAACAGAAACTCCTCAAACCCTGACAGAGATGATGGCACATTTCCTCTTTGTTCAGACAAAACACACAAGCAGAAAGAAAGACAAGAAGACAGAGAAGAGCAGAGAGCAGCTGCTGAAGACACACAGAGAATTTCTTTTGAAATTGGGCAAACTTGCATTTGTTGAGCTGCAGAAGAACAACCTCATCTTCTATGAGGAAGACCTAAAGGACTGTGGCGTTGACATAAAAGAAGCACCTATTTACTCTGGATTTTTCAATGCAGTTCTTAGGGAAGAGGAAGTGTTTTCTCAGAAGAAGGTCTTCTTCTTTGTGCACCTGACCGTACAGGAGTTCTTTGCAGCTCTTTTTGTGTATGAATGTTTGACAAACAAGAGAACATCAGAGCTCAGCGAATTTCTTGATCTGAAGGGGCAAAGAGAACTAAATTTGCTTGATCTCCTAAAGACGACAGTTGACAAAGTGCTAGAGGTGAAGAACGTCAACCTGGACTTCTTCCTGCGATTCCTTCTTGGTCTTATGGTTGAACCCAACCGGAGGGTCCTTCAGGGTCTGCTGCCATCACCAGACCCAAGCCAAGAAACCGACAAGAAAATCTTGACTTACCTCAAATCCATCCGAAGGAAGACCCTCTCTCCAGACAGCTGCGTCCGCCTCTTCCAGGCCATGGTCGAGATGAGAGACCATAAAGTTAAAGATGAGATTCAGGAATACCTGAAGCTGACAGATCGTTCAAAAACAGACCTGACTCCCCTGCACTGCTCTGCCCTGGCCTACATGCTGCAGGTATCAAAGAACGATGTGGACATGTTGGACCTGAAGAGTTTCCACACGTCAGAGGAAGGTCGAAGAAGACTGATACCAGCTGTGAGGAGCAGCAGGAAGGCAATGTAAGTTTACTCTCAGTGTAAAGCAAAGGCACGCTTTGTTCGAACTGTCATCCAACTTCATGTAAAGACTAAAGGTCCAAATGGTACCACCTGAAGGCAAACAGCCTGCAGGCAGGAGGTTGAGATGCAGTAATTGTTGACTTGAGGATAATGGTGCTTCATTTTCAGGTGCTCCATTTCAGGTTTTACAAACCCAACACAGAAGAAGTAGTCAAAGTATAATAAAAGACAGCTTGTGAAAGAAGTTCAAATCTTGCCTTCTTTCTTAGCTCTTGACAGAATATTTTTAAAAATTCACATAAAGGACTAAGCATGGATTAGTGTTGTACTGTCAGTTTTCTAAAGGACCAAAACCTGCTTGGTGCAGCTTCACCAATTCCAGCTCTTAATTTGAAGCCTTTAACTGTAACACCTGAATGAATACGAGGATTTACGGGTTTACCAATAACAGCATGTTTGTGTCAACGTCCACCCCTAGCCTTGCAGACTGCAGAGTGACTGCAGAGTGGTCTGAACACTTGGCCTTTGCTCTCAAGTTCTCCTACTCAGCTTTGAAAGATCTGGACCTGAGCAACAACGACCTGAAAGATTCAGGAGTGAATCTATTCTGTCATGGACTGTCGAGTCACAGCTGCAAACTGGAGACGCTCAGGTATTCACAGAGTTTCACATATGTGTGGGTTTTGCCAAGCTAGTCACATGACTTTGTGGATGGCAACGGTGGTCTGAAAATAGTGGTCTCTGTAATTTGACTTTAACCCTATTTGCTGATGTACCACACGCTGTTTTCAGTCTGTCAGGCTGTCTGGTCACAGAGACAGGTTGTGTCTTTCTGGCCTCTGCTCTGAAGTCCAACCCCTCCCACCTGAAGGAGCTGGATCTGAGCTACAATCATCCAGGAGACTCAGGAAAGACACTGCTCTCACATCTGCAGGACGATCCCCGATACAAGCTCAGCAAACTCAAGTAATTACAGATCTACTATATTATTCTTCCCTACTGATCTTGAAGAGAAGAGTTAGTGGACTACTGCCATACAACAGTGAGGCTAAAGTGCAATGCTAGCCCTAAATCTTAATGTTGCAGAGAACAGTTTTCCACTACAGGAACTCTCTACATCAATCCCAGGAAAGAAAAGAAACTGTAAAAATCCCATTTGGTCCAAAGTTAACTGCAGATAGTGCTCACCTTTTGTTTCAGACTGTATTCTAACACTCATCCGAGGTCCTGGGAATCTTATGATCTGATTAAAGTATTTTCCTCTTACAGTGTTGAACATTGTGGAAGTCACAGAATGAAACCAGGCATTAAGAAGTGTAAGTACCTTTATATCTGTATATTGGCTGGTATCAATGTAATAACCAGATGTTTTAGTAACCTGTGTTTTTGTGAGCTCAGCTACAGCAGAAATGCCTCAGCCTCTGGTGGAATAAAGTGTTTTCCTACCTTCAGATGCTTGGGAGCTCACTCTGGACCCTGGTACAGCCCACCAGAACCTCCTTCTGTCTGAGGGGAACAGAAAGGTGACCTGGGTGGAAGAGGAGCAGAAAAATCCCCATCACTTAAAAAGGTCTGATCAGAGCCAACAAGTCCTGTGTCAACAGGGTCTAGACGGGCGCAGCTACTGGGAGGTTGAGGTGTTTGGGCCCTTAAGTGTTGGTGTCACATACAGAGGAACAGGCAGGAAAAAGAAAATGGATCATGTCCAGATGGGACAGGACGACAGGTCCTGGTGCCTGGTTTGCTCTGATGATGGTTATTATGTTCAGCACAACAGCAATAAGGTCGACGTGCCTTCACTTGGGTTGCGCCACAGTCGGGTGGGAGTGTATCTGGACTGGCTGACTGGGACTCTGTCCTTCTACAGAGTTTCCTCTGACAGTCTGACCCACCTCCACACCTTCAAAACACAGTTCAGAGGACGTCTCTATCCTGCTGTTGAGCTTCACGCTCGGCTTATGCCTCATTTTGTCCGTTAGCATAACCAACTTTTCCCTGCACACGAGTTAAGACCCGTAAAGTCAGACTGTTGCTTCGTATCTTGAAGGCTGTGAGTTAGTTTACTCATCTGTATATTTATGTGCAGGGCAGCTGAACTTTTCTGCTTTTGTCTGTTTAAAATTATTAAAAATTGAATACTTTGATGTGTTATTCTGTTTTCCAGACAAAGTTCATTCAAGTCAAAATTAGTATCAGTTGCAGCCATGTTTTTAGTAACACAGACTATGCGGGCAGCTACAAACCTCCTCAGTTAATAATAATAACACTAATTCTGAATGTGGTAACACTCAGGATAGTATGTGAAGTCTGCTGTGTACAGTTTGTACAGGATTGAAGCCAAATCAGTCTTTGTAGCTGATCAAAACTCTACCAGAGAACCAGTTTCCCAGCCTGATGAACAGTGGCCTTTCTGTGATCCAGGAAACAAAGGAGGGGTCCACCCCCAGATCTTTGAGCTCGTCTTTCAGGATGACTGGTTGGATGGTATTGAATGTACTTGAACAATGAAAGAACATAATCCTCACATAACCTGCAGCTTCTTCCAGATGAGACAAGACAAAGTGAAGGAACAAGACAAGATGTTTTCCACAGACCCTCCCCAGCTGTAGCCTCAGGTTGAAGATCCTCTGTAGAGGCTCACACAGTTGGGCAGCACAGTCCTTAAGCAGCCTTGGACAAACATCATCAGGCTCAGCTTCCTTCCACAGTCTTTGTAGCTGCAGCCTCAGCCCTGTTACTGTGACAGATGGTGGAGCCTGCCCAGGTGGAGGAGACATTGAAGAAGAATTAGGGGTCTGTCTGGACAGGCTGGGGCAGAGAGTCAATGTGCTGCAGTGTCAAACGTGTTGAGTTCACTGGGTCTGTCCAAACGTGTAAAAACAAGTTGTAGAGACACTGAAAACTCTGTGGTGTGAAAATGTTCATGTTAGAAATGATAAACACATGAGTCAGTTGTTGTCGTACAGAATATTCATGTTTGAGCAGTTTGTGATTCTAAGATAAACCTCATTATTTTGTATTTCATCATATTGTTTCAGTGTTTGATGTTTGTTTCAGTGAATCTGCAGGAAATAAATGTCTCAGTTGATTTTAACAGAAATAAAATGATCTGATCTGAAGTTGACTCAGAATAAACTTCACGTGGAATAAAACTTGTGACTTGTTCTGTGGGAAAGATCAGAACATTTGCAAACCAAATGTCCTCAGGGGAAGTTTATTTGTTTAGTCACAATGACTTTGAATATCTGGGACTATTCAAAGTACTTTATATAATGCAACACAAAAACAGCTCACACTGTTCATTAAACCATCGTCCTGGAGCTTTTAAAGTGTGAGGTAAACTAAGTTTAGATATTTGCTCTTACATTTCAGTAGAAAACTGTAACAATGGGCCTAATATGGATAAAGATTTTAAACTTGTTTCCTTTTTGCTAAAATAGATGTTTTTTTCCAAAACAAAACAGGGACCAATCCTGTTCAGTCACATGGGCTGGACATATTGGTGCTTCCTGGAAACCAACACCAGAAACAATGAGCCCCTATAATCCTCACTAGTTGTTCAGAAACTGATCCCAGATCAGACCAGCTAATAGACGCAGCTGTAACATGAGGAAGACTGAGCCAACACTGATGTGAGTGAATGATCAGAGGAGACAAAGTCCCAGAGCAGAGAGGACGTACTATGGATGGTAAAAAAGAAGAAGGGACTGGAACAAGCTTTGAAAACCAAAGTAAGTAGTTTCTGATCCTGTTACCTGGAGCAGACTGAGACAGTGAGTTGAACAAAGGGCAAAGAGGGAAGAACAACAGGGAAACACACTGAAACAATCTACAGGCTTGTTTTACTACAGTTTAGAACATTTGTTATGTCTTTGTGCATTTCTGCAGCTTTCCTCATTTTTCTGCAGGTTTATTGACAGTTCATGGGTTTTCTTTGTCTCTTGCATTGAGCTGCAGATGTTGGCAGCAGTTCAACTGTCAGTTATGAGATTGAGGCTTGGCCAGTTTTGGCTCAGTGCTAAAACAAAACAGAGACCGTTGATAGTTAAATATTGACTAAAGATGAATCTATGTGGCCGAGCATCTTTTAGGTTTTATCTGATTTTCAGGTTTGTTGTTAGTGTTTTGGAGGATGGAGGTTGTTTGGATGTTTGAATGTTTTTCACTCTACAACCATCAGGAAGGTCTGTCTCTTCACTGCCTTCTCTAAACTCAATGGACCTTTGACTGTTTTACTGTTTATGTACCTACTTTAATGCTCTATATAACAAAGGTTCCCCATATTTATAAGTCAATAATAATTATCTCCAAGCCACACAGCATCTCACTGACCTTACAATAAGATCTAGAGAACATGTGTTAGAGTAGAAAAGCATCCATGGATAAAATTATAGACACTAAAAAATGATTGTTTTTAATGCAAAATCATAGCGAATCATTTTTATTTGATATATTCCTATGTAGTATTAGATTTACAGATTTGAATTGTATTTTGTTTCAAATATTCATTTAGATTCAGGACAGACAAAGAAACAAAGGCTGAATCATTCGCCATTTTGTAGTGATGTCCAATGCTGAGTGTGTATCTGTCCATTACACAGTAAAGTCCAAACAGACAATGAGGTCGTGTTAGTTTTCTGGGATTTCAGGATTTTATCACCTGCACAAATTTACAGTTTATAAAACATTATTAATAGATTGTGTATTTGTTTAGACGTCTTTTGACGTCAAACCCATCACACAGGTTCAAAGTCTTTTTGATAAATTTCTATATTCCTTATTGAGTCTGCACTTTAAATTAGAAAAAAACACACAAGTTACAGTTGTAAGAAAAATTAATGCTCCTGTCTGTAGTTTCCAGGCTTTAAATTATTCATGAAATATGATCTGATAGAGACAAATAACAACCAACAATATTTCTAAGCTGATCTGACCAACACTCTCATTAAACAATGGAAGGTCTCTCTCTTCACTGCCTTCTCTAAACTCAATGGACCTTTGACTGTTTTACTGTTTATGTACCTACTTTAATGCTCTATATAACAAAGGTTCCCGATATTTATAAGTCAATAATATGATTTTCTGCATCTTGTTCCATTTTCTAACAAATGTCCAATGTTCCTCATTTATGAGCACAACTGTCTTAGAGTAGAAAATCATCTATAGACAAAATTAAAGACTGAACAAAATGACATGTTCTTTTTCCTTAGATTGTTTTTAAAGTAAAGTCTCAGTGAATCATTTTTATTATTTTTATATAATAATAATATGATTTTGTTTATTTACATATTTGTTTGTTGTGTTTTGTTTGAAACATTCAAACTGATTCAGTACAGACAGAAACAAAGACTGTGTCTGAAGTTCCTCCCTGTTCATTTTACAGTGTGTTCACCATTTTGTAGTGATTGTAGTTTAAAGAGTGTGGAACTAAGTATACTAACTGTCCTTTACACAGGGAACTGAAATATCCAACCAGACACTGAGGTCGTGTTATTAACATCATCATTTTACCAGCTGAAGGAAATTCACTGTTTTACCAAACTCCCAGTTTAAAGGCAATTTCCAGCATTTGAGATTTATTTATTTCTTGCTGCTTTAAATGAACAAAATACATCACTAAGGGATTCTCTGCTTCTACTAGTTTTACTTTGCTTTTATTCCTTTTACTTCATGTATTCTTACTCGATTTTATAATACACTTTTTGACGTTATTTTACCCCTTTTTTAACCACATTTGGAATTTTAGTGAGGATTTTATTTTTACTTTTATTTTTGATCAACCTCCGATGACCATGCCTCCCTTCCCTGAGGACAATCACAGCAAACTCCTACAGAAAATCCCTATGCTGGAAACTAAAGTGCAAAGGTTAGAGATGAACGTGGAGATAAATGGACTATCTGGGAAAGAGGACACTACTCTACCACTCTACCATAGTAGCAGACAAGAGCATACTAGTATACAGATAACTAGCATTAACAAGACAGAGCAACAGGAAACAGGAAAACTACTGGTATCAGTCCTCCCTGGAACGCTCTCCGAGCAAAGCCAAAGACTATATCAGGACAAGCAACAGGCAGAACTCAGCGCCCAGAAATCTGTGATGCGACAGGCTGGCCAGCGTTACCATCCTCCTCAACTCCTGTGCAGAGGAAAGCACAGCCATGGATAACAGCTAAAGGGAAAAGGAGCAACAAAACTCCTAAGGAACCAACTGTACAGCTACAAAATAGATTCGCTCCACTACTGCAGGACCCTGGATCTTCATCTGATCACTTGGACAATCCCCCACATCCACAGAGAGGGGTAAGGTCTGAAAGCACATCAGAAGACAGAAAGCTAAGAGGAAAGCTAACAGGGCCTCAGACTATGATTGTGGGAGACTCTGCCATAAAAGATGTGAGACAGATGTGCAGTAACAACACAAAAGTAGGGCTCGGTATCGAATTCGTTACTTTTTAAGCACCGACCGAATTGCCTCGATACTATCGAGTATCAAAAAATGTCTTTTTGTTTGGTACCAAATTTCTATACCTAAAGGTTTAATCTCGTCAATTTAATCCTGTCAGTGCGCCAAGCCAATAAGCATGCAGCATGCTTGACATGCCTAAATCAAACGCTGGTGATTGGCTGTAGCGAGGCACCAAGGAAAAACACTAGTTTACACCGGTTACGCCCAGAGACGCGGTTCACACGTGAGGCTGTTGTGTGTAATAATTCTAACCCCGAAGTGTTTAACACAATGTATTGAGTATCGATAATATCGAGGCAATTCGGTCGGTGCTAAAAAGTATCGAATTTGATACCCAGCCCTATTAAGCACAAGCTTAATTTGATGTTTTTAACCGAAACATGGTTAGGACAAGATAATAATGCTGCAGTTCTTATTGAATCATCCCCTCCAAATTTCAGTTTCATGAGTGAAACAAGAATACACAAGAAAGGAGGTGGAGTTGGTATTTTATTTAATGATAGCCTCAAATGCAAAAACATATCATATGGAAAGTTTGACTCCTTTGAATATGTTGCTCTTCATACCAAATCCTCCTGTCGAGCAATATTTATAACTATTTATAGACCCCCAAAGTACAATGCACATTTTTTTTGATGAGTTTGCTAAATTACTATCTATTGTATGCATTGATTTTGATTGTATTGTTTTAGTGGGTGACTAACTTTCATGTTGATAATCTCAATGATGCAAGTGCAAATGAACTCCTGAACATCCTGGACAACTTTGGGCTTTCTCAGCATGTAACAGATCCAACACACATCAAGGGACACACACTGGATGTAATAATCTATAAAGGTCTTAATATTTCTGAGGTGGTGGTGACTGATGTTGCTCTTTCTGATCATTACTGTGTTTTTTTTAAAACAACCACCCCTGCTGTTTTGAACACAGGTGAAACAGAGGTAGTCAAAAAGTGAAATATTAATGAGAAGAGCTGTGCATTATTCATTCAGGTTTTTGCACCATCACCAACCAGGCCATCAGCCCCTGTTGATGATCTTGTAAGAAGTTTCAGTTCAGTTATGACTGTTATTGATTCCATTGCCCCAATTAGGATCAAGGTATTGTCAGCAAGAAAAAAGTCAAAGTCACCTTGGAGAAAAGCCACAGTGGTTAAAATTCAGAAAAGAATATGCAGACAGGCAGAACGCAGGTGGCGAAAAACCAAACTCCAGGTTCATTTCGACTTGTACAAAGAGAGTCTTCAACACTATAACCAAAAACTAAAAAATGCAAGGCAAGAATTTTTCTCAGAGGTTATCAATAGAAACAACAATAATGCCCGCACATTGTTTTCTGTTGTCGACAGACTCACAAACCCAGCACCCTCTCTTCCTTCTGAACTACTGTCAAAAAAGTCATGCAATGATTTTGCAGCCTTTTTCACAGACAAAATATCAAAGATAAGACAAACTATCTCTAGCTGCAGTCCTAGGAACATGACAATATCACCTGTGCCTCCTTGTTCTCCAGTGAATCTAGAACATTTTGATCTCCTTGATCACAGAGCTCTGGCAGAAACGCTTCTACAATTAAAATCTACATCATGCTGCCTTGATATTTTACCAACAAATTTTTTTAATAAATGTTTTTAACAGCTTAGCTCCAGATGTATTGCAGATTGTCAATAGTTCTCTTCAGTCAGGGCAGTTTCCCCAGGCCTTAAAAACTGCTGTTATAAAACCTCTTCTTAAAAAGCCTAATCTAGATGCTTCAGCAGTAAGTAACTACAGGCCAATATCAAATCTTCCATTTCTGGGAAAAATAATTGAAAAAGTAGTTTCTCAACAAATTCACAGATTTATGGTGCAAAACAATCTTTTTAATGCACTTCAGTCTGGATTTCACGCACACCACAGCACAGAGACTGCACTTATTAAAATTTTAAATGATTTACATTTAAATAATGATGAATCCAAAACCTCCGTTTTAGTACTACTGGATCTCAGTCCTGCATTTGACACAGTTGATCATGATGTGCTGCTTCATAGACTAGAAGCTTGGGTGGGAGTTACTGGCACAGTGTTAAATTGGCTAAAATCTTACTTACAAGATAGAGACTATTTTGTCTCACTTGGTAACTATGAGTCTGAGCGAACAAAAATGAAATGACCCCTGAGGAACCCCCTCAGGGGTCTATTCTTGGTCCCCTCTTATTCAATATCTACATGCTGCCCCTTGCTCAGATTATGGAATACTACAACATTGACTACCATACCTATGCAGATGACACCCAACTTTATATATCAGTATCATCTCATGATTATAGTCCTCTAATTTCATTATGTGAGTGTATTAATCAAGTCAAAGAATGGATGTGCCAGAATTTTCTCCAGCTCGATACAGACAAGACAGAAGTGATTGTTTTTGGCCCAAAAAATGAAAGGTCAAAGGTCATTGCTCACCTTGACTCCATGTCATTGAAAGCTACAAATCAAGCCAGAAACCTTGGTGTAATCATTGACTCAGACCTGAATTTTAACAGCCACATAAAATTCATCACTAAATCTTCCTATTACCACCTGAAAAACATTGCTAGAATAAAAGGTTTTCTGTCTAAACAAGATGCAGAAAAACTTGTTCATGCATTTATTTTCAGTAGGTTAGATTATTGTAATGGCTTGTTCACAGGTCTTAGCAAAAAGTCAATCAGGCAGCTGCAGCTAATCCAGAATGCTGCTGCCAGAGTCCTTACAAACACCAAGAAACTGGACCATATCACACCAGTTCTTAGATCACTACACTGGCTTCCCGTTAGTCAAAGGATAGATTTTAAAATCTTATTGCTAGTTTATAAAGCACTAAATGGTTGTGGACCAAAATATATCCAAGATATATTGGTTCCCTATGAGGTTTCCAGACCCCTCAGGTCATCTGGGACAGGTCTACTGTGTGTTCCCAGAACCAGAACCAAACAAAGTGAAGCAGCATTCAGTCACTATGCTCCTCACTTGTGGAACAAACTTCCTGAACACCTGAGGTCTGCTCAAACTGTCAGCTCATTCAAATCAGGACTGAAAACTCTGTTGTTTACTGCTGCCTTCAAATAATTGTTCATCCTTGTTTTCTTAATGTGCTTTTACATCTTATTTTAATTTACTTTATTTGATTTAAATTTATTTTATGTTAAATGTCTTTGTTTTTAGATGCTATTTTCAATGCTTTTAATGTAATTATATGCCTTGTAAAGCACTTTGAATTGCGTAGTGTATGAAAGGTGCTATACTAATAAATTTGCCTTTGCCTTTAGACGTGATTTGACCTGCACATGATCAAACCTGTGACAAACTTTAGGCTTTTCATAGTTTTTTTTTTTTTATAAATCTCTTTATTCCTCATTGAGCCTGAATTAAATTAGTCAGAGTTGGAGCTTCAGGGCAAAATAAAGGGAAAGAGAAATAAAATGTGTTTTTGCACAAACCAACTTACAGAGCTGATGTTAGTGAGCACAGGAAAAGGAACTGGCCTGTTCAAACTAATAAACTGGTCTGTTCTGTATTAATTAATATTTATAACAGAGAAATTTAGTTTCTACATTTACTCAAGTACTGAAGTACATTACTCAAGTACTGAAGTACATTACTTGAGTGTCGAAATATGAAGTGAAAGCAAAGTTTCTAAAAGCTCAAAGATCAGACTGATAAAAGTCTCAGTCATGTTGAAGCAGCTGCAGGTTTAACTGTCGTAACGACTGTTCTTTGAAAGCTCCGCCCACCACTTCTCCATCCCACAGGTGGTAACTATGCCAACCAGCAGAGCCCCGCCCCCTGGGAGGGGCCAGATGTGTGTGAAACAGGGTTTTCCATTGTCCTCCAGGTGTGTCCACAGGTACAATAGCTAAAGACATTTGTTGGAGGTGCTATGGCTGTCCTCAGGGCAGCTACTGCCCCAAACTGCTCCCTGGACCGCCACAGTCCTTCTACTGGTCCCTGTCAGTGTTTTACTGTTGTATCTGATGTTTTTGGATGAACATTAATGTACATGTTGAACTGACAGGAGAAGATGATCTGCTGGATCCAGCTGCTCATCAGCCTGACCCCCTTTACCTGGGGTCAGTTTTTATCCACTAACTCAAATCAATTGGAAATCCAAAATAATCCAAGTTGTGAGTGTGTGTGGTCGTCACTTTCCCTCTGTGTCTCCTCAGCAGGAACATTTGTAGTGAATGTGACACAGTGCTCCTATCAGGCAGAGGAGAACCACAACATCACATTGGACTGGACCTTCACAACCACAGCTCACATGTCTCTCTCAGCAGTTTACATCTTCTGTGAACTGCTAACTGAGGACAAAACCCCAGTCCTGTTTCATCTACATGAGGGTGTTGAGGTCCCAGAGTCTCAGGACAAACAGTTTTCAGGACGAGTCCAGTTTGACAAAGACGTCCTCAGAGAAGGACGAGTCAGACTTCATGTGTCCAGACTCAGGACTGAGGACTCTGGTCTGTACTGGTGTGATGTGAAGACAGATGATGGTCCAAGTTCTGACAAATGTCTCCTCAACGTCACAGGTCAGTTGATACAGATTAATTTCATTGATGGTGGGTAAACAACATTTTTCGCATATTTAACCGAGGGACAACTAATTTCTTTGTTAACATCTAAAGTTTTGGATCTGAATGAATTTTGTTATCAAACATGCAGTGAAAAATGTGGACGTAGTCTTTGACTTCAAACTTCAACAATGTGATCTGTGGGGCCTATTTGAGAAAATGATTGAAGTAAATATCTGCCAGTATAAACCTATAACTTTTGTTTCTCTAGTGCATCAGGCCCTTTGGAGCATCTCATGACAACAACATGGCAAAAATACTACATGACAATAACCATGTTGAGCTGCTGGACTTCATTAGTAGTTTCCTCTTCCCTGTAGGGGCAGACGTCACGATATCGAATAGTAATCGAATGATAATCACCTATTTCATTACAATCACCAGGGAGACATGGTGTTAACTTGTTAGCAAATGAGAAAAATATCTAGGCCACTTCACGATGTTAGCAGCTCACAGTGAGTGTTGTTTTCTAAGAGCTAACCCTGACACATTAATACTCACCTGTACACGCCCAACACACCTGCTGGTACCAGGTTGATTTCCTCAGTTAAACAGCTGAGATCAACCTGATTGGCTAGATGTCAGAATCTGAGCACGCGATTGGTTCACGTAATATAGTAGGCTGCAACGTTTGCCTACAACTGTAACAAGTTTTTAAAAGTTAGATCTGTGATTTTTGATAAATGTTTCAACAACAATCAGAATCTGAGCTGAGGAATGAAATAAAATGAAATTATTAAAAATCTGTGTTGTCCCACGATGGGGATATTTGATTATCAGATACTGAAGTGGATACGTGGCCTCGACCCACCACCTAACAGCAGCTTTTTGCTAAATAAGAATCAGAGAAGAAAAGTATTGTGGAAACTACAATCCTTCCTGCTCTGCCTGAACTGAACTGATTCACGTCCTTCTTGCAGAAAAGTTGTTTCTTCACATGAAAGACACAGATTTGATTTGTCTCTTTACAGCAGCGAGGGACTGGTCTGACCCTGAGAGAGAACCTGAGAGACCAGACGCAGCAGGTTGGAGATGGATCGTCCTCATCTGTGGACTGGGACTGACAGCAGCAGCAGCAGCAGCTGGACTGACTGTGTGTTACTGTTGGTTCAAAAAGACTCAGACTGGAGGACAAGATGTAAATTTAGAGTCCAGAGGTAGAAATGAAACAAATTACAGCTCAGTTTCTAAATTAGAGGAACCAGTTAGTTCAACAGAATCAAACCAACCCTAAAGTCCATTTTCCAGCTCAGACAGAAATCAGTGGTTTGTCATTGGCTGCAGGTCAGAAAACTGCACATCAGGACACATCAGACAAACCAGCAGCTGCTTGTTCTTAGTAACCTGTGTTTTTGTGAGATCAGCTACAGCAGAAATGCCTCATGCTCTGATGATGGTTATTATGTTCAGCACAACAGCGATAAGGTCGACGTGCCTTCACTTGGGTTGCGCCACAGTCGGGTGGGAGTGTATCTGGACTGGCTGACTGGGACTCTGTCCTTCTACAGAGTTTCCTCTGACAGTCTGACCCACCTCCACACCTTCAAAACACAGTTCAGAGAACGTCTCTATCCTGCTGTTGAGCTTCACGCTCGGGCTTTTGCCTCATTTTGTCCGTTAGCATAACCAACTTTTCCCTGCACACGAGTTAAGACCTGTAAAGTCAGACTGTTGCTTCGTATCTTGAAGGCTGTGAGTTAGTTTACTCATCTGTATATTTATGTGCAGGGCAGCTGAACTTTTCTGCTTTTGTCTGTTTAAAATCGTTGTAAAGTCAAGTCAATATTAGTATTAGATGCAGCCATATGTTTAGAGCATGTTATGTTGGAAACAAACCAAATAACGTCATAAAGTCTTGGAAACATCACATTTACCTAACACAGACTATGTGGGCAGCTACAAATCTCCTCAGTTAATACTTTTAACTTTTAACTTTTGACGTGTTTTAAAGGTGCAGACTGTTTCACCTTCATCATGTGACCTACTGTCTGGGATCTGAAACAGGCTCAGTTCCTAAAAACCCAAAATAATAAGGTGTAGCCACAGGTCTACCGAGACCACTTAACTTTCGAACCTTGTGGCACGATCCAACAAGCATTTTCTAAAGACACATACAAGCAGCTTCAAGCACAACGTTGGTTGATCTTAGTGTTAGTGAAGACTTATTCCGTTTATCTTTATGTGCTTGTTAGTTTGTGCAATTTACTGTCCTACATAAGTGAAGATAACAAGCACTGGCAGCTGTATATTTACTGCTTGTTTTCATGTTTTAACAGCAGCAGTGTCATTTTGTTTGTTTGGCAGCTTCGTCCTAACACTGAAACCCAGAAAACATTAATAACGAGGTTACACAATGAGCTCTTGGGGAAACTCATGGGTCTTGTGGTACTTTACTTTACTACTTGTGAAATTTTGTTGTGAAATCTTGTCTTAAAGGAACATGTCAACACTTTTAGTCAAATGACTGCACAACAAGAAGCAACTGCATCAAAACAACAGACTGCATCTGACCAAGAATCAGTTTTGTGCAAAAACTCAGTCCAAAGTTCGTCTGAAGCTCCATTGCAGCTTCTGTTGTTCCATTAAGCCAATTTGTCTTTAACAGTTTGTCTTGGTTTGTCTGTTAGTTGTGTTTTTGTATTTTAAGCACATGCTTTTAAGAATAAACTTTGAGGAAATGAAGCAGTAGAGCCACAGTGTGTTTCAGTTTTGTTTGACTTTTTCACTTCAGGTTTTTGTCTATTCCAGTAGCAGACTATCTCTCAGTCTCCATCTCAGCATCATCTAAACACTGTAAAAACATCTCCAAACCTTTTTGTCTTAATCTATGAAATTCCTGGAGCATGTGATTTATTGCTTGAACATATTTCTGTTAGGTCCTTGTGTTTGATGAGCATCAGACATTATTGTGTTGGTTTGTGAGTGTAATGAACATAAGGCTTTGTTCACCTTGTCATAGTCTGTGCTGATGAATGGTTTGGCTGACAGTAAAGGGTGGGGCAGTCCGGATCACAGCTGTCACCCCTTCTCCCTGACACACTGAGCGAGGGTGGGGTCTCTTTATCTCAGGACAAAGGAGAGAGAGATTTCTACAGAAAGAACGAAAACACAGCTGCAGCACATGAAAACAACACACTGGACAGGTGACACTGCTCTTTGGTTTTTTATATTTTAAACAAAGACAAAAATGAGAGAATGTGATGGATAAGTAGAAGAAAATCGTCCTTATATAATGCTAACCAACTTATTTATCAGCCTGTGCCAGTGAAACTCCTGATCCTACTAACAGGCCCCATATTTTCACTGGCACAAACTGTGATGATCTTTCACAAACAGGGTAAAGAAAAAGGTTAAAATACAAAACTCTGGTTGAAAATGTGTCAAGGGAATTTCACAACCCAGACATGTTGCAGTTTCCTTCCTATTTTAAAGCCTCATATCGTAACGCCATGTGGTTTCCTGACTTTAAAGGTGCATCCTGTTTATGGTCCCATTATCTACAGTAAAACCAGCTAATGTGAAAATAGTGAACATTAATTTTACAAATAAAAATTCTCAATCAAAATGAGTAAAAAAAAAAAAAAAAAGACTTGTGTTATTATTGTGTTGCCGAGCAGCTTCATCAAACATTTAGCTAGGGCAGAATTATTTATTACGTCAGCCATTCTAGTAATTTATCATTATTTATTTAGCAGTTCTGTCTAGAGTGGAAATGATTAGTTCATTGTCACTTTTCTTTGTTGCATTTTGAAGGTGTCACCTCTGGTTCTGGACAGTGACTAATGCACCTGTTTAGTTTCTGACATTTATCGTCGACATGATCAGTTTCTAGAAAAATGGCACCACTTGTTAGCTGTAGTTTTAGTCACTGTTCAAGTAAACGTGTAGATCTCACAGTCATCTGTGGTCAACCTATCACAGGAAGTACTATTATTGGCACTAGCACAGATAAAGAAGACGAGCACAGAAGCAGTAAGTTAGAAAAAAAAAAAAAGACATACAGTCAAAACATCTCAACAGTTTGCAGAAGATTAATAACAAGATCTACAGTATAAAATAGTTTGGGAGAATTTCTTCTGTGACTTTGTCCTTCCTCCTCTTCCTCTGCTGAGTTTCTTCACAGCTCCTGTGAAAAACATGAATATTTGTTTCTGCAATATGTTATTTATGATTAAGATGCATCAATATTGCAGTTGTTACTGTACACATGCAACACAACACATTAGCAAAGCAAGTCATGCAAATAATGCTCTGAAATTACAGAAGCAGTTTTCTCAGTCTAAACTCTGTTATTATCAAAATATGCAGTTTATGTGCACAGTATTTAAAGTATTCTTCAGAAAACTAGGAAACTCATTACCTGGGCCTCTACCAGGGTAACAAAGTCAAACTACATGAAGTTAATTAACATCTTCTTTATTTTATTTGTAACTAAAAAAAACTATAGTTCTTTAATCATCAAACCTTCACATTTACCAGCTGCAACATTAAAGTGATCAACACAATAATCCATCAATAATTAGAATCCAATAATATCAGATCCATTCATGTGAAATGGGCCATTCTGTACAAGTACATTTGGATGATGGTACTTCTGGACTTTTACTGCAGTAACACTTTGAATGCAGGACAGGAGGGGGTGCAGTACTACAGCTTCATGTGTTGGATCGTGACGTCACTACTTCTTCTTCGGGTTTTCTTTTTCTTTTCATTATAAGGCTCTAATTTTCTAAATGTCACACACACAGAGGAAGAAATTCTGTTTTCATAGATCTATAGTCTACACAAATATATATGTGTGTGTGTGTGTGTGTGTCATATTGATTCATATTCAGTTTTAAGCCAATAAACCAGAAACACCAGGGGGCTCCTGTGCCAATTTATGTTTTGTCTCAAAGCTCTTGTGTGTTTTCCTCATTCAAATGTTTTTCCAGGCCCCAGCCAACTATGTAAATATAAGACAGGTGTCACACCTGCACTGCTGAGTGTTTTATACACCAACATTAAATGTCTATGGCCACATTATTCTGCCTCCTGTCATCCTGTGTCCCTGTGGATTCAAGTTTTAGCTTTAACCTGGTTTTTAACATTTTAATATATTATATTTACTCTGCAGTCAGATGGAGAACTGAGGCTGTTTTATCCATCTCTCCTCCAGTCTACCAGACTCACGGTATCACCGACTATGAAAAAGTAACATCAGGTCTAAACTGCCTGAACTGACCATCACTAGACCGGGGGTGGTCTGTGGTGGTCTGTGCGCCGCAGCCGGACCCTCCTCGTAGAGAGCGCTAGACAAAGACCTGCAGAGGGAGAGGGAGGGGGGACGTTGTCAGCACGTAAAGCGGCGGAGGAGAGGGGAGGAGCGGGGCGGGGAGGGGGTGTTCAGCCGGTCTCTCCTCTCCCTGCAGCAGCGGCCATGCTGCTGTCCGCCGTCCCGTCTGTCTCGGTGCATCCTCCGCCGGTGTAACCCGCTGCTGCTGCTGCTGCATCCCTGAATCCAGGGTTAGCGGAGCGGCCTGGACTGACCCGGCTCGGTCGTAGCAGATCAGCCAAGCCTGGATCCTCCGGAACACACCGGGACCGGGAGAAGGGGAGAAAGCCTCCCTAGCAACAAACCGGTTTCACGGCATTATTGGTAGGTGGCTCCCTCCCTGTCTGCACAGCTTAGGGTCTGAGAGTCGGATAAAGACAAATTATTTCCCATTTAAAACAGACACAGATTTTAATAATCATTTCACCTGCAGCCTCATAATTTGCTTTTGCTTCAGAACATATTTCGGTCAGACTGGAAACCAAAGAGCCTTTTTGCTCCTGACACTGCAGGTCATAATTCTGTTTCACCTACAACCTGGTCTGCGTGTCACATTCAAAGGCAAAGAGAAGCAGAGTCTGATTTCCAAATGAAAGCACTGTGCTCACAGTTCGACCCTAAAGACTGAATGGACTCCTGCTGTCTCTCTGCACCTGCAGATAATCACTGGTTGTTGCATTTCTGTATCCCAGGATAATGATCTGTCTCAGTAAACCATGTGACTGTCATCTCTTTTTTTTATATCAGGGATGGAGGGATGTTAAGGACACAGGAAGATAAAGTCTGACCAGGACAGAAAACCCCAAAGGGAACCAGATTACAAGGACAGCAACCCATTGTGCCAGGTCTAAAGCCGGACAGCTGGGACTCAACGTGCTTGGTCTACATGATTATGTACTGGTTTTAAAGCCAGATCACTGAGAGGCTGCAGGAAGGTTACTGCGAGGATACGACCAAACCGTTAACCAGAGAGGTGATGTTTGCTGGGAAACTGGATTTTGGCACTTCAGCTTGAAATAGACTGGAAGAGGGGGAAAAAAACCTAGAGGCCTTTAGCAATACACTGAATCCTAATTTGATGATTGTACATTTCTGGATTAATGAAACAATGAAGTTTGACTAGTGCATTACTGGACTTATACTGGAACTACACTTGAAACCCTTTGCTGAGATAATAACCATCCTACAGGGACTTCTTTTGTCGTCTCACTGGTTCTTCAGACAGATCAAATGGACTAGAAAGCTTCTTGGACCTGAATGGTGACTGTCTGGGTCAGAATCTGAAATCACAGGACTTAGTACTACTTTAACCTTGAAGATTGTGGTTACAAAAACATCCTGGTACTAGAAAACCAAATTGCTACTGGACCTCCAAGTAAATTCTCCAAGCTACACTACACCTTACTGGATAACACTGCACTTTATCCAAACTAGAGCCAGCCTTTAATTACATAACCAGGGTAAGAGTCACTTTTAGTTGTTGCTGGAAGATGCATCTTATGTAGCAGGGGCTGCTGAACACTACTCGACCATCACTGACCATGTCTCTGAGTAAGACCCTCGAGCTGGAGCATTTCGACGAACGCGACAAGGTTCGCCGGGGGCGCTCCACCCGGACCAAAAGAGATGACTCCACCAGCAGTACTGGTGGTGGGGGGTCCGGCCCAAGCTCCAGGGGCAGCAGTCTGGTTCCCAGCCCGGCCCACAGTGCCAACTGCAGCTACTACCGGACCAGAACACTGCAGGCGCTCACTTCGGAGAAACGGGCGAAAAAGGTCAGGTTCTACCGCAATGGAGACCGATACTTCAAGGGTCTGGTGTACGCTGTTTCCAGTGATCGGTTCCGCTCCTACGATGCTCTGCTCATGGAGCTGACGCGGTCTTTGGCGGATAACCTTCATCTGCCACAAGGGGTACGCACAATCTACACTATAGATGGCAGCAAGAAGATCACCAGTATGGATGAGCTGGTGGAAGGTAAGACCACCAGTTTGGAGTAAGAGCACACAGTTGCTGCTTTGACATTTTGGGTTTAGTTTGGATTAAACAAGACTGAACACTAATTAGACTTTTAGAAATGGTTTTAGTTTTCTATTCTCCAGTTGGAATAAATGGATCTTCTTTGACATTTGAAAACAGTCTTTTATGACGCTCTCCATTGATTAGTCGATTAACTGATCTGTCCTCCTCCAACTTCCTCAGTGTCATCTCCCCTCTGTTTTGTCTTGTTATGCAAACACACTTGAATAATTTATTTGAGTGCACCAACACCAGAATAATTAGCACACTAATCAATACGACAACGTTAAACATTATACAGAGACCAAGCCATCCAACAGGGACATATTAAAGCCTATCCACCATTCATGCAGACCTCTTTTCTCTCCGTATCTGATATCACACTGGGCTGCACTCAAAAGAAAGAAAATACTGTGGGTGGTGTCTCACTGGGCAAACAGGAAGCTTTAATAAGATATTTTTTTGTTTATTTGTTAGAGTGCCACTTAAACCTTAGAATCTATAGTGACAACTCTGAGCGTCTCCTCCTCCTCCTCTCTTGTCCAATGCCATTTAACATGAAACTCACCAGTGGCTGAGTAACATCACTTATCATCAATATTGATGTGTGACTGGCTGTAAACTCCACTAATGAGTGTTGGTGCCAGGAAGCTGTTCGGCCGGAGATGCACTAAAAGACCGTCACTCCTAAGCACTTCATGGAATTAACAAATGACAGAGAAGACCATGACGACCAAAAGCTGCGAGTCGGAACCAGATAACTGATTACCATCATTAACGAGGAGAGCCGAGCTGCAGAAGTGGGATAAACATGGAGGCCTGAACTATGTGTTTGCTTGGCTGCTCTCAGGCACCAGGAACATTTAACTAATGAAGTGTTTAAAAAGTAATATTTATTATTCAATTCAATTAGTTGATCAAAAGTTTCTTTGATAACAAATTGGTCATATTACATTTTTCAAGCAGCTATTGTGAAACCATGTCAAACAGCTTCCTGAATGGGAGGGTGTCCTAATATTATTTCTCATATACATCACAACTTAATGAAAATAATAAGTTGAATCTCTTATTTCCACCAATACCAATGATGTAAACGCAGCAGCCAGACAAAAGCTGTTCTGTGTGCAGTCGGCCAGGTATTTGAATAAAACCCAGAACAGTCCTGTCTGGCTGGTTTGAATATCAAAGTGAGCACGTGGAGGGACAAGGTCAAATGCAGAACAGCTGGAGAGAATGAAAAAGGATAAGAGAGAGAGAAAGGATTCATTATTGAGGGATACACAGGCTGACAAGTGTGTGTTGGAAAAAAAAAAAAGATGGAGGAAGGTGTGTGTGTTGGAAAAAGTGAGCTCTGCCGCGAGATACAGAGATATAGGGAGGGAGTGGACAAAGACAGTTGAAGGTGAACCATTTTTAACCAGATAAGGTGAAACAAAACAGTGGCTGTGGGCTGCCTTGATATAACACCTTTAGCTTTCATGGCTGTGCCTCCTGGACTGACTAGAGAAATATTTTTATTTTTAGTTAAAAGTCTAATTTTATATAGATAGAAGAGAGCAGCTCGTCAGGCACCAATGCCTTATGATGAAGTGCTTGAGTTAGTTATGAGTTTTACCAGCAGGGTGCAGCTCAGGCAAAGAGACTCAAGTGACATCTGCTGTCACCTTCACCAAATCTTCTCTACAAACAGCTTCTACTGCCGCCCTTCATTCTCCAGCAACCCTTAGCCCTGAACTCACCTCTGACAACAGAGGATTTCAGCAGCGTCTCACATTTTATGTTAAGACCCTTTAGCTATTCATTACAATAACCAACAGCATCGCAGTGAACGCTTAGCTTCTGATAGGTGAGTGGTGTGTTCAAGGACACCAAGAGTTTTTAATTAGATGCCCAATAAGCACTGATTATTTCAGCTCTAAATTCACTACCTATCCTCCTGCTTTGGGAAGCCAAATCTTAAATTTATTTTTAGAACCCATAATGTGAATTTTAATTGTTTCCTTCTACTGTTCGCCCTCTCGCTCTGCTCAGGTGAGTGCTACGTCTGTGCCTCCAATGAGCCTTTCCGAAAGGTCGACTACACCAAGATCTCTATCCCGAGCTGGAAACCTGGCGCCGGTGCTGGGACAGGCACGGGCACTGGGAGCTCTACCCGGTCCACTCCTGCGTCCACTGGGGTGCCTCCGAGTACCGTCGCCAGCACCAAAGAGCGTCCTGAAGGTCGGGAGGGCCGGGAGAGCAAAGACTTCATCAAACCCAAGCTGGTGACAGTGATCCGTAGCGGCGTGAAGCCTCGTAAGGCCGTGAGGATCCTGCTGAACAAGAAGACGGCTCACTCCTTCGATCAAGTGCTGGCTGACATCACTGAGGCCATCAAGCTGGACTCTGGAGCAGTGAAGAGGCTCTACACGCTGGATGGGAAACAGGTAAAGCTGATAGGAAAATTATATTATTTTAACTTTTAGAGTAAAATTACAAATTAGATTCATTTTGTAGACATTTGTGTGTAGTATTCACTGAACAACCCAACGCTAGACAGACATAAGCTGCTCTTCCTGATAGGCTAGGCCCAGCTGTCCCTGAAAAGAGAGATGATGTTTGTTTTTACTGTTTTACACTTGAATAGAAATATTTTAAAAATCCATCCAGAGCAAGAACAGGCATAAAACAGGGCTTTTGTAACTTTAAATCAGTCCCCCTTTATGAAATCATCTTTAAGGTGGAATTTTCAGTCTGAATTATTTCAGACCCTTTAAGCTCCACATTTGTTCTTTTTCTAAATATGCTCTGGAATATGCTCTGATCCTCTCAGAAACTCTTTTGTGGGTTCGTACTGAGTTAAGGATTGTGGATTTACACTTACCACATTGGCGGGTTTATTTTTAACACACACAGACTCTGAAGTTAGAGATAAGAGAGTCGGCAGTGACACAATGACAGTGGAGAGCTGAAGAAAAGCTTGTAGCAACGTCAGTGTGCTGTTGTGAACACAGCTCAGATTTATACTCACACTTTTTTTTATACATATGTACTGAGTCCACCCACAAAACCCCAGATTATCCAGTAAGCACAAAACATCTATAGCTGTCCTGTTGTTCTATTTTTAAAATGATTCTCACGGGAAAAGAGCTGACTCCCTGATTTCCTCAGTTCTCTGTGATGGTTTGCTAAATTATTTGTAATTGAGGCATTTCTCAATTTTCTGGTATTTAAACAGAGGCCAAATGATTCACTGACAACAATAATCATTAGTTAAATAGTCCTTAATGTCAGTGATGGTACATTATAAAAAGCTTTTTAATAATAACTTGTCTTCTCAGTGACGGTTTGCAGGATAAAACCATGTAAACAGGAATACAGATTAGGTTTGTTTTAATGAAGCTTTTATTTTGAAGGCACCATGTCATAACGAAGGCTTTTATTCTCTGTAGTCCTCAGACGGTTTCACTCTTTTCAGACTCGCTCAGTCTAAATGAAACAAGGCCAGAGAGAGAGAGAGAGAGAGAGAGAGAGAGAGAGTGTGTGTGTGTGTTCACACTACATCCTTTCAGTTTGTGCAGTCACTCAATGCTTCAGGACAGAAACGCCATCACAAACACATCCACACTGCAGTGCTGTTACCGTGGCAACTGAGTGTCCAGTAACAACCCTTCGCCCCACACACACACACACACATGCACACACGCGCACACACACACAAACACACAGCACAGTTATTGATGTGTTGTGTTAAAAGTACAAACGGGGGGAAGCGGTGGGACGAGGCGGAGTAAGAGGGAAAGTCAAGGACTTGGATGTTGATGTACGAATTTTTTAAGGTACAAGTTGTTAACACAACACAAAACTCAAAAAATGAAGGAAACTTTTTAGCTGAAATTTTTTGCAGTGTTCACAGAAACCTATTGTGTTTGTGTGTGTGTTTCTGTGTGCAGCTCACGTGTCTTCAGGATTTCTTCGGGGATGACGACGTGTTCATGGCGTGTGGGCCGGAGAAGTTTCGCTACGCACAGGACGACTTTGTGCTCACACACAGCAGCAAAACACAGGCTTTTGTTAATGGTCAGACACATTTGAATACTCTCAGAGCTGAAAGACAAAAGCACTAGTCTCTACATTAAACTGCACTTTCTAATGTATTTTATAAATGTATTTATTCTGTTGTCTCTCTGTTCAGAGTGCCGGGCCAAAGTGTCACGTTCTACTGCTCCTCCAAAATCTACAACTCCCAAGACTCCCAGCAGCTCCGGCTTCTCAGCCTCTAAGACGCCACCCAAAGGCCCAACCAGAACAAAGTCTCCAGGCTTAGGTGACCTAAGTGCAGAGACTACTAACAGATAATCAATAAGATCAATATGCTATTCTCTGTCAACACCAAATAGTCACATTACAGCCCATTATGGCTGAATGATTTCTACAACTTGAGCCTCATTGGTTTGTTTTTTCCCATTAAAAACTTGCTGAATTAGCTATTAGCATCTTCCTGTCTACAGTGCACCAGGGAATGTGCAGGCACTTATTGCCTGAATCATTTGAAACACAGAGAAAGTTCAAAATTAAAGATTATCAGGCAGGTTCTGCAGTTACACAGTGCTCCTATGGTTACAAAAATATCCAATCAGATGGCTCCTTTCTCTCCCATTTAGCCCATGAGGCCTCAGGATCAGGTGGGAAATCTTCCAGATCCAGCCCCTCCCCCACCAGCCCTGGGACACGACGCAGTCTGAAGGTCAGATTGATTAATTGACTGACTGATTAAGTTTTGATCAGGTGGTGTCTTTCTAATCATAAGGGACACATTTCCTTCTGAAAAAGAATAATTCTTTATTTTCCTCGTCAGATGTCTCCTCGTCGCACTTCCTCCACAGATGTAAATGGAGAAGCTGAGCAGCTGGATGACGCCCCTGTTGAAGGTGTGTTGTGTTTTAAGAGTTTAAACTCTAAACCAGGCTCTGAAATCAGTGGCATCCTGGGCTGAAGACGTCTAAAAAAAACCCTCAGAGAAGCAGAGACGTGAACCACAGCTTGAAAGCTCTGAGCCTCTGGCATCAAGTGTTAGTCCGGGGTTACAGTCTGAGGTCCCACAAGTGTTTGAAAGTCAACGCACCGAGTAAAGACTGAGAACCTCTGAAGCAGAAAAGCCTCAGTAGCTCAAAGTGAGAAACGGTGACAGGAAACCTTTGAGTTTCTTTGTCTGAGTCGGAGTCAGAGTGAACTTTCCAAGCGGACGTGTTAAAGAAAGCTGTGAAACTCTGAAACTTACAGAGTTGATTGGCTATGTGAAGGTTAAGGATTCAAACTCAGGTAAAATCTGTGAAAAACAAGCCAAAGTTAAAGCAAAAAAAAAAAAAAAAAAATCTCTGTGTTTCTCTTCACAGTGAACGGAAACCGATCAGTTTCTTCCTCCATCATCAACGAGAAATACAAAGTGGGCAAAGTGATCGGAGACGGAAACTTTGCGGTGGTGAAGGAGTGTGTGGAGAGGTAACCATCATCAAATCATACAGTTTATATGGTAAATGAATGTCACTGGAGCAATGGCAGCAAATAATCAACAACAGGAGGAATGTCTGCTCATAAATGCATAATAAAAATAATCCTATAATGAAACTAGACTGATTCAAGTAAAACAGACGAACTGTTGATGTAAGACTGAAGCAAATGTTATTCAAACGTTATTTAAATGTTATTTGACTGACAGATTCTTTCCTTTCATGTGCCTGTTTCTTAATCAGATCCTTTCAAAATAAGAGCACTAACTTTCTCGGCTGACTGTTTCTCTGAGCATTTTAAACTCAATATTTTTGGGTCTCTGAGAACTTTCACTGATTCACTGATTTCTTATTCACTTTTTATTGATTTATTTGCAGCCTGAGTTATTTTAATGTCAGATTCTGGGTCTTAATTTTCCAACATTTGACAGTGAGAGACATTTTTCTGCTGTTTTCATCGGCAGGTCCACGGGGCAGGAGTTCGCCCTGAAGATCATCGACAAAGCTCGCTGCAGTGGGAAGGTAACACCGATTTATAGCTGTCATCCTGTATCACTCTAACTTTGTTAACTCCGGGTTAAATTTAGAACAAACTGTGTCGCTGCTGCAGAAAGTTTAACACAAACATCAGAGGAGTCTGGTAAGTCTGAAATCTCAGGAGCCCCTGAGGTAACAGACGAGTGACCGACAGCAGCTTGTTTTAAAAGCCTGTTTAAGATGTTTTAGCTTCTGTAGGTTTTTGTTACTGTGTTCACACTTGGGGACGAGGATGCTCTGTGCGATGGTGCATTTGAGGTTCAGGAAAAGAGAAAACTTTAACTGTGTGTGTGTGGGCAGGAGCACCTGATAGAGAACGAGGTGGCGGTGCTGCGGAGGGTTCGCCATCCGAGCATCATCCAGTTAATCGAGGTGGATGAGACACCGACTCAGCTGTTCCTGGTCATGGAGCTCGTTAAGGTGCTTCCTCCTCCTCCTCCTCTTCTGTCAGAAGTTTTTCAAAGCATGTGAGGAGTTTTCTATTTTCATGCCTTCTCCTTCTGCAGGGCGGTGACCTGTTTGACGCCATCACCTCCTCCACAAAGTACAGCGAGCGTGACGCCAGCGCCATGGTGTTCAACCTGGCCGGAGCCATCAAATACCTGCACCGCATGAACATCGTCCACCGAGACATCAAACCAGAGAACCTGCTGGTAAACACACAAATACACTGCAGTTAGTGGGAAAACGCTCCCTCCCTTTGACCTTTACCTCAGACAGTAATTGGAGTACCTGTGAGTACTGTGTGTATTTCAGAAGTATCTGTTGTCTCTGTGCCCTGCAGGTGTGTGAGTATCCAGACGGCACTAAGTCTTTGAAGCTCGGTGACTTCGGCTTGGCGACGGTGGTGGAGGGACCGCTGTACACCGTCTGTGGCACGCCGACGTACGTCGCCCCAGAGATCATCGCTGAGACTGGGTGAGAGAAAACAAAACTGAAAAATGAAACTGGTTTCTGAGTTTCAGCTGGTGAAAGAAAAAGACACTGACACATGTTGAACTGTTGTGTGTGTGTAGCTACGGCCTAAAAGTGGATATCTGGGCGGCGGGAGTGATCACCTACATCCTTCTGTGTGGATTTCCTCCGTTCAGAAGGTCGGAGAAGTTTCTAATTATCTGGAGTCATAAATATCTGGTTATTTCTGTCTATTAGTCACATTCTCCTCCTCCTCAGTGAGAACAACGTCCAGGAGGAGCTGTTTGATCAGATCCTCAGAGGGAAGCTGGAGTTTCCGTCTCCGGATTGGGACACCGTCAGCCTGCCAGCCAAGGTGAGAAAAATCCTAATTTTGTTAATGAAATATTTTGTGTTTGTTCATCAAAACACGTCTAATGTGACATTAAAGTTGCAGCAGCGGTGGTGAATGAAATACTCACCATGTTCCTCGTTATTCTGGACACGAAGTCTCCAGAATCAACATCAACATCTGAATATATTTTGCGTGAAAGTTTGAACGTAATTTTGCAATAGATTCCAAGGTTACTGCAGGCTGCTAACAGTCACATGACCTGTTCCTCAGATGCTGATTAGTCAGATGCTTCAGGTGAACGTTGACGCTCGATTCACTGCCGAGGAGGTCCTGTCCCACCCCTGGGTGACGGTGAGAGCACAAGCATAAACACAAATAAAGGGGTTTATCAGTCCACTTTCTTTTCTCAGTAAATCCTTCAAATATCTTTGATTGGAAAGTAAAACTGTACAAATGACACAAGAACATACTTTGTTTTTGTTTAGGACGAGGCTCCTCCAGACTCCAACACTGTGAGCAGCACCGAAGACCAGACCAGTGGCGACGCACTGGATCCAGAGCAGGAATCACCAATACTGGAAACCAAGCAGGTTCCCTCACCTCTGGTCTAAATACGCCCCCCTTCAGTCAACTGGAACCCAAACATGACACTACTTGTTGATCAACTGGGCACTGAAAAGGCGTCACCTCCAGCCCAGAACACATCTGTCAACATCTTTTAGAAACTTAATGAGTTCAGTCTTCTCAAAGCCAGACAGGTTCACCACATCTAATCTTTTTACCCCCTGAAAACCAAACAAGCTTGTTCAAGTCGGATCTAGAAGTTGCCCCATTTTATCAACTGGAAACCAAACAACTCTCTTGATCACGGCTCTTCTCAAAACTGAACTCAACATTATTGATCATTTGAGCCACTGAAAATTTGCTCCTGTTTTTTTCTGCTGGAAACCAGACCATACCCTCACCGCAGGTCTAGAGCAAATCTCCAATTACCTACAAGCTCCCTCAACTCAAGTTTAGTCTCATATATCAAGAACCAAACAGGTTTAACAAAACAAGTTCCGACACCTAAGTCCTAGACCTGATCCAGTTTAACCAAACAAGCTCCAGACATGATTTCACTCATTGGAAGTGAGATCAGTTTCTCCCTCACTTCTGGTTTAGTCATATACTGAAAACAACACAACATCACTCTGGTCTGCAATATGTGGCCATTCATCACCTGGAAGCTTAACCAGCTCCCTGAAATCTGGTCTAGAGTACGTCCCCTTTTATTAACTGGAAACCAAACACGTTCCCTCACAGATGGTCAAGAACTTGTCTTGTCTTTACCACTTTCTTGATTAACTGGACATCAAACACGTCTCACTTGCTCATCAGAGTGTATACCAAGTTCTCCAGTGTTATTTCCAGTCTATCTCCTGAAAACTGGTCCTTACCTCTGGCCTAGACCACATGGCATTTAATCTACTCAAGACTTTAACAGTCTCTGCTGCTGTTCTGGAAAGTGTTTACATCCTATTTTTGGCTAATTTATTGTGGACAAACACTAATGAAGTCACCTCACTGCTGCTTGACATATCCCATATCTGCACTGGGACATCATGAAGGACATATCCTGTTTCATCACCCGGTGCTTCATGGGACTAGTCTGAATGACACGTAACTCTGAGGCTCTGGAAAAGGTCTTTAACCGCTTTCATAGCGATATGAACAAGTGAGTCATTACTGACATTTCCTCTGGTTTAGGGATTATTTTCACAGTGGTTGCTGCTGCTCAGTGACCTGGATGTCTTCCATTAACTCTGGGAAACGTCCCAATTCTCCTGCCTTTACCCTCCAGCTCTTCTTCTGCTGGCCTGAAGGACATTTCCCATTTCTCATATTTGGCGCCCACCAATCCAAGGAGATGTTTGAGTACTGTGCCTGTTTACGCTGCTGATAAGTTCTTCTTAAATTCCTTAATGTTCTACATCTCTGCTCTTTCCTACATCGACCCATAAGGCTCAGTGTCTTTGGTTTTTACAGATTTTCATCAAAAGATACCTGGCCCTGCTAAAGTCTGTACTGCCTATGTGTGGGCGTTTAGCCTGGCCTAGCATTAAGACAGAAACAGCCGGTCTCAGTCAAAAGTACAACAACACAACAGACAATTACAATAAACACAACATACATGTGTAAATAAATCAGCTTTGGAAGTGTTGGTTAATGTATTTGGGGCCGGCCTTATGCTAAGCTAGGCTAACTGCCTTTGGCTCCTTATGCCACCCTGAGTAAAAAAATTAGTAAGTATTTTCCAAACTGCAAATCTTTTTGAATCAGAATCTTAAGTAAACATTTTATAAAATGTTAGTGATGTGATTCATTTCTGAAAAACAAAAACTGAAAACAATGAGCCTGATCACATCAACTCTCTGTCCCAAAACTCCCGTCGCTCCCCAGGCTCTGTACTGTATCTCGGATTAACCGAGAGACTCCAAACCTCACAATTTCGCAAAACAGCTTCAAGGTTTCTACCTGCAGCTAAAGGGCACGTTAGAGTCCCAACCCCAGAGTGCCCTGCCTCTCCTTCCGCCTGTAGTACCGGAGGATAAGACATGTTGTAAATACTGTAAATATTACTCTGTCGGTTGGTGTCTGTCTGTGTGAAACAGTTGTGAAGTAGAGAAACAGTAGCAGTTTGGAAAATAAGAAACAACCTCATCATAGACACAACGTGTCAGCACTCTGAAAAAAAAAAAACAACCTTGTTTTTCCCAAAGACTCACCAAATTTTGAATAAGGTAAAATATTTCATACATTGATACAGACACATTTTCACATTTTAAAATGCGTTTTCAGTAGCTGGTTACTTATTTGGACAAAACAAAGAAGACTCAAGGTTTCAGAAGAGTGTTGACAAACTGTAAAGAAAGAGTCCTTACCTTAAAATCGAGCGATTCGGTGGAGCAAAGGACCAGATCTCTTTTCTCATGTGTCTGTGACTTAGTGGGTTGTCCATCAATCATATCGCTACATCCACACATCCATCCCGTTGTCTGTCAATGGTTCTAGTTGTAAGAATCCCTGAAGATGATAAAGGCGTGAGAGAGTGTAAATACGTGTGACTGCCACAGTGCAATGTTTTAACTTAAAATCATGCGGAAATGGGGGGAAGTGCGTTGTGTGATGTGTCTGCATTAGGGGAAGGGGGGAGGGGAGGGTTGTTTTTTTTTGTTTTTTGTTTTTAAAAACTTGAAATATCTGTCGTCGTCTGGATAAATGTTGACGTGATGCAGTGTTCTGACCTTAGCATGACCTTTCCATGGCCTTGACCTTTGGCCAGAGACACTGATTAAGAGTCATAAAGGACGAGGGACATTGTGCCACTTAAAGCAAACACTTGCTGCAGAATTTAACGCACATCTCTTGAACACAACACAGGGCCCTAAATTCTGTTTATGCATAAACACAATACATCTGGCTCATCTTTTAGCACTGACCATCATTTCAACAAAACCTCTCTGCAATGAACGACCCAATGTGAAAGACAGATTTGTTACTTACTCAAAGTTTCTTATAGATGAGGAAAATAATTATAAAAAGTCTCCAAAAGCTTCTAAAATAAACTTTGAAATGTATTATTGTGGCCACAGACACTATTGGTACAGACTTACAGTAAATCAGTGCTGAACTTTGTATGAGTCCAAACCAAAGTCTGTGCACCATAATGCAAACAGTCTCATTTATGTGTTTAAATATTTATACGATGATACGTGAAAACCAGTCTTTATGCTCAGAATCAGTATTTTTAACTTCCTGTTCAGTGCAGATAAGCAACTTTCACCTTTTTACTCACACTACACATCATGATAGACCGACGGTATTACCAGTGCTAATGCTGCTAGCCTGATTAAATGTGTTACTGCTGAATTACTGTTGGCTTTATAAGTCAGACTCTTTTAATCAGCGTCTCAGCCTCTGACCTTGTATGCCTGCTCTGAACCCACTCGTCTTAATTCTTTTCTCTTTGCTTTACACCAAAGCAAAAGGAGCCTTTTGTTGACGCCGTTAGCCGTGAGGCCACACCTGGGTCAACCAGCAGCTGAAACCTTTTCAGTTTTTTTTTTTACTTCTGTGTTGAAGTGATGATGTTGCTCACAGGAATGTCAAGGAAGCGTGTTAGTGGTTTCAATGTGAATCATAAAAACATTTAGTGACTACTGATTGGTTAAGCAGGTGTAGTTTCTGTTTTCTTTGTTCCACATGAAGATACTAAGAGACAAAATGCATTTTACAAACAGTTTAGTGTCAGAAAATCCACTGACTCCAGAAAAGGAGCTGGGTAAAATATTGAAGTCATGTTTCCCTGAAGGCAGCTTGGAAGCTAACAGCTGATTTGTGTAATGCAAAATTGTGCCTGTGTAAACATTGTGCTGTTTGTGTCTGGTTTCTACTCGTACTCTCACGCTACACTTGGCAATTTTTTCCTGGGCTGTGCTGCATTCACGGCACAGCACAAATGTTCCTCTTAATGTTCAGGTCATCAGTGTTTCCCCTCTGACCATTTTTTCTGCATAAACTTGATTATTCAGTTTAATGTGTGTTCATGAGCAAACAGAAATCTGAAAACTACAGTTGTGTGTTGTGGAAACTATTCTCTGGGACTGTGAGCAAGGACTCAAAGTGGATCTGAGAAGGACTTGACCCAGGGTGGCTGAAACTATCAGGCCCTTATGTTTTGATCAAATGCAGTGTGTGTGTGTGTGTGTGTGTGGTCATTTCACGTCATGCCTCATTCTAGACAGGAACTGATCCTTTTTTATTAAACTACGATTCTGAATCAAACTGGGCTGGTTTTCCTAAAAGAAATCAGAGTGTGAAGTTGGTTTGATGAAGCAGCTGAACAACATGAACATTTGATCGTTTAAGACATAAGGTTGTTTATTTATTTAATTTGAAAGACAATTCACTCTCTGGAATAACTGAAACTGCAGATAAAATCTGAGTAGACATGTTATTTATCTACAGATCATTTGCTAAACTGAGACATTGTGAAGTTAAAAATCTTCTGTTTCCGTCTGAGATACCTTTAGGAAAACTGGTCCTGGGCTGAAGAGGAAGGAGACCGTGAGAACAACAGTGTTTTGAGGACATGTTGTCGACATGTTTTAATGCTAGCAATGATCTGTAATGTGATGTGTGTTGATATGAAACATGTATGTTTGTTGGAATCAGGGTGAAAACAAAAACCCTGATTCATATCAAGAAAAAAACGCATTAAGCTGTGAAAATAAAATGGATGCAGTGGCATCGTTTTAACCTGCTGTTTTCATAATGCGTTGATAAATTATACTGATATAATTTAGACGTAATAGTTTTATATTCTACTATTTTATTCTACATTTCTATAGATAATCTATTGCCCTTTTTGGTCCATTTATTTAATAAGTGAAGAGGCAGATGTTCAATTTAACATAAGATACAGTGAGAAAGTAAGTACTGATATATCGTCTTCCTAATTGAGTTGATCTGAAAGCATGAAAGTTGAAGTGAAAATACAAAGTTTCTACCTGACTACCACCAGCACCACAAATACAGTATATGACCAAATGTGTCTGGACATGCAGTTCGTACAAGAAGTTTCTTATACATAGATCTACAGTGGTCTCATTAAAGACCAGTCTTCAAAAAACATCTTGTGGTTGCTGCAGTTATGTTCGTTTTTTACACAGGAAATAAGACTGCACCAAATGATTAACAGGTTTGACAAGCACTCAATAAACTGATTTGTCTATTTGAGCTCACACAACTCAGCAGTGTTTCCATTGGGACTAGAAAGAAAAACTCCACCATAGAGCGGCTGAGTGAATGTGGTTTTGACACTGTGGAGCAGAGTCATGGTTTCAGAGACACTGTAAAAGGACAGAACACCTGCACTGTAATCCAGGTACACTCCTATTCTCGTCGACTGAGGGCCTGAGATGAAAGCTGTGGTGTTGTTATGCATGAATGCATAACTATTGCTACAATATAACACCCAGGATTTGTCATTGTATCCAAACATAAGCGCAGGAGAAGCCCCTGATTGGCTGATATTTCTGTAAGCAACAGCTACTCCAACAGTCCCACTTATTTCCACCTCCCAGTAACAACGTCCAGTTAGTCTGTCTTTACTGAGGACCTGAGGAGCCTGAATGAACCTGTCTGGATGGTCAGGAGATGGCTTATTTTTGTTATTATGTGTTACTTTTCTGTTTCCCTCTGACAAAACCAGAAACTGGTTTGCTGTGTTTGGATCCAGTGTGATCTGACGTGAATACTGTAGGAAGTCAGCTCTGGCATGAACCTCTGCAGGTGTCCGTTTCTCATTCAGAATCTTGTGTATTTTCTTTCTGACATCCACTACACTTGTTATCACATCCTCAAAGCACCTCCGGCGTTTGATGCCAGTTCTGGCAAAGTCTGTGGGCAGACTAACAGCTGACACTGAGGGGTAGTTGCGTAGAAACCAGGTGTGATCCTGTGTGTGTGAGAGCTGCTTCAGATCAGCATCTTTCCTCTTCAGCTCAGTGATCTCCTGCTCCAGCTTCTTCTGAAGTTGTTTGACCCGACTCATTTCAGCTTTCTGTTGAGATCTGATCTGCTGCTTCACATCAGAGCGTCTTTTCTCCAGGAGACGGATCAGCTCAGTGAAGATCTTCTCACTGTCCTCCACTGCTTTATCAGCAGAGCCATTAATGGTCTCCAGCTCCTGCTGAAGCTCCTTCACATGTGTCTCTCTGTTCCCAATTATATGACGGATCTTTTTCTGACTTTCACTGAGCTTCTTCTGCATTTCAGTCCTTTCTGCTGCAGCTGAGACTGTGTCATAGCCTTTATGTTCGTCCATAGAGCAGAGATAACAGATACACTGCTGATCAGTGCGGCAGAACATCTTCATCACTGCATGACGAGAGCAGATGTTCTCCTGGAGCTTAACAGAGGCTTCAACAAGTGTATGTTTTTGAAAAGTAGGAGATTGGTAGTGAGGTCGGAGGTGTTTCTCACAGTAAGACACCAGACACACCACACAGGACTTGATGGCTTTCAGTTTTCTCCCAGTGCAGACATCACAGGCCACATCTTCAGGTCCAGCATAGCAGTGATCAGCAGGAGCAGCTTGGAGTCCAGTCTTCTTCAGCTCCTCCAATAAGTCTGCCAACATGGTGTTTTTCACCAGGTCAGGTCTCCGTGTGAAAATCTTCCTGCACTGTGGGCAGCTGGATATGTGTTTCTGACCTTCCACATCCCAGTGGTTGTTGATACAGCTCATACAGTAGTTGTGTCCACAGGGAATAGTCACTGGATCCCTCAGTAGATAACCACAGATTGAACAGCAGAATTTCCCCTTGTTCCTCTGATTTCCCTGCTGCGCCATTTCACCTCTGACAACAGTGACTATCCCACAGCAAATGAAAACTCTCACAGGAATGTGGACCTTTCTGGACACATTTGCTCGCTGATCTGTAGGAACCAACCTGTGCCTTTGCTACTTGTTGGATACACCCATCTCTCAACTTACAAGATCTGTCAAAGGGGAGGAACTACAACATTTACATTACCTGAGATTAAAAGGGCGAGGTCCTCACGCTGTTTCATTCTAGGAAATGGAACAGGCTGATTCTCAGCTGCATTTATACTTTCACTTTACCTGCTCTCTATCTTACCTGCTCACAATATCACGTCAGTGCTTGTTAAACCTGTTTCTGTTATATTTTTAATGTGTTAACTAAAATAAGTTTGGATTGCCATCTAGTCCACTTAATGTAATCTGCACTGCTTAGACCCAGCTGTACCGATGCTGCTGTGAATTAGCACAGAACTGAATCAGATAAAGCATTAATTTGATCTGGTTGACTAGTGTCAGCTCTACCTCTGATGAAAACTGATTATTCACACAAAAAGTAAGAAAAAATAAAACAAATATTAGCTAAATCTAAACATTTCAAAGTTTTATTTGTAATAAAAAGTTGGAATGTTTGGTTACACATAAAATGCCTCTTACAAAGCATTTTATAATCCTCTTTCATTGTGTGTCTTTCTCACTCACACACAAATTAGTGTTATAGTCAGTACATTTGTGTATAAACAGTCTAACAGGTTAAAGACGCCACATGTAAAATTTTCTCTGCCACCAAATCTATGTCAAAATTCCCTCCTGGTTCGCTGCTTTGTCAACCTTTAAAGTGCAAAAACTCAGAAAAAGAATCCTGCTGAAACATTTTCTTCTTTGAAAACCAGACTTCATCAAAACTTGTCTGCTGGGAATCTTTTAACAGACAGTTAAAACCAGAAAATATTGAAATCCTGTTTTCCAACCGTACGGTGTAAATATTTTGCCCTAGTCATTTATTAAAAGGAATTGAATTCATGAGTCTGACTTAATGTTCAGCCTGGGAATATGAGGCGCTGTTTTTGAAATGTAGTGTTTTAATATGTGGAGGAAAAGTGGCAAAAAGAGGAAAACGGCACATTTAAACATCAGGCCAGAGCGCAGCAACAGAAACAGCCACAGCTGAAGAGGAGATGAGGCTGTAAAGAGTTTTTAGTTCCTCGATGTCACATTCTAGGCTAAATAATATTTTTATGTATTTCTCTGACAGACATTTACATGTTTTATGAAGATATTTTTCAGTACCAAATGTGATTTTAAGAACTCATTTGCGTGTATAAGGTGTAAGACTGAAGTGTCTACTTATTTGTGTTTACCTTTATTTAGCTGCTTGTTCTTAGTGTTGAGATTTTGTTGCAAGTTCTAATCTGCTAAATTACATTTTCAGTAATGCAATTCAGCTGAAAATGAAGTGAATAAAACAAGTTTCACTCGACAAGAATTGTGCGATGTGCTGCAGCGGCTGCAGCATGTGCAAAACAGAAATGATAACAGCTACAGGTACCTACAGTGTCAGAAAACTAAGCTTTGACAGTTCATTTTAACCAAGCGGACTCAGTCCTGTTTCGAAAGTGACGTTTCGAGGGTCTCATTTATAGTTTAGGAAAACAACACAGACCTTGGCTTCAGCGGGACAACCGGCCTCCTGTCTACACTCACCTGCCTGTCGGCCGCTCTCTGCCTGACCCTGCAGTTATTCACCATAAAGCTCCACAATACTCAAGCTTCCTAATCTCCTCTGGCTCAGGACGGGAAACACCTTCATGGTTCCCTGGGTTAAACATAAATGTCATTTTTAACAGAATTAGTTCAAAGTCATTAGTCCTCCTCAATTTCCAGTATACATGCTGCCTCATTAAGAAACATATTCACTGACTCATGTTAAACCCAACAGATTAAACTGCATTCATCCAAACACAGCTCTCTGAAGCAGATGTCCAGTCATGTCTGACCCAACTCATATTTTTCCAGAATTTCCAGTCAGGTGGATCAATTTTTAACCTTTTACATTAATGAGTCCACAGGCCAGTCAAATCCAGAAAGAAAGAAAAGTAAAAAATAAAAAATTGAATTCAGTCCCAGAGTCGATCAGAGCAGAGGGAAAAAACACAGGACCTCAGGTGCAGAGACAAAAAACAAAAAAACAAAACAAAAAAAAAAATCAACAATGTAATGTCAGTTTTACTCAGTCATTAAAGCATCATAGTCCTTTCTGTTATCAGTCGTCATGACATCAGTGAGTATAGTGAAGCCCCAGGTCGTGGTTGTCAATTAAGGAGTGGATCTAACCTTTATCTTCGTTAAAAATGTGTTGAATGTCCAGGACAAACACAGACACCGGTCCGAAAACGTGTGTCCATGTGCGTATACAGACGCACACACACACACAAAAGTTTTCTGTAGTGTTCATAGATGAGAGATGTTCCCAGTTCAAAACCCCAAAATGTTTATGCTCAAACCCAACGCGGCTGCAGAAACCGACAAAGTTATTTCGTAGCTCCTCCCATTGACTCGTTTCGGGATTTCCTCATCAGAGAAGTGAAATGTAGTTTCTAGGCACGATCCCACGCTTCCCGCCCACAACTCCCAAAATCCATTGCTCATCCACAGACTCCACCTGTGTTATAATGTCACCAACCTGCAGGAGGAAAACAAACAGAAACAGTTTGGCATTTAGCTGCAGTTCAGTGTGACACACTAAAATGTAAACACACAGAATTTGTTAAATTTTACATGATCAAACATCTCATACTGCCTCATACAAGAGGAACATGATCTACTGGCAAGTCTCACACACCTTTAGTGTGAGCTCATCCTCACTCTCTGCTGTGAAGCCGAACAGAGCCTTGGCCACACCACTCGTCGCTGTCTGTTGGCCAGGCACTGGCTGAGCTGGAAACAGAAAGAGGAAGTCGTGGTTATAGGCCTCTGCAGCCACACACACTGATGCATCACCACAGACACAGGTCAAACAGGCTTCTTTATTCATTATTGTATTGGATCTGAATTAGCGTCTGCCACAGCTGCTGCTCATCTTACCCAGGTCCACACAATGAACAACTCAAAAACCAGTGAAACCAGCTTCTTATTTGTGAGTCTGTGTTTTGTTGCTTCTTTGTTTGAAGACAATGAGTCAGCGTGTCTAAATATCTACAGACGTCTGTATTAACAAAGGGCGTTGTCTCTGCATTAGCTGTCCTCTTAAAGAGATGTTAAACGCTTACAGCTACAGGAAGAGTTTCCTCTTGGGAGACATTTGCTAAGCTGCTGAGAGAAACTCTGACTGGGAATTCACATTAAAATGAGATGTGAGCATCAATGAAGCGTTCGATCTGGCTCTAAACTGCGTGCTCAGAACAGCAGATGGACGTAGGCTGACCGACAGCAGAAACATAGTGGATAAAAATAGCTTTCATGTAGGCTCATCAGGAAGAAATCAGACATATTTTTATGAACAGATTGACTGATTTGATTGGTTCTGCTGGGGAAGGTGGAAGGAGAAAGACAGGCTGCTCACACACACAAAAAAATAACGAGGTTTGTGTGGTTTAAATAGATGAATGTGGAGACTACGCTTCAGTAAATGCACAGCAGGAAACAAACAGTCTCAGAGCCAGTGAACTGACACACAGCACCTGCTTCTTATTTCTATACTTCTTTTATCTTCATCTGGAAAGTGTGTGAGCTCAACTTTTGTGTGTTACTACGCTGAATGTGTGTTAAATACTGTGTCTGAGGTGGATCTGTTGTACCCTGGCAGGGTTGTGTGAAGGCGGCAGGGAAAAGCCCCTCTCTCCCCTTTAGTCTTCCTCTCCTCCACTCTGCATCAACATGCTCAGTCACTCGGATCAGCGCCCCCTTGTGGAAGGACAGATCCTCTGCCGTCTGACCAGGGAAGTCAAACAGAGCCACAGCCCACTCCTCAGCCTGCACACACAGATTTAACACATCACTTAAACTGGTCATCACAATTAACAGATGAATTAGCACAGTTTGAAAATCTGGGAAAATGTATAAAACATAATATATGAAAAATAAGCAGGAAACATCAAACCTGCTCAGTGATTGTCAGTATCTGTGCAAACCTGTTTAAAACACGGTTTCCTTCATATAAAAACATCTTCAGAGGATGACAGAATTATTAGACCTGTGTCAACGGTAAAACCTCACTCACCTCTGAGTCTGGGTGCTGGGACTTCTTTGGTGCTGTTGAGAATAAATGTAAAGAAAAAATATATTATTGCACTCAAATCAAGAAGAGTAGTGGATCTAATTTAACTAGTTCACATTTGAGTGTCACTGATCTGATCATTTCAGCATCATCAGAAAAGTGCAGGTAAAAAGGAGGTAACGACTGAAAGGTGTGTGCACAGAGGTGTGGCTGCAGGCAGGAAGGAAATATTACATTTATTACGAGGCTTGTTCCATAGACAACACTTCATTGACTGTGTTACTGTAAGATGAAGCTCAACAATTACACTTGATTAAAAATGCGTTCATGTCGATGAAATAGTATTTCTACACCTTGAGGTGTCACAAACTTCAAACAGGATGTTAACAGAGTGGATGCTCAGTAATCTGAAGCTTCAGTCAGTTCATCAGTACCTTCTGTCTCCACCATATCAGTTGGCGTAGTTTTCACTGTTTCCTCTGGCGATGACACTGGTTGTGGGAGCGGCTCCACCACCTTAATGAAGTTCAGTGGGAATATTCCAATTCGCCCGTGGATCTGGCCCCGCCCCCACTCCTGGCCAATGAGCTGAAGGAGGGCAATGACATCACCCTGGGAGAAGGTGAGCTCGTCTTCCTCCTCACCCTCGTAGTCATACAAGGCGATGCAGCGAGGACCGCTAAAACCACACATACGGGCACAAAATTAAATGCATGAAAACTTAATTTGTTAGTGCTTAGTTTAGTTGTGTTTTGTGTCTGACCTGACAAGAACAGGGTCTGGCTCCTCTTTCTGCTCCGTAGGTTGCACAGGTAGAATGGAGTCTGACAGGCCAAGGTCCTCCAGGGCAGGTTTTGAGTGGCTGTCCTGATCGGGGACAGGCTCTGACTGCGTGTCCAGGTCCAGGAGACACTGTGAGGGGCTGATGAGTGGAGTAATGGTGCTTTGACTCCTCCCTTCACCTGACAGAAGATCCGATGGTGCTGGGCTTGGGTCATCGAGGACGATCAAGACTTCCTGTTTCTGAGACAGGAAGTTTGAAAAATCAAAACTAAAATCTGTGGGAATGTGTGTGCATGAAATGTGTGCGTATATATATGCGTCTGTACCACATAGCTGTTATAAAGCGGATGCCCAGGTTTGGGGCGTGGTGGCAGTGGCGGCCCTTTCTTTGATACCCTTTGACTCTGAGTGGTTGAGACAGGAGGAGGAGGAGATGAACTAGTCTGTGAAGAGCTGGAGGAAGCGGGACTGATTTTGGAAGGAGGGATCTGGTTGGCTGATGACGCTGAGCTGATGGCCGGAGGCGGTGGTCGACCAGGAATGGATTTGATTGGTGGAGGACGAAGGGGGAGTAACTTCACACTTGAAGGTCTGGACAGAGACAAAGAAATACACTGATTGATGTTGGACAAACCTACAGAGGACGTTTCTGTTGAGGACCAAACAACCTTTAGCAGCTTCATTCAGACTTTATTCAAGCTGCAGGAGTGTTTTATTCAGCCCCTGGACAATCACAACACATCTTTTTTTCTTAACAGTGAACTTAGAATAACAAATTCAGTTCTCACCGTGGAGGCAGTGGGGGGTCTGAGGAGTTCGCAGTGCTGGTGGTTTCTGCTTTGGTCTGAATCACAGGACCTTTCCTCAGAGCCGGAGCTGGGATTGCAGGCCTGAGGCTCTGGACTGAAGCAGGGGCTGGTGCTGAAGGTTTGGGGGGTGTGACAGGGGCAGCAGCTGTAGGTCTGGTGGGGACAGGGTTTGTTTCTAGAGGTGTTGGTGATGCTCCGGTGGGTTTGGGGAACAGATTTGGAGCTGGAGGTGGAACACAGCAGTCAGAATACATTATTCATAGCACACACTAACAAGCCCTAGTCCGATGAACTGTACCGATGTATAGAGTCAGACCAACACTGTTTTGGATGTAGTGGACCAATGTGAAGAGATAACATAAACACACCACACCAAAGTCAAAGAAAACTACCTGGATTACACAAAAGTCCCACAACATTTGGCAGAATCATATTGTTTCCTTCAGCAGCTGATGTTCTTGAATACACAACTCAGCAATAAAATATACAAACAGAAAGAAAACAAAAGTTAACCAGTCATTTGGTTTTAATGAAAATGTACACACACACACACACACACACACCTCTGACACACCAAACTCACAGCATACAACTACAGTGGGGGCTTTTTCTTCTCACACAATCACAGTATTTTTCTTGCACAATGTTTGGGTTGCATAATGCCCCCCCATCTCTTTTTATGTGTGTGTCTCACACACACACACACACACACACAAAACACATAAATTCTCTCCATGTTTCTCCAGCTGCATAACAAACGAGAAAGATTTGTGTCTCTAAGCCCTGAAACGCTCCTTTGTACTGCAGCTCTCGTTCACAGTCAGTCTCTCTCTTACCGCTGGCTCTGCGTGGTGAGGTCAGCGCTGCCGGTTTGGCCGGGATGCCTGGACGAACACTTCCTGCTTTCACTGAAACAACAAACAAACAAGAAAATATGAGAAGTCGCCTCAGAAATTAGAATCTATGCTAAGTAGATTATTACTGATGATACATTTAATGAAGGAGAGGTGGAGAATATCTGAGGATTAAAACATCTCATGTAGTGCTGTAAACACACCAAACTCTAAACAGCTCATAGAGTCATCAATCTGCAGAAAATTATCATTTCATCTGTTTCATTTAAACATTCCTGGGATGTTTGTTTCTCAGATTCAAAAATCTGCAGACTTGGCATCAGTATGGGGCAGAAATGACTCTGATGTTGGTCAGGAGCAGAGAGGAAGAGCTGCATCCTCCGACGACGTTTTCAGCGTTGCTCATTCCCTCCAGTGTGAGCTGAGACGTCTGCTTGTTTGGCCTCAGTTCACAATGAATCTGTGTTCAGCAGTCAGTATGGAGGCATCAGAAACACTGACGTCACAGCAAATCCCAGAGAGGCGCTCGGGGTAAACATGGAGAACATTTTAAATGTAAGCATGAACACTGGCACTTGGGTGGTTGACTCTAACGATGTTTAGCACACTGCTACCAGCTCCACATCACACAGAAATCAGTTACCAAGACTAAACAAAACTGAGCTAATCAGCAGCACACATGCTGAGGTTATCAGGTAGATAAGCAGAGTAAGCAGGAAGCAGCACGTCTCCTTCAACACATGTAAATATTTGTCAAACACCATGAATTTGACACCGAGCAGCAGCTGGATGAGGTGAATGTTTTTATGCTGTAAAGACTAAAAGGTTTTGCTGTTTAACTTGTTAAACTGTCACAGTCTATAAGAAATACAGCTGGATTTAATCACATCCTGACTCCAGCTTCATATTGAACACAGACACGAGGCTGATATGCTTCAGCTCTCAGAAGGAACGCTGGTTAGCAGGTTGGACTGTTCCTGCATGGTGAGGTGAACACATGATCAGTTTTACATACAAAAACCCCTGATTTGATTTGATTCCTGAAGATTTGACTCAGATCAATACAAATACATTTCATAAAAAACAAAGTGTTTCTCTGAAGCAGCCATAGTTTGTTACCTTGATTGAAAACAACCTTTTGTGTACTTTGTAATAACAGGCAGGCTGTATAGTACAAAAGTACACGCGTCTTAAATGTACATGAAATAAACTTAATTTAACCAGTGATCTGGGTTGCAACCACTGATAATTTTCATTAATCGAACATCAATTTTAATCTGCTGATTACATATTCAAGGAGAACATCACAAAAAATGATCATGATTTCCCAAAGGGAAATGAGGCATATTAAAATAATTTGTTTTGTCCAAACACTTGTCAAAAAAGATATTTAATTTACTATCACAGAAACTAAGAAAACAATCAGAGATAAATATTTGTGAGCTGTGATTTTGGGGCCACAGAACAAACACATAAAAACACATCTGGTAACGGAGATAAAAACTTGTGCAATCTTTTTGGCTACAAATGTGCAGGAGTGAATAAAATGTTGAAAACTGCTCTAACCAACTTTTGCGACAGTAAAGGATCATTACATTGGAGAATCATTTTGTATTAAGTTGAAAATGAAGAACACACCAAATATCTCCGCTCTATTATACTTCACTCATCTATGACCCACTTTAGGCTGAGCACTTCAGAAAAACATGTTTACATAACATTACTGCTCAGGTTACTGTCAGAATCAGCGTCTGAGACTCTGGGTGCCATCTGCAGTGTTCCAGCTGCTCACAGCTGGAAATGACTCAAACTAATGATGGAGGGGAAAAAAACACATTACAGGAACATCTCATAAAACAAAGAGTAACTCAACAAACTCAAAACATTCTGTCTGTTTCCATTGGCAGCGACAGTCTTAGGTTTCAGCTTGATGTCTAACAGCACCAGTAATGTGCCACTCCTCTGTTAAACACAGTTCACTGTAACCATCATTATATAGTATCCATTGTGCAGATGTTGCTACAGTGTGGGATGTACTCTGAGGATGACAATCACTCGACTGTGTGGATTTGTGTCAAATATTTATTTGATCGGTTATACATCTCCTGGGAAGTGCTCACAGAAGAAACTGGCTTAACATAAATTTTACTATAGGGGCTGAATGCAATAATAATTTTCTTTACCATTTAATTGCAAATTAAATGCTGCGCTCAGATCTGCTGTAGTTACTTCTGCTGCCTGCAGAGGGCAGCAAACCTCACAGACAACTGATTCACACTCACCTGGTGGGGTAGAAGTCTCATCTCTTCCAGCCTCAGTCTCTGCTCCACTGAAACACTCAGCAGACGGTCTCAGGGGGAGGGAATGGGGAGTAAGCCCAGTTGTGGTGCTTTTTTCCTGGTTTGGCGATCCCATGCTGGGTCTGGGGGCAACTGGGGGTCTGGGTGGAAGTTTGGGATGGACTAGGAGTGAAGCGTCACTCAGAGAGTGGGTGAGTTTAGGTGGAGGTGGCCTGGGGGCTGGGACAGGGGATTCTGCAGCAGCCTGGGGTTTTGGTGTTAATGGGGGTTTTTCAGTGGTTTTGCAGGGTTGGGGCAGTACAGATGGGGGTGATTTCGGGGTACAGGAAGGTTCAGTAGCAGCTTCAGCTTCAGGGTTTAAGTCTATAGAGGGGGTTTCAGTTGATTTCAAAGCGTCAGTGCCACCTGACTCTGCTGATTTCAAAGCACCATCTTCCCAGAATGCCTTGCTGGATGGCTTGGGCACCTGTGAAAGGTTTTTGGGTTTTGGGGCAACACTGGGAGGGACAGATTTGGATGGCTGCACCTGAAGACGAGGGCGTGGACGGGGTTCAGGTCTTTTTGTGACAACAAAGTCTCTCTTACTGTCCCCAGAATTCCCATCAGCCACCTGCTGCTCAAAGGCTTGTATCCTTGCTTTCAGAGCCGCCATATCCTCCTCTCCGTCTTCCTGCTCTCCTTCCTCGCTCTCTGATTGGCTGTTCCCACTGCTGTCACTGCGTTGTTCAGGGAAGCCCCAGTCGTCAGAGCTGAAGGCGTCGAGCAGCTCCTGCAGGTACTTCCCCTGACTCAGGCCCTGCTTAGTGGATTCACTCTCTGCACGAGCTGCTAGCGTGGCAAAGCTGTCCTCACGTAGCTTAACCAAAGTCTGAACTTTGACCTCGCTGCTGATTGGCCGAGAACCGAGCTTAGAACGAGGGCGTGGCGTGGGACGCTCCAATAGGACGTTAGAAGAAGTGTCGGGAGGAGCTGCTACGTCAACAGCTGCCAAACACTGATCCCACTGGTCAGTTTGAGCAGCAGTGGCTGAGGTCACAGATGAACGAAGCTCACTGAGGAGGTCACAGCACTGAGTGTGTGCAGAAGCGTGTGTCACTGTGTCAGGTGCTGTGTTCGATACCACACCGTCACTGAGTCCTGATTGGCTAGTGGTGCTGCTGCTGTGAGACAATCTGGGAGGGGAGGGGAGCGGTGGCCGTGTTGGTCTCAGTGGTCTCGCTGCACGAAAACACACAAATTATTTAACTAATATGTAACAGAATACTTTGAAAAGTACTTCCAAAACTACAGAAATGAGCTTCATCTCACCCTGGGAGTCCTGGGGCTCAGTGGCAGATCCTGCCTCAGTCTGGGTGGCAATGGTTATGGTAGAAACTGGCCGTGATGAAGATGAGGAGGAGCAGGAGGAAGAACAGGGCATGAGAACCTGCTCCTGTGTCTTCTCCTTGATCACCTCCTCATAGGAAGGAGGAGGCTGAGGAGAAACACAGGAAAGAAAATGAATCACAACAGGAAAAAAGCGAAGTAGAGCTCACATGATCACTTTCAGCTTCCAGGGGAAAGAAAAAGGAGGGGACGCTGAATAAAATACCTAACGCTAAACACAAGCTCACAGAAATAAGCTGAAGCAAAGGACTGAGGCAAAAATTCAAAATATTTCCTGACTCCAGCTCAGTAAATGTGGAGATTTACTGCTTTTTTTCCCCTTCGTTTCCACTGTCAGTGGTCAGTTTATTAGGTACACCCTGATGAAACTAACCCAGTCCTGCAGTCAATAAATACAACCAGATCAGCACTCACCTGTATGGACGGAGGGATTGTGGGACCCCAGATCTGCGCAGCAGGAGGAGGGGGAGGTGGGAATCCTGCAGAAGCTCCAGGAAACCAGGACGTGGAGGTCAATGGCTCTGCAGACAGTATGGTGATCTCTGGTCGCCTGGCAACAGGCCACAAGAACAGGAAGTCATGAAAACAGAAATCAGCATAGCCATGTTGAGGACAGCATAGCTGCTCAACACATACGGACAATAAAATTCAATCTGAATAAGCAAAAAACTGCACCAACAGCAGTCTTACCTCCTGTCTCTGTCCCTCTCTCTTTCTCTGTCTCTGTCTCTCTCTCTTTCTCTGTCTCTGTCCCTCTCTCTGTCTCTGTCTCTGGACGCATCAGAAAGAGAAGTCGACCTATTGGACGCTGTAAAACAGAGAACAGCAGAGTCTCGAATACAAACAGGAAAAAAAAGCCATGACATAGGAAGATAGAAAGACTGACATCTCGCTTTAGCGAGGCATGAGGGGCTGGATTTTATTACCCTACAAAAGAACCAAAGTTGTTCTTGCCATTTCTGTCATATCCATGACCTTCATGGCAGCTTAATTAAAGGTTTTACATTATAAACCCTCTTAAATACTGGAGTGTTCTCCATGTTGAAATCCAGCCTGACAGGACCTCAGTGCCTCAGTTTTTAAAATTCCTACTAAGTTTCCACCTTTTCTTCATCCAATCAGAAATAGGATGTGTAGAGAGACCTCTGGCTACATTTTGCTGTATGATGAGAGTTAATGATCATTTCAGATCATTGGATTGAAATCATCTACACTAAACACACAAGAGGTTGAGGATGAATGGGTACTCACTTCTCTTGATGGCCGCTCTGATGGAGGAGAGAGGACCCTGGCTGTGGAAAGTGAAGAAAAAGAAGGTAAGGAAAAAGGAAACCATGAGTCACATTATTTCACCTCTGATGCCACATCCCTCCCTCATTCTCTCCCTCTTTTTTCCAGTGACAAACATAGATCGGTCGTCCCACCCAGTCCTCAGTACTGGATCTCTCACATGCTTTTATTTCCAGCTCAGCTCTCAAATTAAAAACTTTAAATCTTGAGTCCAAAGTGTTTCTCAGTGAAGCGACATGACCACAGGCTTGTTTTTCACTTGTAAACAGTAACAAAATACAGCAGGCAAGTGAGCACATTAACAAAAACACATGCACACACAAGTGATGGTTTTTCCTCCTCAGGGGAAACTGAAATTATCTACAAACAGATTTACACAGAAAGAGCTCCAGTTCACATCCTGGTAAAAGAGTGAAACATGCTTTTACATCTCAGAGGACGGAGTCTGTGATTTGTGGAGACATGTAGAGCAGATACACATACAGGTTGTAAATGATTAAAATGGTCAAACACCTCAGCTTTGAGGCCTTTTACAGTCTGACAATCAACAGAAACAAAGTACTGCTGTTGCAGTTAATATGATATGAGAATACAGCACAGCAAATACAGAGCGCTTTAACAGTTTCTCTGTATGAGATTGATTAAACGTTGTTTTTCACTCATATCAACGTTCTGGAGCAAAGAACCTGCTTAAAGCACATTTTTCTATTTCTAAAGAGAGAGAATCTGGAAAATCCCCCAGTATTCTCTGACTTCAGCCAAATCTGTCAAAATGATTCAAAGATATTTCAGAATCTCTGGGATCAGGGGAAAGCCTTAAATGGAGCCAGATTTCTTACTTAAATAATAGGTTTTTGCAAGTCAGATTAGGAACCAAGAGAACCAGACTCACCCAGACGACAGGAGGAGGTCAGTTGCCTTCCTGTGTCTCTTTCTCTCAATCTGTTAATCGTCTTTCAGTCTGTTTTCTTCTCTTTCCCTGTGTCTTTGTCTCTGATCGTCTCTCTTGCTTTGTCTTTGTGCCACAGAGCTGCTAACCATGAACAGACACCCATGACTCACCCCTGACACTGCCCAAACACAAACACACTCCAAACGCAGTTCTTCAGTTTAAACTACTCTTTCCATTTCTCCCAGTTCACTGAAAAACAAAATCACTGAAACTATTTTCTTTAAAATTTCTTTTTCGCTGCGACTGTCAGAGCTGGTCATTCCGTGGTCATTCTGAGGCTGGACATGTTGCGTTTTGGTGTTGTTGAGTTGGCTCAGCATCTGCTTTGCAAAGGCAGTTTTTAGTGTTTGGAAAATATGGTGGTGCTTTTCCTCTTGTCCCATTACGCCACTTTGGGGTTTGTGCAACAGCTCGTCCAACAGTTCAAAGGGACCAGGACAAGTCATTCTCCAGGAGTCAAAACCAACCGGAGTTACGTAGTTAAAAAAAACCATCACAGAGGAGGGCGAACATCATAGATCGTACAAATGAAAATAACTGTGCATGTGTTTGGGCAGTCCTTCATCAAAGCATTTATCTATTTTAGTTTTACACATGAAATCAGACAGACGTAAATGTAGGAAGAATGAAAAAAGAGCATTTGCACTATGTTATTACGACCGGGTCTCTGTTTTGTTTCTATAGTGCTTTCAGTAATGATCCAGTAAACAACTGTTTAATGCGTGAATTAAAATATTTTTTCAAAATGTTGCGTACCTTTAATGCTGACTAACATGCACTGTCTGCTGACTGTTGGTGTGCTAAGGATTTTCAAATCTTTCACAACCTTCTTACGATCCATTCTGTTTCTCTAGTTACTGTTTTTATGTGAAATACACCCAAACTGAGGCTCTGCTCCTCCCTATAAACACACACAGTCTGTAAACCTGTGACTTCTCCTGCTAGTTGCCATACCAACCGGCTAACAGCCAAAATACTTTCAGGAGTGTGTCAGATCCAGAGACCATAGAGGGGAAAGTAGTTCCTGCAAGGACACTGAGGAAAATAGTCCCAGGCTGGAGCAGAAAGCAGCATGAAATCAGACCCATAGACTAAACAAAAACTCATGATCTAAACTGCTTTCATCCTGGACTGAGATCACACAAGTCAGAGCTTTTCCTTGGATTCAACATCAAACACAGGAAGGTCCTGGCCAAAACTCGCTAACATGCAGGTCGGATTGAACACACCACCTGGTAACAGATCCTGATTGTGAGCCAACTGCCAGCTGTGACCAAGAGGAGGGAGAAGAGCAGATTGTCTTACCTGTGACGATGCTCTGGCTTACGTCTGCCAGGACGACCTGCACAAAGAGAGAGAAAGAGACTGTGATTCAGATGCCTTCTTTGGACCCCTGATAGAAATATGTCCTTAGTATGAAGAACTGAAAACTTCACAAAGTAAAAACAAGGCTAAAAATGCTCATATTGCCCAAATTTAAGTACTGAAAAAGTATTGTTTTACTAGCAAAACTCAGGCGACCTTGTGAATAAAACCCTTTTCTTATTTTTTTACCTGTCAAAATGCATATTTGACGTAAAAAATCCCACATCAAAACGAAAAAATAAACGTATTTAACCCCTCAAAAATAAAACATCCATAAACTAGATGGTAGCCCTTTCTATTTTATGGTTTTGTGATGAAGACTATCCTCTATTGCAGAGGAAGTGATGGACTGTGTCCTGTTTGTTTGGAACAGACAGAAGTTGTATCAGTTGTACACAAAAAGAAAATAGCGCCATCTACAGAGACTACAGCTAAATAAAACCCATATAAGACAATGTCCATATTGATTGATTGACAGGTAATCTCCTGGAAATGCAATGCAGAAACATGACAGCACTAAGCACCAAAAAATAAACAGACATCAAGAAACAAAGAGGATTAACAAATCCTCACCTGAACTTTTCAAACTGAACAAAGGAAAGGAAAAAGTAGACTCTCTCTCTCTCTGAGGTAGAGCTGGACTTTGTTTCCTATCTCCTTTCTTCTCCTCTTCACACCATAAATTAGAATCCTGTTCAGCTTTGCTTCCTGTAGCATCCAGAGGCTAAGAGTTGATGTGCTTTCACTTCTTTTCTTTCTCTTTTGCTATTCCAAAACACTAAATTCCTCTTTTCTCTGTTTTGTCCTCTCCTTCTCTGCACTCTCCTTCTCTAAAACTCTGACCGAGCCACCCATCTGTTCTGGCCAGCCTCCTGATTGGCGGACATCCACCAGGAAGTGAGGCTATTATTGGCTGGTGTGGGTTTCTGCTGGAGTCATCAGGACTTTTAAGACTTCCAGATGTTTGTCCTGCAGCAGGCAGGCTGAGCTTTGTGCTGGAGCTGTGTTCAAACATGCATATGCACACCACAGCAGATTTTCCTCAGCTCTCCTCATCTGTTTGGTTTCTTGTTCAGTTCAGGGAGTTCACAGGTCATCATCAGAGACTGGATATAAAAGGGATTCAACAACCACTGTGACAGCAGCAGACTGTTTGTCCCTAAAGCTCTTATACTCAGATCCCCTCAGGTCCACAGAGCACTTAAGCATCTTTACACACTCTGCTTTTGGTTCCTGGTCTGCAAATTTGATTCACTCTCACTTCCAAACACAGGCACTTTTTCAGGTTGATGAACTCTTATCCATCCAAACAGACAATCTCACAATCTAGCTGAGTGAGACTTTAGCAGCTAAAAAGCTACGACAGAGAGAGCACTGGACCTTTCTGACGTCAGATGGGGGCGTCTGTTTATACCATAAACGACCTCTGACATAACACAAACACAACTGCTGATGAATGTGAATGATGCTCTGCATCTTTTTGGTGTGTAAATAAGCAAATGTTCACTATATCCGCCTGGCTCAGCTGCCCCCAAGTGGCCCAGAAAAAGCAGTTATCGCAGCTTTAAGGCTGCACTTGATTTTCCTTTAAGAGAAAAGTGTTTTATTAATTCTCTGTTTTTTTTTTTCTGCCAAAGTTTGGAATAACTAATAATAAATAACTTCTGGTTGTTTTTTTACCTGTAAGACTATTTAGCAGTTCAGAGATTTTTTAGAGACTTTACTGTGTGTGTTTGCCCACTGGTCAGTGATGATTTTCCACATGGGATGAAAAATGTGACACTCATGTGACATTTCTCACCCATCGCATTTACAGAAAAGTCTGTGCAGGAAAATAGGATCACTGTACAGCAGGCACATCTCCGAGGTTAATGAAGCAGTCAGGAATTAAATCTAATCGCCAACGGATTTGTCCAAAAAAGTTACAACATCTATCTTTTTTTAGTTTGTTTTAATTGAAAATGTCACATCTTGTTCACCTTCTAATATGAAAGCACAAAGAGCTGCTGTTTGAGTCGGGATGGCAATTACGTGTTTTTGACAAGCTGTAATTCCCAAGGCTAATGAAAGGCTAAATGCAAACTCATTTCAGATGCCAGAAAAATTAATCACAGATTTCCTTGAACTCCACAGAGAGACCAGAACCACAGTGCTGGAAGGCCTCACACACGCAAACTCTAGTTGCTTTCCAATACATGACTTCATGTGATGCCAAAAACATTTCCTCTGAGTTTCAAAATATTTTGCTGTCCTTTGAAATCAAACTTTATAAAAATAAAAACATTTGAAACACATCTAATGACCTCAGCTCATCACGATCACGAGCTTGAGTTTCATTACACAACACTCGTGCTCACAGACCTGTCTACTACCATGTTGAAGTCTGAACAGGAGTAAAGTAGCTGTAACCATGAGTTTAACTGTGTTTTGACAATAAGCACGTAAATTTATTTTTTGTTTTTTTAGCAATGTTATTAAAGTGTGATACAATCTGAAGGGTTTCCATTTTCTCATCCACCTAGCAGTTTTTGCAGTGGTGTTTACGTGATGCACTTCTTTGGCAGATCAAATTTCACCTGCTATGACCAGAACTTTAGCTTCCTCTTTCTTTTTCATCTGTTTAGTTCAAACAAGCTGGAAAGAAAAAAGGGAAACACTTTCTTTGTGACAGAGAACAACAGTTCTGCCCAGTGCCTGGAAAACTCTCAACAAACAGGACAAAGTAGTTCCTGATGTGCTCTGTGTCTGAGACACGTCAGGTCTTCTTATCTAGCAACTGATGCACAGATAAAGGAGTGCTGAAAAATGTACAATCACAGACAGGCGGAGAAATAAAGAAACTGCTTCTGGTTACCTATTCTTCTAAAGCTTCACTGGTGAGAACTAAAGTGTGATATGGTTAAAATCCTCTGTTGTAGTATATATAAATTTAGCAGTCATGTGCACCTTAACCCTCAGACCACCGGCACAGCAACATTTTTTTTTTTTTTTTTTTTTAAGTAAAAAAGTCACTGGTTCCAGCTTCTTCCCTATAAAGATGAGCTGCTTTTCTTTGTAATATATGATTAACTCATTTTTTTTATTTTGACCACTGGTCAATTAAACAAGCTATTTAAAGAAGTCTGTTTAAACAGTGGGAAACTGTAGCATGCCCTGTTCTTTATAGATAAAACAACTAGAAATAAATCCCTATTTTAATTACTGACCTGAAAGAAAAAAGTTAAGTCAAGCAGTGCTAAAATACTTTGATCATTCCACAACTGACACTAAACTAATAGCAATTCAATAATGGATTTCTTAATCAAAGCAATTACCAAATATTCGCTTTCAGTTGTAAGAATTTGCCTTTTTTGTTGTGTATAACTTAAATAACTTTGTGACTGAACTGTTCAACAAAAGCAAGTGCATCATCTGAAAGGCTTCTTACTTACACAGTCATAAAGATGAATAATAAAAAGTCAAGGCACGTTAAATTATAACTTGTGTTTCCCTGAATGAGTCAGAGACAAAGAGACAGACTTGTACATTAAGCTAATTGCTGTGAGTCTTGGCACAGGCCTGCACCATTTTACTCAACTGGGAATGTTTCTGTGAGGGTGTGTTTGTGTGTATTTTTCCCGGTACGTCTAACCTTTGACCCGAATGGTGCCAAACTGTCATGCCGATACAAGAATTTATGCCTGTGGGTTCACGCAGGTTACACCCATACACAAACAGCATGTTTTTTTTCACACACTTTTAATCTCTTACCAGAAAACATCTGTATGCGTTTGTTTGCAGAAAAAAATTCTATTTTAATCAGTAAAAGGTTTTTGGTTTATTTCATTATGAATTAATTTATCAATCATCCTCAGAATTTACAGTGAGGACTGGTTGATTCTGTCATTTTTGACAATAAAGTGGTTTTGTACTTTTGGTGGAGCTTTTTGGAAGTTGCGATCGCCTTTTCTTAGATTTCGATAAAGAAATAATTAACCAATGAATATTAAAAGCAGTTAGCAGAGTCATCCATAATTACCATAGTTGTCTCAGTCAGTTTAAAATGACAACTTAAGAAAACTTACCTCTGATATTTCAACTCTTTCAAAACTGAAATATGATTAAAACCTGTCTCTCAGAATCTGCATGCTGTTCACTGCCTTGCAGCTTTATCATATTTTACATGTTAAACCTGTAAATTCCTGGTATTTTTCAGTCCTACCTGTATAGTCTGTTTGTTTAAAACTACATGTGTTAACACTGCTGTGAGAGATACACCAGGAATACTACAAATATCACAGGCCTGGGAAGATACAGGTGGAGCACTGAAAACCGCACAGTAGCTACAAGTAGCAAAACTCGATACAAAAACGATAAAAATACTTAAATTTCACATTAATAATACAACAGAAACACTATAGGAGCTTTTTGTTTAAACTGTTTTGACTACCTGGATCTTAAGTGTCCATCTATACCGTTTCATTTCCACTGTAAGCTTGCCAATTGACCCGTGACAGCTTATTTTTCCCACAGGGATCGATATATTGAATCGATACCAGGTGGACTCAGTTTAAACCAGACGAGACACATGAATATTTTAGCTGTTTTACCTCCGGAGCTGTTCGACTGTCGCCGGACCACTTGTTCCCGGGTGTCCCTCATCACGCTTTCCTCCTCTTCCTCGGACCGTGCTTCGGCCATGTCTCCTGTTTTCTTTCTTTCCTGCTCTGTTTTGTAATTTTCCTCCTGTTGTGTGTCTGGAGAAAACGGAGCCGGGTCAAAACAGGGACGACAACAGCAGCCGCATTATTATTATCCCCCCTCCTGTTCGGTCGTCGCTAATATGCACCACAACAACTCGGGGACAACTTCACCTAAACACCCAACTTTACACGCCGAAACCACTTCCAGAGCTAGTTAAACGCTTCGGCCCGGTGTTCAGCCACCCCAGACGCGTAACACTGTCTGAATGTGTGCGGTTATTTAAAAATTAAAAGCCATTGTCTGGGGTTTGGGTTGAAGACTTTCTCCAAGCGTCTCTGTTTCCCCTGGTCGCGAGCTCACGACGCGGAGCCGCGCCACAGCTCCGGCCGCGTGACGTCACCAACTGAAAAAAAAAAACGGGAAGAAGATCCAAAGAAATATGGCGGCCAAAAAAAAAACAACAAACAAACAATTAGCTTAGCTAATTAGCTCATGTCTGCGCTTTTTCTTCTACAATAATGACAATAATACATAAAAATATAATACATATGATATAATAAAGATACACAAAATTATTGCAAAGGGGCAAAAACGAATATAGTGTTTACTCAATCGCTTTAAACGACTACAAAGTCACACAAAACAACCGCAAAACTACTTAGTTTCCAAAAGGTGTAGTAAAAAGTACCCTCTTTCATCTACATGCTCAGGGAAGTACCTGGAGAAAGCAGGATTGTAAACAGGCACTAACAGGTCTAGACATGCTGCTGCCTTGGCACTGTGCACTGTCTCGTATAATCCATTTTTACCAAAGTTGGCTTCATACTGGTTGTGATATCTAAAAATCAGTGAGTCATTTCAAAGTGAAGGACACAATTTTATGCAAAGAGAGACGCCAATAAAACAGTTGTAGTTTCCAGCTGTAGTTTCAGCGTTTTTTCACAAGAGTGCAGCACTGACACCTTAAGTGAAACTAGCAGGTGACCAACCTTGATTGGAACAGGTCTGAAAATGGGACTAAATCTGATTTAAATCATCACCACATCTATAAATCTAAACGGAACATTGAGATATCTGTGACCATGATGTTCAAAAATGCCTCAAAATATATGCATAGATGTAAGTAAACAGATTATAACAAGAACCTTTAATTATGTTAATAATTTGACTCTTCCTTTCATTTGTGTGCGTGTTTTAATGATCATTTCTAATAATTGGATTCTGGAATGAGGTCACTTTGTAAAGCAGCTGGTAAGGACGGTGGTTGTCTGGGATCCACGTTACTTTTGTTTATTGTTCAAACAGCAGATTAACAGCTTCATTTGTCCCATAACATGATGCCATGATTATCACTAGACAGCACTCCACCTCATTTTAATATGTGACATTGACCACTGTTTTCATAATATGAGTTTATAGTTTTTAATATTTTATTTATTTGTTGGTAATATGTGATTATTTTTGTCAATTTAGAACTCTTCTCAATTTGTGTATCGTATCTGTTTTGCACAATCACACTGTATTACCAAGTTCAGGAAGTATACATACTGAATACATGTATACATACTGAATAGCAAACATCCTGAAGTATACTACATATATTCTATATGCCATTTACCTGATGTAGTTACCAGCGGCATCATTAGAGATGTTTCCAAATTACATCAGTAAATTTAATAAACAGAATATACATTTATATAATTAATACTTTTTTGGTGCAAGTACTTTTACTAAACTGAAGGATTGTATGCAGGACTTATTTATACACTGTGCTAATGATACTTTGGGTACTTTCTACATGAGGGGGCGTGGTTTAACGAGACAATGGGCGTGGTTAGGATGTTGCGTAAATCGTGATTGACAGCTGAGCGGCTTAAAGACTGAGGATCTCAGCAGCGGACCGGACTGAAACAGCACGGCCACTCACTGTGCACCAACAAACCTCGGAACACCCACACATTTCTGGACTGTAACACTTTAAATCCGCTTTACGTTTGTTTTCGGGAGATGAAACAAGACTTAGAAAGACTGACATTACTTCACCTGTGAGCAGCCGAGGTAAGTTCCATCTGTCAACTCCTGCAGGTGCAGCTTAAACTGAAAAGAAACATTATCTCATAGATTATATATTGTGTGCAATAGTTTCAAGACAGAATACTACTAATAATATAATGTAGGCTGTGCTTTTAGTGGACAATTAACTCCTAATTTCCTAATTAACAGTTAAGGATGACCTGATCATTTCTATATTGTGTGTGTGATATAAGCATTATTAAGAAGGTGTAACAGGTCGATGACCCTCACTGACCTGCACGTGTCTTTCACGTGTGAAGTCCAGCAAAAATAAACACTCCTCTCCAGTCCATCACACTTTGACACACTTAGTGTTTTCTTCTCCAGGGTGACGTCCAGGTTGTTTACTGTAATACAGTCAGGTAGTCACCATAAAAACCATATATAAAAACTATTATAATTATTTTTTTAATTTAAAAATGTTCACATATTATCTCAAGTTAATACAAGCATTAGATGACAATATATGACCAACAAGACACCATATATACAACACATACACTAAAACATCAAATAATATTTTTAAAATTATCAATCTAATCAGTGGGTAAAAACTTTAAATATTCATTTCATGTATCCTTCCAAATTAGGCTGACTCCAAAATTCAAGCATTTGATCAAAGTGGAGCAGGAAACATCTGGTGAATAAAACATGTAGAAGACCACGGCACATTCGTGAAAAACAACTGTTGTGAAAAAATACAAACCTGGCAGAAAAACAATATAACACACAATTCACACACACAAATAAATAAGATTTATTTATTTCAAACTGTCAAATATCAGGACAAGGGATCTCTCTCACACACGCACACACCTGTGTGGCTGCATCATTGCAACAGACAGTCGTACAATGAGGAGCATCAGCTTTTCTATAAAAACACACTTAAAGGAAGCAGTCAGTGTTTTCATGAGTGATACTGAGTCCAAACCCCATCCAGAGACTGACAGCACCAATGAATGTGGTGTCCTCAGCATAATGTGTGTGAATCCAGAACCTGGCTCAGCTTATCGGTCTGTGCCGTAGACCTCCATTGTTGTCCAAAAACTATTAAAAACACAGCAGGGAGCCACACCGCTGACCTGGCTCACATGGTTCTTCCTCTCCAACAATGGGAGGCCCGTCTTTTTTCCAAAAACCAGCTCCAGAAATGCTGTCCTGTAGCTGAAAGGTGCTGCATTAAACTGTAATTTAATCCAATCGGCTAAAATGTGTCAGAAAAAGTAAATTATAAACAAGGTCAGAAAAATGTGAACACCTCTGGATAATCTGTGTGTGTTTAATCCCTGGTTTGTGTGATGGCATGTGACTGTCCTTATTGAGGACACGCAGAAGCACACATTTAATAGTCTCTCTACAGTTACGAGAACACTCGTCATAATGCATCTCTGATTCCTTTCCCCTGACCTTAACTTGGTTCTAACCTGAACCCTAAAAGCAGATCGGAACCCTCAAGGAGCCCTCTGAAGGCCTGATGACCACACATGTCCTCACAATGGTGGCTTTGAGCTAAAATTTGTCCATAGCAAGATATGCAAACACACACACACACACACACACACAACCATGGCTGAAGGATTAAACATCATGATTTCATCTCAGACTAGTGCGCCCTCTCTTTTATACACACACACACAGACACACAACCTAAACTGATAACGTGATGATCCAAACAGGAAATTGGACCAAAATCCAAGTGTTTGCCCTGTGCGCACACACACAGATTAGAGGCCCAGATGGTAAAGGATGGATTTATAAACTGTGTGTATGTGTGTTGGTGTGTGAGCCAGACAGTTTACAACCTTTCATCTCGCTCTCTCAGGACAACAGGCACCAGGCCCAGACCCGCCCATGTCGTCTCCGCAGAGGTAGGTCCACAGGAGGGGGACTTCTTGGAGAGTGTCCTGGGAATTTATGGAATGTCCCGGAACGCCCATGGTGGGAAACGGACATATTCTCACTTTTCCTGTTTGCTTGATGCCGCTGATCACCATTGCTTCCTGTGCCGGCCCCACTACTTTTAGAACGGAGACAGATATGCAGAGACTTGAGACTTGGGAATTATTTTTTAACAGATCATTATATATTTCATAGAAGTTGTGTTGAAAACTATGTGTACTTTACATTACTACTTTTTTTTTTTTTTTTTAAGTACAAGTTTGACAGGTTTTTAGATTTATCTCTTGCCTTCCACATAGACTACTCTCCTCCAGTCTTCGATCTCTGCAAGTTAATCTCATAAAGTAGTGAAATAAACAAAAGGCTGCCAAAATCAGACTAAAGCAACAGGCAGACAGGAGGTAAACTTGTTTTTATGTCTCTTAAATACAATTATACACATGGTGCCATATGCACATATCTTCAGTAATAATTTGTAGAAGTACTAGTAAGCTCTTGGACGTGTGGTGGCCATTTCTGGCCATTACCTCTGAGCTTTAACACAGTTATTAGAGAAATAATAAAAAGTCTTTACTCTGTCCACATCCAGCTTCTTCAGGCCAGCACCTGCCGGCAGAGCCCAGGAAAACAGCCTGATCAGGGCCTGAGAGCACACACTGAGCTGGAACATGCTATAACTACCCGCAGACAATCAAAATGATGGCCTCTGTGCTTGTCGGGGGCAACTGCAAGAAGTCACTCACCTTAAGAGGGGTGGACTCTGAGACCTGTATGATTGTGTTCAAGAACCACTGGGCCCAGGTAATGAAGTCATCTGCCAACCATTCTCCAGACTTAAGTCCCTCCCAGTTTTTATTTGTCGCTCTTTCATCACTCTGTCCTATTTTCCTCATAATGTTTCGCAGACACAGTGTGTGATTGTGTGTGTGCATTACTGACCCAGACTTTGGCCCTTAAACACAGGATCCATTGAGAACAAACCTCTCTCTACAGTGGCCAAGAAAACCCACACACCCTCCAAGTCTGTGTGTGTGTGGTCTTTGTCTGAAGCAGTTGAGGTCAAAGGTTAACACAAGTCCAGACAGTGAATTACGTTCTTCTCTTTCTCCCTCTCCCTTTTCATTCATTCAGCCCTCCCACTGATGTCTACCAGACTTTACATTTGTGACAACAATGAAACTGTTCCTGTTTATAAGTGTAAATTATTTATGAAACATAAAATGCTTGTGCAATAATAAATTTTTTTACATTTCCAATATTTGCTCAGTTTTTGAGATGGAAATTATAAATGCTGATAAAAAAGTGGATGGAAACACATATACTGCTGAAAAGGTTTCCCTTCTTCAGGTGGTGAAGATCCTGGAGAAACACGAGCCGGGTCGTAGCGGCAGCAGTGCGTTGAGTTTCCTCTCAGGTCACAGCAGCAGCTCCGGAGCCTTACGTCTTGGTCCAATCCCAGCAGACGAGGCCAGCGCTGTCCAGAACTACGTGGAACACATGCTGTTCCTGCTGATGGAGGAAGAGGCAGGACAAGGTAAGAGATGAATAAAAGCGTGTTTTTTCATGCTACACTGTTGTCTTGTATTTGCTCTGATGCCTCTTATGCACTGCTACTAGGAGGAGCGATGGGCCCGATCCTGGAGTTTGTGGTTCTGGAGGGTGTGATGGAGAGGCTGTTTCTGTGGAGTCTGAGGAGACAGTTTACTGAGGACATGAAGCTGGAGCAGCTCAGGATGTACCAGATGCTTCTGTCTCAGGCCAAACAGCCTCTACTACACCATAAACCTGTTCTCAGGCCACTCATGATGCTACTGGCCTCCTGCGCTGGAGCTGGAACTGGTGAGTCAGTGGTGCGACTGGTTAAGGAACAATTCAGATTCTTATATATACTGTTAAATATGACACTGAAAACAGGTTGAAATGTCCTGAAATTTGAATTCTTTGTTTGCAAGCTGAGTTTAACAGCTGAAGCTAAACCAAGAAAAAAGTTGAAGTGTCAAGTGAAGTCGTCACTGTCATGGATTTCTTTGTCCTTTCCTTAAACTATCTAAGCAGTTTAAAAATCACTGACGGCGTCCTGGAGCTGGTTAAGCTGTCTAATAACATCTAATGGGTTTTAGGTGTTTAATTAGGAAGTGGTTTCACATGCTGCAATGCAGGCGGTAAGGTGCTGAATCAGTCACCAGGTTAGTTAATCACCTGTGTCCTCTCCTCAGACTGTGGCGGCGTGGTGGAGGCGGAGCTGGTCCTCCTGTTGAACCAGCTGTGTGTGGCCCTGGTCAAAGACCCCTCAGTGCTCGAGCTGTTCTTCCACACCAGTGAGGACCAGGGAGCCGCCAACTTCCTTCTTTTTTCCCTGCTCATCCCATATACTCACAGGTATACACTGCATTGTGACACACAACATAAGAATTCAGTTCAATGTAAATCCACATGCAGTGTCGTACAAACACACTGACGACCCTCCTTATCTCTCAGACAGGGTTCGGTCGGTCAGCAGGCCAGAGATGCTCTCCTGCTCATCATGTCCCTGTCAGCCTCGGAGCCTCGAGTGGCTCAGCACATCGCAGAGAACACCTACTTCTGTCCAGTGAGCGCGCACACACACACACACACGCACACACACACACACACACACACAAAGAACCTCTGCTAGTTTACAGACAGACATGAGCAAAGACTTCTCTCTGCAGCGAGGGACGTTTTGATCTATAGGCAGTGCTGAGTCACATTCAGGACAGTCTGCGTCCTTCATCACTGAACCTTGATGCCTCATTCTAAGATAACTGAGGAGACAGAGCCTCTGCTTGTTTCATGGCCAACTTATGTCTCTCAGTGTGTCTACCAGTGTTGGAAACGTCAAGGATGTGTTCGAGAACAACTTGTCTCAGTAGATGTGGATCACAGAGATAAGCCCACTGGCTAATTGCTGCACTCTCCAGTCCCTGTGTTGCCTGATGTACAATAAACATGCCTTTTATGAAAAAACGTTGAGGGAAACAAGAACAGTATCTCAATAAACGTCCTGGTTTTATTTGATCTGTTTCAGAATCTCATAAAAAAAATCTTTAAATCGTAAAAAAAGATTGTTTTGTGATTGTTTTTGTCCATGTTGCAGCAGGTGCACAAAACAACTCAACGCTCTGGTCCAATAAGAGACTTTAAATATTTGTGAATTATATCACACAGGTTAGTTGGACCAGTCATACATGTGTGAAGACTTTAAAGGTATTTCCTAATCAGAGCTGGAGGTTTATCACACTTAGACCCCCATTAGCTGAGCTAAACTAGGTTAATCTCTACATACCTCCCAAATGTATGCCTGTATTAAAAAGGGCATCTGTGTGTTTGCAGTGAAGTAGGAAAACTGTTCAATTCTCCAAAAAAAACATTTAAAAAATAATCTTAACAGCTTGGGAGGGTAACAAGATAAAAACACTGACTCCTTCATTCCCTTCTGTTTACTGGTATTTTTTATGAATGAGATTGCTAGAGCTTTTTTCTCCTTTGGTCACAATGCATACAAGTCCTTCTCTCCATTCATCTCCATTGCATTGTAATCTCATTAACACATGTTATGTAATAAACTAATGAGCTCATACTGTATCCTCTGGGAGTGTTAATGTGTAACAGACAGAGACACTAATGAAAGGGTGGCAGTAATAAGTTGCATGTAATGAAAGACATAGGGTAGGGTGTCAAGTTAAAAATGAGATGAGGAATAAAGGAACAAGTCCTGTTTTATTCATATATTTGTATAAAACGAGGGAGAAGGGAAAGAAAGTGGCTAATGTATAGGGGGAAGTGGACATGTCAGTGGTTGTAATAAACACTAACATGCTCACAATAACAACAACAACACATTAATCTTAAGTTAGGATGTTAGCTGCTCGATTTTAATCAAATTAAAAAGATATAAAAACCATAATCAATAAAATCTTAATGATGGTAAAATAATAACCTACACTCATTGTGGCAGGTTTCACTGTGTTTATGTGGAGAGGCAGGCCGACTATATTCAGCGAAGACACTGAAGCACGTGCCACCTGTGTACGTGTGTGAGTGTGTGTGTGTGTCAGATTTAAGCCCATGTGACCACACTCTGACCTCAATCTTTATGTAGAGAGCAGATTAGTAAATCAGCGCGACACTGGCTCATACACAGAGACAGATTAGTAAGTCTGCATGTGATTGGTCAGCTGTCTGATTGTTACCAAGACTCAAGACTGCAGCTGTTTTTGACCACTGCTATTCAAATATTTATTTATATTCATGTTATTGCTGATGATACTTTGTTTTCCAGAATTTAAGCTAATATATTCAGCTACATCCAGAGCTTTATATTTTACCCCACAGACATTTGCACAAAATATGGACCTATCCCTTTAATAAATCATTTAGATTCATCAGTGAAACACAATAATCTGCACTGGGATTTAATTTCCATAAAAGCCTGTGTGTTTGTGCGTACACAACCTTACCTGTATCCAAGTGCTGAAGGTGTGTGTGTGTTCACAGGTGCTGGCTACAGGTCTGTCTGGTCTGTACTCATCCCTTCCAGCCAGGCTGCAGGTTTATAGTGAAGACTGGCACTGCCTGGACCAGGCCGACTGGCAGCAGGTAACCACGATGACCACACTAATATCACCATCAATGTCCGAATTAACTAAACGATTTTTGAGATCTTACTCGATGTTTGGGCCGACAGGTTCCAGCCCTCGTCCACTTCCTACACTCACTGGACTTCTGTAGTGCTGTGATCAAGGTAATACACAAAAAGCTACAGATAGCATTGCAGCTGATTAAAGAAAGCATTTAACAGTCACTCTCTCTGTATCTGTTTCACTCAGGTTGCTCATCCCACCATCCGGACTCAGTTGTTAGGTTACATTAACAATGGCTTCCTGGTGCCTGTTCTGGCTCCAGCTCTGCACAAGGTATGAAAACACACCACTACTGGTACTCCCTGATAACCTGATGCTGATAGGACTTTGGCTGTGTGGTGCTCACCAGTGCTGGAAGAAGTATTACTCAAGTATGTCACTTGAGTTAAAAAAAAAGGGAAATGCCTAAAATTCTCCAGCAGTAAAGTCCTGCATGTGAAATTTGACTTAAAGGAAGTTAAAAAAGTATCAATGAAATGTGTCTATGTAGCTGACTGTGGAGGAGGTGATGACCACCACAGCGTACCTCGATTTGTTCCTGCGCTCCATCTCTGAGACCGCCCTCCTCCAGACCTTCCTGTCCTTCATCCTGTTGCACACACATGACAACGTGCACATCCTGGACACACTGGTCAGCAGGGTCAACACACCTTTCCAGGTAAGGCGTACATATCTTCTTGCCATCTGAAGTTGCTTCATGCTCTGTAATTACTGATGCATGACTTGGCTTTTCACCTTTCGTGTCCATCAGTTGGGTACGGTGTCACTGTCTCTGTTCAGGACTCTGATTGGTCTCTTCTGTGAAGACGTTATGCTGCAGCTCATATTCAGGTGGGTCTAACAAGAAGGTCGGGGTGTCACAGAAGCTCACAGATGTGCCTATAAATATACCATGTTATCTCACCTGAAGGATGCATTTTGTGTCCTCAGATATTTGATTCCTTGCAGCCACCTGAGCAGGAAGCAGCGCTCCTCCTTAAAGCAGAGAGACTGTTACTCCTCCAGTGCTGCATCCTTCCTGCTGCTCATGCCCTCCTGGTGCCCCATGTATCTTCACAACACAAACTCACACTCTGAACACATCCATTGGCCTAAAGGCGCAGGTGAGTACTAACTAAAATACACAAGTAAATATTCTTAAAAATGTATATGCAAACTTGCATTTTCTGTGTGTCAGATCTGTCAGTGTCAGACAGTGTGGGTTACTGTCGAGGTTCAGACTTTCTGATGGATGTAAATTACCTTCACTACCTCTGGGATGCCCGCCAGGCCATCTCCACATCTCACAGGTTAGTGTCTTTACTTCTGGTATTGGAATAATACATCAAATAATAGTCTCATTCAAGAGATATGGAGACTAACCAGGAAACAGCTTTCCACATTAGCACTCCCCACATCAGAGCGCAGCCCTGGACCGCTGTGAAGTGTTTGGTGACATCTGCTGGGACACCTTTAGTATTACATTTGAAGGCCAGGATTAAATGCAAAACCCATGACACTTTGAATGAAAATGTCACTTCTGCTTTCAAATACTTGCAGACCAATTTTGCATTCAAAAACCAGTGGCATATCAAAAGAAGCTTATATAATATCTTGTGTCAGTACTTCTGCTCTAACAAACCTAGAAGTAGTCTACTTTCAGGATGTTATCATGTGAGAGGTTTAAAATATGCCTGACTTGGCCCAACAACAAACACTGAAACTACAGCCTTACATGTCCAAAAGGCGCTACACATGCAGTAAAAGCTGATAAAGGCACTCAGGTGATCCTCAGAGTAAAACGTTGTTTAAAATATCTTCATCGTTTATGGGGAGTTTTGTTTTCCTGTAGGGCATGTCGGCTCTGGTCGGCTCCATATGACGGGATCGATCCTCCGTCTAAACAATACCGATCTGAAACACCAGGTGATGACACAGAAGATGAGGAAGAGATCATACAGCGGGGGAAGAGTAACTCCACCTGCTCTTTGGTCATCACTCCTCCCCCCTTTGCCCTCTCCCCAACCTCGTCCTCCTCAGATACCATCTCTACGGGCAACCAGGCAGGACGAGCCAACTCTGCTTTGGAGCTAGAGTGGGATGACATTTTTGCAGATGATGAACCCTCTTTCCCAGTGGTTACAAATACAACAGTAGCCAATGGGGGTGTAACTGTGGGTAGGTCTACACCGCCACCCACCCAGCTACCTCCACAACACATCCAAGAAATGCGACGCACTGCGACCAAACTGGTGCAAGGCTCATATGTAGAAGAATCTGAGTTTCAGGATGATGTTCTGGTCTATGATCTTGTTGCCCAGAAAGATACGACGACGGCCATTTTGGACCAGATCATGGCTGCGAATCGAATGAACTGTGGAAGCACTGCAAATGATCGAGTGCCGACAACACCAACAATAACAACAGTTTTAACAACAACGGGGTGGACAGTAATGGAAACCATTAATAACATTATGTCAACAAGGAGGAGGAGTGAAGATGGAGGGAAAGAGGAAAGAAGAATGAGAGAGGATTATGGGAAGGAGACAAGCAATAGTGAGGACTGTGGAAGGGATACAGGGACAAGAAAGGAGGAAGGACAAGCTAAGAAAAACAGTGTAGTTGCCCAATTAAAGCTGAGGGGACGTCAGTTTTTCACCAATGGTTTTAATGCAAAAAATCACGTCATCGCCGAATGTTATGATGCCGAGGATGATGGGAAGCTTTTCAAGCAAAGCGGCAACCTCAGCGACTTGGTAACCATTATCAACAACATGCATCCAACAAATCAGCAGCCTACACATCACAACACACAACATCCCAGGCCATGTTTAGTGGCAAACGCAAACAGCTATTCTGAATTTCATCCTTCAGAACTTCTTGAAAATGATATCAAATCATCAAGTCTACCTGATATCCAAGTCACCAATAATGACTTCTTGTCCCAGTACCACGAACTTATGCTCTCTCTGGGGGTGGAGCCAGATGGGGACAACATCACAGATGACATCAACTCATTCAGGAACCGGGTCCAAGCGCTGAGGCAAAAACTGCAAGAGGATGAGGAGGAGCTCTTGGAAGAATTAGTTTTTACCTCTACATGGGATGATGGAGACGTGGAAGGAGAGGAAGTAGTGATGGAACAGGAAGAAGAAGAAGAGCTGGCACAGGAGAATAGCAGCAATAAGAAAAGCAACAGGAGGCATGAAGTTCCATTTACAGGTGGGTGTTTTCAAGCACTGAGTACATTAGATGATGGCCTGAGTACAGAAGCTTCCCAATACAAAAATTTAAGTGGCCTTAAAATTAAACATTTTTAGACTAATCTATAGTTTCCCATGGTCCCCCAGGTCCATTCATCAGTGTCCTGTTGTCCCGTCTCGAGAACCTTCTGGAAAACTCCATAGCTGTGAATCTGCTGGTGACAGGCATCCTGGCCCAGCTGGCATCATATCCACAACCCCTGCTGAGATCCTTCCTGCTCAGCACAGATTCAGCACACACCCAGCCCAACGTACGCACAGTGTACCAGGTAATATCCACACGTTATAAATGTCTGACTGGCTTTCTTACAGCATTCTTATCAGTATTTAATTTATACTTTATGCATACTATCGTTCCTGTGTGCCTCTGTAGGTGCTGGTATCGGTGCGTGCTCAGATCGAGCGCTACGTGGCAGCCAGGCCAGAGTATCCTGCCTTGGTCACTCAGGCCTGGAGGTTCTTGTTGGCTAAAGACCAAGACAGCAAGTTTAGAGGTTAAAAACACACACAAATAAGATACTGAAGGGTTCCTCCCCTGCAGGATGGAAAACTGCCTCAGTTTTCCTCTTAGCTAAGCAGTACAGTATTACCAGTTCTTGTAGAAAAGCAGAACAGTAGCGGTGTTATTTTTAGTATGGGAAATATGTATGCATCATTTACATATAAAGTTATAGCCAGGAGATGGTTAGCAGTGACTCCAGGAGCCAAGAAAACAAGGTATAAAATATTGATTTGGCAGTTTTAGAAGTGCTGGTAAACAGATTTTGGACATCACACTTTGATAATCTGTCTGAAGCACGGTGAGGCAATGACAGTCTAATATTTCCTCATGTCTGTCATAGAGTGCCTGCAGTCTCACAGCAGCAACATCATCCTGGATCCATCTCTTCCAAACGGCTCTATAAGAAACGCTCTGGCTCTCCCTCCTCTTGGCGTCTTGCCACCCTGTCCTCCTATTCCCCCACAAGCCAAGAGCCGAGTGTTCGCCATCGCCCTGTACGCCGAGTTCCTCAAAGAGCTAGCCGCCATTGCCCAGGAGCACAGCATCACACTGGACTGCACTGCAGAGGAGTAGGCTGCGAGATGAGGGTTGGAATCGCCGGTCCAGATCAGAAATTACCATTGATGTGCCCAAGAACAAGACCCCACTGAAAACACAGAGCCAATCAGTGGATACCAGCAGAAGAGTGAAGGTTTCTAAAAGACTGCGCACAAAACATGCAAAACAATGATATTAGTCACTGAGGAGAAATACAACATGTGTGCATCGTTTAAGTGGCTATGTATGAACACTATGTATATATTCCTGGCAGCACTTGAAAATTTTGATATTTCCTGCATGTGAGTGTGGACGATATTTCTAAAACAATTTGAAGGAGATTATTTAAAAGCTAAATCACTGCAAAATAAATTGTTTTTTATATTTTTGTTTTCTGAAAACTTTGGACTTGTTGAAATGAGTTTTATTTCAAAAATGCAAAGGACCTCTTGAAGTCGCCGTTTTAAATCGACATCATAGTCAGGATGGGAAACCTGACATGTGAAACCCAAACATCTTGGATATAGAAAAAACAGATTCTTCAAAAACATTACCATTTCAACAAGAAAGACTGATTGATTTTTATCAATGAGTATTGTCAGTGTTCAGACTGCCACCTACTGGTGAACAACCTTGCCTCTCCCTTTGGGAGAAATTATTGCCCATATGCTAAATATTAAACTAATTTTGCCTGATCAAATCATAAGATATGTGGTAGATTGTTTCGTCATTGTTTTTTCTTATTTCTTTATTATTTAAGCAATGCAACAATTTCAAGGGTCCTAAATGTAAAAGTCCAGTTCAGGGTTTCTGACTATCACCCTAAGTTTGTTCACTTTTAATCTCAAGAAGTCAGTTTGGGATGAAAATAAAGAGAACCTGAGACAGCCTAAATCCACAAAACAGAGAAGGAAGTGGTGCTGTTTTAAGACAAAATATGGTAAAAACAAAAAGTGCTTTAGTTTTTCTCTTAACTGCACCTTGTATGAAAGTAACTTAAAATATCCATGACATTATTTCTAAAAGCATCATCAGTTTTAGTTCCTAAAACTTTTTCACAGTTCTTTTTAAGATTAACATGTGCTAATTCTGCAGATTTGATTTGACAGATCTCCTGCTTTGTCCGCTCAACAATTTCCTGTTCTCATCCTCAGTACATATAGACAGTAACTGATGTGGCATGACACAGTCCGTGGGTAAACCTTTGGTGATCTGAGTTATTCACCTGCAGCTTGCAGAAAAAGAAGACGACAAAATAAGAGGAGGTGATGATGATTAAGGTCTATCTGCTCCTTTGGGCTCTCGGTGAGTCTGAACTCTGTTTCATTGAGTTTGTTTTTAAATGGCATGCGGACATATGAAAAATATCTGAAAATTCATTATGTTACCGTCTGGATCTGATCAGTATGATTTCAAACTAAATAACAAAATCCAGTCAAGAAATGAATAAACTTTCAAGCTTGAGATTTCAAGCACAGGGACAACATGCAGGCTACAAACAGAAATGTCCCTGATGGGTTTCAAACCAGGAACCTTCTTGCTGTGAGGCAACAGTGCTAACCACTCAGCCACACAGAAAGGTCCCTGCTGCAGAATTAAATGTTCCTGTAAAATATGTTTAACACTGGTGGGTCAGAACAAACTACGGGCTGTAAAAATCTGAACTCTGTTGTTATTTCTCAGACTCGTCACTTATCATAGATACTCCAAAAAAATAACTAAACATTTATCTAAATATTCAAATGAAACAATCTTTCATTGAACTGCTCATAGCTTACAGACATTTATCCCATGACAAGAGGTAAAAGTAAACTTCACTTCAAATCAAGGTTTCACATAAAAAAAAATAAATAAATGTACAGTATGTTGTTTCAAACTTAAATTCCTCTTTCTGTCTTTTTTCCTGTAGCTGTCCCACTAATTTCATCAGAGGAAGAAGGTTCTGCCGATGCCCCTACTGATGATGATGGCTCATATTCAGATGAAGATGAGCCAGTCTGCTCTTCTGGTAACCTCAACCTCTGCCATTTTTTAAGCAATGGCCTAACCTTCTGTGTGTGTGAGGGTTTTAAGTTTATTTCTTTGACATAATAAATGCTGCATATCAGGATCTTTGGCGGGCTCTTTACTGGATTTAATGGAAGTTTATATTAAGCCCAGTCAAACAGCTAAACAAGATCATATAATCATCTATAAAAACTTTATCCTGGCACCATTAAAAGTGAAGCATCATCATATGGGATAGAAATATAGCAAAGATCAACGGATGATAATTTATCTGTTCTGCTTTCTGTCAATAAGCACCTTGAAGATACATAGACATCTACAGTACTTACTACTGCTAGTATTACTACTGCATGAGTACTATAAAAGTTTAAACAATGTGATTTGATGAATAAACCCACAATTGCAATTAAATTACAATCCTCATATTTTGGGGTGAAGTGTTCCTGTAAAATATGTTTTACACAGATGGTGGGGTCAGAACAAGCACAAAAGGCTATGAGGTGATTGATGAAACATAAAAAAATCTGAATTCTGTTGACTCCTCACTTATTATGAAATATCATAACAAAAAACAACAAATTGTGCAACATGTTGTTCTAATTTTACCAAATTTGAATGTATCTATCTGTCACTTCAATGTGACTGGGCCTTTTATAGTAAAATGTTCCGTAAATTAAGTTTTCCATCCATGCTCTTACATTTTAATGGTTTACCTGTTGTCTTTCTTCACCTACAGGTGCCTCAGCCCTGATTACCACTGACTTTTCCTTCTCTTACCTCAATCCCACTCACCTGGTCTATGCGTTCTTAGTTTTGTGCCTGTTGGCACGTTAAACTCATCTTGTATCAGGTTTGTTGTGTCAACATTTTGCTGAATTGTGTAAAACATACTTTGAGAATCTGTTTAGTGAAATTGTTTGTTGTCTGAGAAAAAAAGTGATGTGTTGGTTTGCAGACAATGTTATCTCTAAATTAACTTCTGATAAACTGTGCATAGTCGCTCTGTAACCACAAGCTAAAGCAATAAAGTTTGATACGGTCTGATAAGATTTACTTATGGGTTTCAAAATGGCAAGACTTTTTTTCATCATCATCCTCTTTTCAGAGGTTGTTACATTCAACAAGCACGTTTTGTACTTTTAAAACACAATTCAAAGGGCAATCATGCTGCTGTAGAGGTGTGATTTCATATATGACAAAGTAGGAACATGGTACTAAAAAGGGTCCCACTAGTGTTTAACCAAATAAGAGGCCACAAACTAAACTAGCATCCTGTGTGAATCAGCAGCTACACTTTGGTCAATGACTCAGTTCCTGAAAACTGACTAATAGCAAGAGAGACTGTAGGTTGACAGACACAGACAGTGTTAAAGACAGAGAGATTATGAGGAGTGGGGGGTCAAGATGTTGAGAAATCAAAGGGGGCATGAGAGAAAAAGACTAAGGTAGAGAAAATAAAATAGAAACAAGAAAGCCTGGGAGGAAAGAGGTTAAAAAGACAGAGGGAAGGAGAGCCAAAAGTATGTGGACACCCACATTTAAAGCATTGCAAATGTCTCACTAATACCTTCTTGTTGCAGGCCAGTCAGGTTCCTGTAAACCAAACTGTGATGGACATGGTTTTGTGCATGGGGGCGCTGTTACTGCGAAACACAAAGTGGGGTTCAGACCAAACATATAAAAATAACACAATATAACTTCAGAGATTAAGCAACAGCTTAGAAACTAGTTGAAGTGATTAATTTTACAGGTCATTTTAATTTCAGAGTAAACTGAACAGTAGACACGATGCTCTAAGACATTTTTTGATTAATTCATTGTATTAGGTTTTTAATTATCACTGATTTGAAAAGAAACATCCATGAAGCTGCAATTAAAATCTTCAATCAATTTACTTGGAGCACTTCCTGTCGTACAGACTGTGCAGCGTATCGTGACAGATAAGACAAGAAGTAAAAAAGCAGAGAAGTAGGAGGAAAAAGAGCTAAAGAGAAACTTGACAAAAGAGAGCGAGAGCTGCAGAGATAGGACGAGAGAAAGGGAGGAAAGGTTAAGAGACACTCAGACAGAGCAGGTAGAGAGAGGAAGAGAGCGCACAGCAGAAAGCTCAAAGAGAAGTGAGGCTAAAGGTTGAGGGAAAGGTTCGTGGAAACAGGAACAAAATTAAGAAAGTAAAAGAACTCAACAGGCTCACTGATGATCCACCATCTTTGAGAAACTAAATCAGACCTGCGGAAGAGCAAGACTAATTCGTCACCATGATAAAGTCGTGGAGTCGCATCTGCCTCTTCGGTGAGTTCAACTGCCAACCTCCTCTAACCTCTGAATTCAGGCCTACTCTACTTATGCTGTTTTCAAGACAAGTCTGATTCACTGTAAGTAAAAAAAAAAAAAAATAAAGCAGAAAAGAACAGCTAAACCTGTGAGATCAGGGCTCCCGCGCGCACTCCAAATTCAAAACTTTTGAAGCAGGTGCTGCAAACTCTTGTGGTTTCACTCCTGATCATATCTATTAAAAAAAAACTATTGAATCAATATTTCATGTGCTCCTGTAGACACTGATTTACTTACCAAAACTTCCATTTAAGACTAAATCAAGGACTTGCATGTATTTGAGTGATTTTAAAGTTCATTCAAGGACTCACGAAATATGCAGGAAGTAATACAAAGCACATAAATGGCACAATGTAAGTGGACGTTTCAATGCAAAAAACATAAGAAATATAAGGAGAATGGAAAATGTATAGGAATTTAACCTTCCATTATTACTTTATCACATTATTTATTTTAATGTCAACTTGAGGTCTCTTTTCACTGAGGCCTGTTTCTCATTAGGACAGTTTCATTTACTTCACCTTAAACATGTAGCATTATGTGCAAAATGATGCAGCATATAAAATAATACTAAGACATATAAGATCAATGCACACCTCCATGATCTGACCTTTTCTTAGAGGTCTGTCCTGTTGTTCTCAAACCTCTCCGATCACATTTTCACATATATCAAAACTTGTTGCAGCTGCAGCAACACGTCGAATGTAAAACTAAAATCTTAGCTGTCAACAACGATGGCCAGCAAGTGCATGCACTATAAACACTTTTTGATTACTGCCAATCTTTATGTGTATAACTGAGTGTACTGCATGTTCAGATCAGTGTTCATTTGCATTCTGGAAATACACAAGTCCTTGTTCTACCTGCACAGGTGTTTTTAGGTTTTTTTCTCTTTCTGTCTCAGTTCTAGCAATTTCTTCAATTTCCAGAGGAAAAAATGAAACAACTGAGGCACAACCAAAAAATTACCCTGATACGAATCAAGGTACAGTGACAACAGACTAGATTCACTGTCCATCCATGCTGCACTATCCTGACCAGTTCTATGTTCTATGTACCACTGCCCTGTTCTGCACTGTCCTATCATGTTGTCACTTGTTCTTATCCAGTGTTATGCTATGCTGATACAAACTGTAGTGTCTTGTCATGCTGTCCCATCCTGACCTGTACTATGATACTGCACATACTTTCCTGTTTAATCCTGTCCTGAACTAGTCCACACCACTCTGAACTGTGCTGCACTGTCCTTCACTGTTGTGTCCTAATGCAGCTCAAATGTGTTGCACTATCTTGGCATGATGTGTTGTACAGTACTGGTTGTCTGGTACTGTAAGTGTGTATGTTACAATCAGAGTCATAGCTAGAGTGGCACTGCCCATATCCTGTACCGATGTTTGAAAAACATCTGGCTGATTTCTTTTATTGGACACAGGTTTGACACCTTCACCTGCTGCTAACAGGGAAGGGACCCAGCCCAAACTTCCCTCTCCATCTTCTCAGAATCCTACATCTGTCAATACAGCAAATCATATGGTAACGTAACAGCTGGCACCAACCTGAGCCAATTATCTGTTTTCTTGTTTTATAACATCCAACAAAACAATGACAAAAACAACTTGAAAACTAGCATTTGTGTTTGAGAAAATACTGATACTTGCTGATTTTGTCTATTGAACTGTTGATACTGTTGAACTATTTCTCTATACTAGCCCCTTCTGAAACATACCCACTAATAACTTTAGATTGATTTGGATGGATTGCACAAACAATTTTCAGTTCTTTTTGGACTAAAAGCAAATCGCTGGCTTGCTGCAAGATTGAAAAGTAAACAAAAAATACTGTATTTCACACAATAAGACACATTCACAGCACAAATACATAACTTACTATCTCAAGCCACACATTTGAAGTTGATTTTACACAAAGTCAACGTGTGCATGGTCACAGCACAAAAAAGTGTATGTTAACCACAGAACATTGCCATGAACACTCACTACACCCTCCTTTAAAATTCAATCAGTTTGATTGCTACAGAGCAGATTAGGAAAATACTGGGAACTAAACAAAAACACGCTTTAAACACAAACTCTGATCTCTCCCTTAACTTCTTTTACAGAATCAAACACCAACAAAAAAAGATGATAATGAAACCTTTGCTACAACAACAAGGGGAACAGTTGGCATCACAGAAGCAAATGTTACAACCTCAGCGAGCACAAGCAAGGACCCTGGGCCTCGTGTTACAGCTTCTACGACAACGTCAAGCACCTCACCAAAACCAGGTACCTCAGTTGTGTGGGCCCCAGTTTGTCTTCCTGTGTGTCAAACCACAAGTGGCGCACTCACGCTATTCTAACAAATCAGCAGACACAGTATTCAGAAACACGTAACGGCTGGAAAGTCACTTGACACATACAGAGATACAGAGTACAGACTTGCTGTACAAACTGTTCTAATGTTCTAATAATATTTTTTCCCAATGGCAACCAATCGGGCTTAAAATCCAACTTTTTGATTATTATGAGTAAGAGCTGAAAAAATGGAACAGAAACTGTTTGATCATTAATCATTAATCATTGCACTAATTTTTCCAAGCAGAATATCAAACATTTTCAGGTTTCACCGTCTCACATGTTAGATAAGCAGCCTTTTCATGTCCATATTTAACAGCAAGATTAGAGTACCCCACAGTAACCAGCCTGTCTGTCTCTTTCAGCCACGGCCTCTTCTTCTTCCTGGGGTAAGGATTGTGTATGATTTTTTGTATTCCTCAAGTCTAAACAGCATGTCATAGTATGTTCTATTTGCTGTGCATTTTTTATCCTTTTCATTTTGTGGCTTCTAACTGCTATAAGATTGACTTAGAATTTTACATTAGCTAGTTTTTATGGATTAGAACAGTGGAGATGGCGCTCATAAATACACTCATATCATTAAATCCAAAAAAAAAAAAACACCTAAAAAGATGTTATCTCACAATCCGGAGTTAATCAATTTACATAACTCTGATACAGATGTTTTTATTTTGTAAAATTAAGATTAATTAAGGGGAAGTCTATTTTTCTTTGATGCACTAGGCTTCTATAGAGGCACAGATGTTCAGTATTAAATAAATAAATAGTACATTATGACATTTTAATAATGTAAATATGCCAAATAATTGTGAAATACTGATGAACACCATCTCAGTGTTACTGAATGCTATTTCAACGTTATGTTCTTAGGTGAGTTGATAACGCAGGGGCAAAAATGAGCTAAATGCTTTTTCAACTGCTAATAAACTGAAACAGCTTCTGTCTCTAGGTTATGTGATCCTGGCCTTTATCATCCTGGTTATCATTATTCTGTGTGTCATCCTCTGCTTACTCCGGAGGGCCTCCAGGGTAGGCAAACATTTTTTAGGGTGGAAGAGATTCTTTTTGCTAACATTTCCAACACATATAATACAACTAACAAACAATCTTTTCTACCATATCATAGCTTGTTTATTTGTTTGTTTGTCCAGATGTACTCATTTGACCTTCAGCGCCCTAATCCTGTCAACAACCTTAATGAACCCACAGGGACGTTTGAACCAGTCTACTTGGATGACCTAGGTGTGTGTTATTATGCAAGTGCATTCGAAATGAATCGGACAATATATAAAATTATTCTGACGTTTGTGCTTTGGTTTCATTCTATGTCAGACCAACCAGCCCCTAAAGACCACCTGACTAGTGATGACCTTTCGACTCCTCCAGTGGCCAATGGCACAAGTCTACAGTCAGAAGAAAAGTGCTCCAATGGAGAGAGTGGTACAACATTAAATCCCTATTTCGGTGCTTTTGAACCAGAATCTCTTAATATCAAATGATACTGAAATACAATGAAACAACATTGAAGCTCGTCTCACCTTTAATCCTCATTCTTCTCCCCAGCTCCACAGGAACAGCCAGAAACAGATGGGATGGAAACATCACCCCCCAATAACAGCAGCCCCTCATCGGGTGATGATATATCGGACAAGTCACCCAGCCCACTGAGCAGTACCAACCTGTTCTTCGATGCTACTGGGGATCTGCCGCTGAATGAGAACAACAACAACCCATGTGAGACATTTTACATGGTGGACACACAAACACTATGAAATCACCATAAGCCTTTACTATTACACACATCTGTGTTATTGAATTAAATCCAAGTGGCTTTTCCATTAGACTGTCCATTATCTTAAGTTTTTGCTGTTTAACTGGCCATGTTTTAGACCAGAATGACACATTAGCGTTTGTGATTTTAAATCATTTGCAGACACACCATTACTAACACACAGCTAACTAATATTCAGTTCTGTGTTTTCAGTAGACACATACTGTACTTTCAATTAGCGTTACTGCTGCTAATGTTTTTTTCCAAGCACTGGAAGACGAGGACAAACTGGCTGTTTAACGTTAGCATCGACCAATACTGTAATTATATTAAAAACAACCAAGACATCGTGTAAACATCACAGTTTGTTTGTTTTGAGACAGGCTAGTTAGCTAGTGTTAGCACTCCGTGCCCGTTAGAAGCTAACTGAACGTTAGCTGTTAAGCTGGCTACTAGCTAACAGCAGCTAACCTCGCAAAAAGCGGTGTAGAAAAGGAAATAGTTTAAGTCTATCCCACTGAATATTGTAGAATAAATAATATGTTAACTGTATTTTAATTCTCTTTCCCTTAGCGTGCTCCAGTGGTCCCTTTGTTGAAATAAACCTGGACGAGCCGGCGTCCTCTGATCAGCTCCTCACCTCTCCTCAAGCTACTTCGTCCGTCCTCCCTTTCACTCCTTTCACTCCTTTCACTCCTTTCTCCTTCTCCTCATCATCATCCTCATCCTCATCCTCATCCTTATCTTCCTAGCACCAGGATCCGCATGGAGGCTGGAACATCCTCCACAAACATTGTTCTTTTCCTTCCAGACCTGTCGTTGACTTATTTGTCAGGGAACAGTGTATAAATCTCAACCAGCAAACTATTAATACATAAGCTGACGTTAGCTAGCATGAATCAGCACGTTCAAACTTTTGTCTGACAATGTTGTTTTTAACTAAATAATGTTTTACTAAATAATGTTTTACTAAATAATGTTTTACAAAATAATGTTTTACTTGACACAGTAACTTTGTTATCCTCAAATAAAGACGTTTATTAACAAGGTACTTTCTCGATATTCTGACTTAGTAACTCGAAATAAGATATTTTAACAGTACCTCGAAATAACAAGATACTTTTCAATATTTTAACAGTACCTCGAAATAACAAGATACTTTTCAATATTTTAACAGTACCTCGAAATAACAAGATACTTTTTCAATATTTTAACAGTACCTCGACATAACAAGATACTTTTTCAATATTTTAACAGTACCTCGAAATAACAAGATACTTTTTCATTATTTTAACAGTACCTCGAAATAAGATATTTTCTCGATACTCTGACTTAATAACTCAAAATAACAATACTTTCTCGATACTCTGACTTAGTAACTCAATATAATACTTTCTCGATACTCTTAGTAACTCAAAATAATACTTTCTCGATACTCTGACTTAGTAACTCAAAATAATACTTTCTCGATACTCAGACTTAGTAACTCAAAAATAAGATACTTTTTCAATATTCTGATTTAGTAACTCAAAATAACAGGATACTTTTTCATTATTTTAACAGTACCTCGAAATAACAAGATACTTTTTCAATATTTTAACAGTACCTTGAAATAACAAGATACTTTCTCGATACTCTGACTTAGTAACTCAAAATAATACTTTCTCGATACTCTGACTTAGTAACTCAAAATAATACTTTCTCGATACTCTGACTTAGTAACTCAAAATAATACTTTCTCGATACTCTGACTTAGTAACTCAAAATAACAATACTTTCTCGATACTCTGACTTAGTAACTCAAAATAATACTTTCTCGATACTCAGACTTAGTAACTCAAAATAATACTTTCTCGATACTCTGACTTAGTAACTCAAAATAAAGATACTTTCTTGATACTCTGACTTACTGAGATACTTTCTCTAGTAAGATAAAGTCAGATAAACTTTAATAATCCCAGAGGGGAAATTTGTTATAAAAATATGTTGTTTCTTTGCAGCCGTTCTGTGTGTCTTTGATCATTTTGTGTCTTTTAAATAGAAATATTAATATTCACTTCATACATAGGCTCTGGCCTAGGGGTTTTCGTCAGCAATTCTTTAAATGCTGTAACTATACATACACATTTTACATATTGTGAAGTAATGAATATGTCAGTAATTTACAAATGTACAAGATTTAGGGACTGTGTTTTCATTGGCAGTATTTTTAATATTTGTTTTTATTTTTATATGACAACATTTTTGTAGAAAACAAGACAAATAAAAATACATTTCACTGCTGTCACCGTCTTTATTTAGTTCCATTTTGTACCTTAACAAAACTGTAACTTGTAACTTTTAATTATTACATTTAAACAAATGCAAAAAGCACCAGAAATTTAGAGGGTGTAGTATAAAAAGTAGACACTGTATAGAAACTATTCATTTTCAAAGAAAAAAGGAAACATCTAGAATGTAAAATCTGAACATAATTTTAAAGCACAATTCTTCATCTTACAAATAAGTTACCATTTCAATTCTATACATAAAATCACCATGATTCATTGACAGATTTTGTGCAACTCAGTGTTATATAGAATGGATGTAGAAATGCATTGATTTGCTGCATATGATTAAAATCATAGCTGAAAGTGTCAGATTATAAACCTGTCATAGATTTGTAAAATACAATTCATGTTATCTTTACAGCTATTCAGTATTTGTATGTAGTAAAAATATAAAGTCTGATAAATAAATGAAAAGAGGTTACTTACAGATTAAATTAAAAAGTCTATAATTAATGAATTATTTTAATAGGCACCCGTGGACACAGTTCTGCTGGGTTCACAAAGTAATACCTGAGGTTTTTTTTAATTTACCACAACTGATTATCTAAGATGAAACTCCCATTGCAAAGCCATGGGGAGCTACAGCGTCATCCTATAATGCTCTGTAGGCTCTTTTTTTTTATTAGCCTTATCACATTGTTTTCACTATTTCTCTTGAGACAAGAAAGTCCATCCATTACAGGAGACCAAAAGTGAAATTAATGAATGCATTATTTTGTTTTCCATTAGTTCAGAACCTTCATGGCCCTGAGCTAAAAAAGTGCAGCTTCCATCCCAGTTTTAATCTGTAGGATTGACCTGAGACAACAATAATAAGAGATTAAGCAGTGATACATGCACATCAAGACAAATCAACCTCACTCATCAGGAAAAACAACATTAAGTACAAAGCTTTACTGAATACACTGCTTCTTTCCACTGCAAAACAAAGGAACAACCAGCATACCTTTTTATTGTAGGAGGAGGGCTACAAATACTGGGAGAGGTCTTATTCCTAGAACCATAAATAAACCATAGAAAACTAGAAGCAGCAGAGTTACAGCTGCCATAAGAGGTGCAACTATGGTCGTGTTACAGCAAGGACCTCCCTGTGTTGTACATCCAGGTGGGCGTTTTACACCTGCATGAAGACAACAGGCCAGAAGTTTGCATTTAGTTTACCTGATCAGGTGCATGAACTCTGTAAAGATCAAGCATTTACACCAACTCACCACAACATTTTAAATATTGGGAGACTACAGGTGTGAAGTTTGGGACAGTCTTGTTCCTCTCCTCAAATCAGTGTCACAGCTGGACACGTCATTAAAATAGCCTTAATTTATTTGTATAGGTCATTCTAGATGCCTTACGTGTTTGTACCACAAAGACTTTACTGGTTTGTTAAATTAGTTTGCAAATATTGTGAAATTGATAGTTATTCTGTTTTACTGCCTTGATGAAATATACATATTTATCTATATATATTTATCTATATTTATCTTAAATGCACATAAAATCCTCAGCATTTCTTTGACGTCCTCTGAATTACCTGCTTGGTCAGGTGTGTTGATGGACACTCCTCTCTTCTGTCCAGCAGGGGGGGGTGTTACATTCAAAACGAAATAATCTGTTGAGAAAATACTGTATGTATGAGTGTTGCAGTAAATTTACACTGTCATTCTTACTGCAGTCGACTTACCAGAGCTCTTAAACGCCCACTGCTTCTTGATGTTGTCATAATCAACAACCAGATCACACCGGTAACGTCCAGAGTCTCTTGCTGTGACTGTGGACAGATGAAGTCTGATCCGTCCTTTTCTCAGGGCATCTCTGTCGCACTGGACCCGTCCTGCAAACTGCTGATGCTGAGCCCCTGGTACCTCATCTCCTTTTACCATGTAATACACAGTCTTCACAGGCTCTGACTGGAACACACAATCCAGGAAGGCGGCAGACAAGTTGTGTTTGGTCTGAATGTCCAATGTGATAGTAATATTGTCATTTTCCTCTGCCTGATAAAAGGTCACAGACCCTGTAGAGGAGAAAGGAAGACACAAGAAAGACTGTTACACACACACCCACACAAAAGAACAATGAAATGTTTTTATAATGGCTCTTGGCTCTCTTTAATGGCTGGTTTCTACCTCAATAATCAGAATCCAATGGTTTACATTGATCTTTGCTTTGCAATTTAAGTAGCCAAGATTTTGGTGTTGATACTTTTGTACTTAAGTAACATTTTGAATGCAGGACTTTGATTTAGTACTTACTTAACAGAGGACACACCTTACTACTTCTTCCACCATATAGTCAAGGGGAAAAGAGAGGAAGAGAGGGGAGAGGTGTCCCATAATGACAGCTAAAGGAGTCTCATCTTAACCCTAAAATAATCCTGTTAATAGTTTTCAGTAGGAGATCAGCTCTAACAAGCTAAAGTAGAGAAGTCAACTAACCCCAGACAAGACAGATCAGGACAACCAGCCCAATCCACCCGATCATGTTATCACTGTAAGACACAGAAATTCACTTTCATTTAAAACTGTTCTGTTAATGTTTTAAATGCACACAGTCAAAATGCACAAAACAAAACCAGTCAGCAGCTTGTAACTTGGAAAATGATCATTTCCTCATTAAAGAAATAAAAAGTTTAATTGTACAGAAACGTCATTTCTACGGTGTCGACATAAAAAAAACAAGAAGTAAATAAAATCAGGCACAAAGTGAAAATGTCGCCACCGGCTCTTTATTACTCACATGTCACTTTCATCCTGCTCAAGAAGAGAAAAATCCCCAACTATCGACTTCTTCAGTTTGGCTCCTTTATCGGTTGTAACTGACTACACGCAAGAATTTTCTGACTTCTCCCAAAACGTGACGGAAAAAATCCTGAATAAGAAAAACGGGTGTCTGTGTGGGGGCGTGGCCTTAAAACACCAAAAGACGGAAACGTCAAACTATGATCAGGTTGTTCAACGAAAACAGACCGAGCTGTGACAAAAACGAACTAATGAGTATTTGCTTTGTATTATTTTACCCACATAAAATAATCCAAATTATAGTCCCCGTTCTTTAATAAGGTGCTTCGACACAAAAACGGGAAACTCTTCTTTTATTAACCCCGAGCACAGGAAACAAAACACAGTGGAGTTTTCTGATTTCTCCTAAAGCGCCAGGAATAAAACCCGGGGCTGCATGAGGCGTGGACTGAAAACACCAAAATCTGAATCTCAATCTGAAATAATCTGTGGTACAAAAAAAACAAAACAAAAAAACACAGCGTACACTATTGCACAGCCATGCTAAAAGTATTTTAATTCTGCGGAATAATAATCAGAGGTGTCAGAAGTACTCACATTGTATACTTAAATAGAAGTACAGATGCCTGAAAAACCTACTTTAGTACAGTAACTAAGTATATGTACTTTGTTACTTCCCACCTCTGGTAATAATACAAGAATCATGTCTCTTTACACAAAAAAGTCCCTGTGGATGACAAATAAGAGTATTTGTATTTGATGTAGAATAAACAACAGGGATAACCAGTTTGCTTTAAAATGTTGACATAGCAACATTTATAACTGGTTATTCTTAGTCAACCAGTTAAACATTTTTCTGAGTAAAAATAAATGTATTTATTTACCATTTTATGGTGATCTTATTGTTATTACAGGGCAGGAAACATTGTTTATACTACTTTATTGTTCTAATAATATGTCTAAGTGTTGCCTGAATTACACACACACACATAAAAGAATAATGAAATGTTTTTATAATGGCTCTCGACTCTCTTTAATGGCTGGTTTCTATCTTTAATCAATAATCAGAATCCAATGGTTTACACTGATCTTAGCTTTGCAATTTAAGTAGCCAAGGTTTTGGTGTTGATACTTTTGTACTTAAGTAACATTTTGAATGCAGGACTTTGACTTAGTACTTACTTAACATAGGACACATCTTACTACTTCTTCCACCATGTAGTTAAGCAAAAAATACAATATTTAGACTTGAGTTTTAATGTAGTTTAAGGTATCACCAAATGGAAGTATTCATGTCACATGCAAATAGATCAAAATTAAGCAGCACTGATAACATTTTATCCAATTCTGTTTATTTGAATCACATAATTATGTCAAAGCACTTTAATTAGAAACCCAACAAATCCCTTGTGAGCAAGCACTTGGCGACAGTGGAGAGGAAAAACTCCCTTTAACGGAAGAAAAACCTCCAGCAGAACCGGGCTCAGTTTGGGCGGCCACCTGCCTTGACCGGTTGGGGTGAGTGGATAGAGGAGAGAGAGAAGAACAGCAACAAAATGTATAAAACATATGATCACACATGTTAAAAAAGCCAATATTAACCAGAAGGCTATATTTCATCTGAGGTCCCCTAGTTCAGTCTTATAACCATCTGAGTATGCAGCTTGACAGCACGCTGGACTGGTCTGTAAACATGAGGGCATTGTATAAAAAGGACAGAAAAGACTCTTCTTTCTTATAAGAGTGAAATCATTTAATGTCTGTAATGCTGCAGGTCATCCTCAGTTAAAAACAGGCACCCATACCATGACAGTCTGGCTGCTCAGAGAAACAGCTGTAACAGGCTCCTTTCCATGTAGTGTAGAACTGAAAGGGTCAAGAGGTCATTCATTCCTGTAGTTATAAGACTGTATAACAGCTCGTGTTGAACCTGTGCATTTCATTACTGTCATTGGAAATACTGTATCTTTTTAACTATTTATTTGTGTGTCTGTTCAGTAAGAGGAGCAGCTTCAGGTTTGATTCAAAGTGGCACTGGCCCCAGGAAACGCTGGACTATGGCTGTTGGGAGTCTCACTGGCTTTTGTTCAAAGGTGCAGAGCTGTGGAGTAATCCTGGCCTCCAAAGCTACCAGGACCTTACACTTATTACATGTCTCATTATCACTAAAGGAGGCAGAGGAATAACTAAACATGTGGCACCAAGCAAGAGAGAGAAGGATAGAGAGGCAGCTAGCACAGATAACTAGGAGGCTAACGGGTCAGAAGTAACAAGTTAAGTTTTGGAAATAGCAAGAAGTACTGGATAAAAAAAATGGCATTTGGCTAGTACAATAAAGCGGTACTACCTAGGAGCTAAGTTGTATTACAGAAAATCTGGTTAGTTTTACGGTGTCTTGGACTACAGCTAATTATAAATAAGCTAAAGAGAGCTGCACAAACACAATGCATTAGCAACAGGAAATAAATATGCTTACCCAGGAAACAACTTACGACTCACGAATGTGCCGGTCTTCCACAGTCTTGACTGTTAATTGTCAGTCGTCCAGATGAGGTTATCTAGAAACAGAGTCATGGCAACTGGACTTGTTGAGTCAAAACGTTTCACCACTCATCCAAGTGGCTGCTGCAGTAGAATTCCAGGCTATCGTCCCTCAAATCTTAGACATGCACCCACCACAAGCGGATGTAAACACATGTATATAGCAGATGGCCATCGACGCTCCAACGGTTTGTTTACTGTTGCTAGCCTAGCACGCTAGCAGCTTTCTATGCTCACCTGGTATATTTAAGACCAACTCTTTTCCTTGTCTGTACTGTGGTTCAGCTTTGATGGAACATTAAATAGACAGTCATGTTGTTGCCACATCTCAACAAGTCGCTCCTCCATCTCTGAAGTCCAATGAGTACCTACCACAGGTCTCGCGGTCGCCATTTCAAAATGTTCGTCATCTGGGTAGAAATCACAAACCAGGAAGTTCAAGCCTTCACAGATCACATAAATGCAGTAGACACAAACGCCTATTTCACCAGAGAGGACACCAAAGACGTAGCCTGTCTGGGCTAAGAGGTAATCATTGGATCTGATGGCAACCTGGAAATAGAAGTCTATAGAAAACCCACGTACACAAACCAATACTTGACTATTTGACACCCATCACAACACTAACTAAGAGGTGGTCAGGGCTCTTCGTCACAGAGCGAGAAACATCCCCACCTCTGCAGAGAAATGAGGATCTACGTTTAAAGACAGCCCTAAAAAACTGCAGTTACCTAAAGTGGGTTTTTAACAAGGCAACATCCACATCAGGCAATAATGTCCTCAAACTACTTGTTTAATATCTTTTCATTCATTTCCTCAATATTAGCCTTACTATTTAATGATTTTACAAGTAACCTACATATATATATAGGAACAATATATAAATGTAAATATTATATATCCATTCCTTGCTGCTATCTTCCTATTTGTGCTCCACGCATCCCCTCCTCAAGATCACTGGCACGTAGTGAACCTCAACTACTTAACCTTATTAAAAATACTTCAGAACAGCCCTTTAAAACAAATACTTTGCATGAAAGTTACATTTATGTCAACATATTGTTTTTTCTCCTGTTGCTATGGTTTAATTGACTGAAGTTGCCAAACAGGAAGCTTTGAGTGGGTGTGTGAGTCCAGTAAGGGACTCTGGACACCCTTTTTGTTGTTTTCTGGAGCACCAAATTCTACAGTTTAGTTTTGCAACAAAAGACTAACACAACTGACTTTAATCTTCTGTGCATGAGCTGAGGCATAAGGCACTTTTTACATTTATAGTGAATTTGAACAGAAGAAGATTAACATGCACTTCATTGTCCTGATCATGAGAATTATGCATTAAATGTTCAATAAATTAGATAATCTAAATAGTTATTCAGCTCAGTAACCAATATAATAAAATGTGCCTGTGTATTATTAGATTATGTCAGTGGTACACACACGCTATTTTTGAATCGAGTAATGGATGTTACATATTGCAATATATAGCATTATATTTGTTATCAAATCGGTATCATATCATATTGTACAGCATTGTACTGAGGTAACAAGAGTTGACCATTAGAGCCTGAAGTGGATCAGAGTTGACCATTAGAGCCTGATGTGGATCAGAGTTGACCATTAGAGCCTGAAGTGGATCAGAGTTGACCATTAGAGCCTGACGACACTCACCTGTGTTTATTTCCACTGTTTACTTTTTAAGCCTTTTCAGGCCAGGTGTGAAGAGCAGCCAGCCTGGAGGCTAAACCTGAGATCTCTAACCAGTTTCCCTTCACGCTAAAGAAGCGAATGTTGAAATGTTTTGACTCAACGTTAGTTGCCATGACTCAACTTCTAGGCTTCAGTCATGTACAGATCCAGGACTAGGGATACCTGCAGAAGGTTCAAGCTAAAGGAGAGATGGAGGCACAAAGTTAGAGACATTCAATGGGGGTATATACATATAAAGGGGGAGAAGTGGAGGGGAGAGAAGAAAACAGCCTGGTGCATGATGGTAAGTCTTCGGGCAGTGTAGGCCAATAACAGCATAACTAAGGGATGGTTCAGGTCCGGCTGTCTGCCTCCTGAACACAGACTGGGAACTGGATCCACAGAGTTTGAGAGCTGCAGCAGGTAGAGAGAGGGAGAGAGAGGGAGCGAGAGAGAGAGAGAGAGAGAGAGAGAGAGAGAGCACAAACTACTGGAGAGAGAAGGCACAAAGTTAGTGACATTTAGTGGAGGCATATACATATGAGGGAGGAGAGGAACCACAAGTAGACCTGCACTCTGAGAGCGAAGTGGTCTATTGGGATAATATGGTACTATGAGGTCTTTAAGGTATGAAGGAGCTTGATCATGCAGGGATTTGTATGTGAGAAGAAGGATTTTAAATTCTATTCTGGATTTTACAAGGAGCCAATGAAGAGAAGCCAATATAGGAGAAATATGATCTCTCCTGCTAGTTCCTGTCAGGACTCTGGCTGCGGCATTCTGGATTAACTGGAGGCTTTTTATGGAGATACTGGGACATCCAGATAGTAATGAGTTACAGTAATCTAGCCTTGAGGTAACAAATGCATGGACTAGTTTATCTGAGACTGTGTGTGCAGTGAAAAGGTGACTGAAGGACCAGCAGGGTGAAAGTCTGATCTGTAGAAAACTTTTTACCACTGAAGAGAAGTTGACTGACACATCAGCAGGTTCAGTAAAACGAGGACTGAGGCAGAGTTTTACCAGTAGAGCAACTACTGCTGCTGCTGTCAGTCCCAGTCCAGCATAGAGGCCGATCCTTTCCCGACTCCCTGGATCCAGACTCTTTCTTGGTCCCCGAGATTTAGGTTCATCAATAGGTACTGTTAAGGATATTATTAAAAAAATAATGCGCTTTTTCTACCTTTAAAATCCCTAAAACTGTCTTCACCAGATTGTTACATGAGACACTTTCTTCTTCTTTAACTCCAAACTTTGAACTGAGAGAGAGTGAACTTGAACTTCTTTAATTTTAACAATTAAAACAAACTGTTTACTGAACCAACTTACCTGTGACGTTGAGGAGACATTTGTCAGAACCTGCACCATCTTCTGTCTTCACATCACACCAGTACAGACCAGAGTCATTAGTCTTAAGGCTGGACACACAAAGTCTGACTCGTCCTTCTCTGAGAACGTCTTTGTCAAACTGGACTCGTCCTGAAAACTGTTTGTCCTGAGACTCTGGGACCTCAACACCCTCATGTAGATGAAACAGGACTGGGTCTTTGTCCTCAGTTAACAGTTGACAGAAGATGTAAACTGCTGAGAGAGACATGTGAGCTGTGGTTGTGAAGGTCCAGTCCAGTGTGATGTCGTGGTTCTCCTCTGCCTGATAGGAGCTCTGTGTCACATTCACTACAAATGTTCCTGTTGAGGAGACACAGAGGGAAAGTGACGACCACACACACTCACAACTTGGATTATTTTGGATTTCCAATTGATTTGAGTTAGTGGATAAAAACTGACCCCAGGTAAAGGGGGTCAGGCTGATGAGCAGCAGGATCCAGCAGACCATCTTCTCCTGTCAGAGGAGACAGAGCTGAAGAGTCACAAACATGAAAAACCTGCAGTTTGTTTTTCTCTGAAAACATCTCACATGTTAAAGTCTTCAGTGTTTCTGCCACAAGGTGGCGTCAGTTCCACCTGATAAACTCCAGAAATATCAGAGTCCTTCAAATATCAGCTCACTAACTTCCCTCGTTCTGGGTCAGTGAGGAGGGAAAGTTACAGCTGGACTGATGAGCTGAAACTTCCAACATGTGAGATCTTGTAAAATATGATAAACTGCTGCAGATGAATTAACCCACAGTTTATAAAGTAACGTTACTTCAAACTGGTCCAGTCTCAAACAACTACTGCAGTTCAACATGTACGTTAATGTTCATCCAAAAACATCAGATACAACAGTAAAACACTGACAGGGACCAGTTCTCTGCACAATGAGGACTTTTAGTTTTCATACTTAAACACGTTTACTTTAGGAAGATTTGAATACAGGACTTGTAGTGCAGTATTTTCACAGTGTAGTACTGCTACTCTTACTGAAGTAAAGGACCTGTATTCGTCAGTGCTGCTCACACTGAGGAGACAGACTGTAGAAGGACTGTGGCGGTGCAGGGAGCAGTTTGGGGCAGTAGCTGCCCTGAGGACAGCCATAGCACCTCCAACAAATGTCTTTAGCTATTGTACCTGTGGACACACCTGGAGGACAATGGAAAACCCTGTTTCACACACATCTGGCCCCGCCCCCTTGGGAATGGGGAAATGGTGGGCGGAGCTTTCAAAGAACAGTCGTTACGACAGTTAAACCTGCAGCTGCTTCAACATGACTGAGACTTTTATCATCTGATCTTTGAGCTTTAGAAACTTTACTTTCACTTCATATTTCGATGTTTCTACCATTGAAGACTCTTAATTTCTCCCTTAAATATATAAAAAATAGAGAACAGACCAGTTTATTCCATATTTGTCTTTATTTTGCCCTGAAGCTCCAACTCTCCGTCTCTTTCCATGAGAAATGAGCTCCTCTGTCTTCGTCCTCCTCCAGGACCAAACCACCGAGGTTAAGAACCGCGGGGCTCCGTCTACTTTCAGTCACTACATCATTATCTCCCAGGATATATTCTAGTCCCAGACTGATTAGAGAATTACTCATTAACCATTTAGTAACTCACTCGTTCCTCAGTAACTACACAACAACAACAACCACAACGTCCTGCATCAGACGGAAAACATCACCTTGGATGGGTTTCTCATAGTCTCAGAGACCAAAACAAACAAGATCCAACACTGTCGGACTGGACTCACCTGGTTTATTCAGTCAGTCTTCAGCCATGTGGTCTGACAGTCCAGGATATTGCTGCAGGATATAGTTACTTTAAATTTCGCTGTTTTCTATTTGCTCCGCCAATCACGATGTAACAGTGATCTGATAGGAGGCCAATGATTCTGGTGCAGTTTTATTGGTTAAAATGTGCCTGAATGCCCCGCCTCTTTTTAATTCTCCTCCAATCACAGTGCGGCAGCAGCGTCTTCAGTGTCTTTATCGGTGTAAATAAAAGTGAAAGTAAAGTCCCACAGATCAGTTTGACCTTGAAATGTAAATCCATCGGATCAGACCGGAAGCTCTCAGGGTATTTTCCATCCACATCCAGACCTGTGGAGCAGACATTTGGTCAGATCACTTGTTCTGTTCTGCTGGAAGCCAACACACATGGAAGATTCAAGATTCAAAGACTTTTATTGTCACTTCAACTACATGAGCAGCAAATACAGAGGAATCAAAAGGCTGTTCCTCCTTAGCAACATAGTCAGAAATAAGCAGCATTAAATAAAGTCAAATAAGAAAATGGAAGAATTAAATAGACAGAGTAAGAAAAATAAGATGCATACACAATGTAAAAATATCAAATATAAGTCAACCTTTGTACAGACTAAATGAAAATATACATATAATCTTGGTTATAGTACAAATACAGCAGTTATGTACAATGTGAGGATTAATGTAAACTAAAGGTCTTGAAAGGTTCAAAGGTCAACAGCAGCAGTTTGACATTAGTGCAAATTAGTGCAGTAATGTCAAACTGCTGCTAGTGCATTAAATAAAGTGCAAACACTGACAGATTAACAGATTTAGTTCATGTAAAGATTTTTGAGTGTGCAGATGTTTTTCCATCATGAACATCCTGGAGTGAACGTGTATCTTCTATATTTACAAATATTTACAATGGACAGTTACTGCACTGACACCAACATTGGTGTTTACTGTGATCTGTTGTCCAGACAAACATGAATCATTGTCCCTCATAGTGATGTCACAGGGACAGAAACTGTCCTTGTGTCTGGGGGTTTTGGCAGACAGTGTTCCTGTAGGACCAACCAGAGGGGCGGAGTCAAACAGTTTGGGACCAGGACGTGAGGGGTCTGTAGAAATGTGCTCTGCCCTCATCTTGACCTGTGTGCAGACGTGGTAAAAGTCCTCACATATTATACTTAAGTAGAAGCAGATACTGTGTGAAAAAAGACTCTGGTAAAAGGAGAAGTACTGACTCCACTGTCAGTGATACACAACACATCTTTTGATAACTCCACAAAACTAAAACATTTTGACACAAAAACAGGAAATTCTTCTTCTTATACTAACCACCCTGTGATGGACTGGTGACCTGTCCAGGGTGTACCCCTGTGTTTCATCCAAAGAGAGCTGGGACAGGCTCCAGCTGATCCCTGGGACCCTGTTTAGGATTAAGATGGATGGATGTTAACAACCTGCATGGTGCTGGTACAGGAAACAAAACACAATGGATTCACCATGAATCATTCTTGGAGCTGACATCATCAAACAGTTCTTCTAAATCCACCCATGGGTGGGATTGTCCAGCTTTTCCAAACCTGCAGCACCACTTCCTGGGTGCCTTTCTTCCTCCATGTGTCACTGCAGGTTTTCTCTCCATCATAACCTGAACACTCCCTGGATTTAACTCTCTAGTTAGTTACGTCTTTTACGTCGTGAGGTTGAAACAGGAAGGAGCCTGTTTGATAATGTGAGGAGGAGAAAGTACAGATATTTGTGTTTAAATGTAGGGAGTAAAAGTAAAAAGTCCTCAGAAGAATAAATACTCAAGTAAAGTACAGATACCTGAAAAATCTACTTAAGTACAGTAATGAAGTATTTGTACTTTGTTACTTCCCACCTCTGGTCAAAGTCAACTCTGCCTTCTACATATAAAAAGAGCGATGAGTGAGGTTTTTCAGACTGACTCTCCCCTGGTCCTGAGCCAGAGTCCTTTCAGACCCAGAGAGACTTTAACCTGGTCTGATCTGTGTCTCTATGTTCTTCACACTTTGACTCAGTCATGTGAGGGTCACAACCAAACTGACTGGTGAAGGACAGAGTCCTGGTTGTCTGCAGAATTTAGGACTTAGGTCTTGATCCAGTGCTCTGATAGAAAAGGGGTACTGTTAGTCCTGATGGCTCCAACCAGACCTGTTTGTTTCCTTCAGGTGATGCAGACAGAGGTGAGAAGCTCAGAGCTCAAACTGTGTGTTCAGGGAAAAGCTGCCTCATGGACCAACAGGGTGAAAGTCTGATCCCTGAGAAACTTCACACCACTGAAGAGGCGTTTACTGAAACATCAGCAGGTTCAGTAAAATAAGGCCTTGAGGTGAAGCAGAGTTTGACCAGTGAAGCTGCTGCGGCTGCTGCTGTCAGTCCCAGTCCAACGTAGAGGCCAATCCTTTCCCGACTCTCTGGTTCTGGACTCTCTGTTGGTCTCTGAGCTTCAGGTTCATCAGCAGCTGCTGTAAAACACACAGAGACTTGTTGATACCTGTTCATGTCCAAATGTAACATCTGGACAGTTTGGACTTGGACCTAATGATGTTTGTTGCCATGTGCAGCATGTGAGTGATATGATGTTAGAAAAATCATCGTAGTAAATCACACAGAGCTCAGAGCCTCAGTCCATCAGGTCCAGTTTATCACCACAGTCTGTCCAACACGGACACACAAGGACACTGTTCAACTGGACTGAACCAACTTACCTGTGACTTTGAGGAGACAGGTGTCAGAATCTGCACCAACATCTGTCTTCACATTATACCAGTACACACCAGAGCCTCAGTCCATCAGGTCCAGTTTATCACCACAACTTACTTACCAGTAATGTTTAGGTGACATTTGCCAGAACTTGCACCATCATCTGTCTTCACATCACACCAGTACAGACCGGAGTCCTCAGTCCTGAGTCTGGACACATGAAGTCTGACTCGTCCTTCTCTGAGGATGTCTTTGTCAAACTGGACTCGTCCTGAAAACTGTTTGTCCTGAGACTCTGGGACCTCAACACCCTCATGTAGATGAAACAGGACTGGGTCTTTGTCCTCAGTTATCAGTTGACAGAAGATGTAAAGTGCTGAGAGAGACATGTGAGCTGTGGTTGTGAAGGTCCAGTCCAGTGTGATGTCGTGGTTCTCCTCTGCCTGATAGGAGCTCTGTGTCACATTCACTACAAATGTTCCTGTTGAGGAGACACAGAGGGAAAGTGACGACCACACACACTCACAACTTGGATTATTTTGGATTTCCAATTGATTTGAGTTAGTGGATAAAAACTGACCCCAGGTAAAGGGGGTCAGGCTGATGAGCAGCAGGATCCAGCAGACCATCTTCTCCTGTCAGAGGAGACAGAGCTGAAGAGTCACAAACATGAAAAACCTGCAGTTTGTTTTTCTCTGAAAACATCCATCCATCATCTAGACCCCCTTAGTCCTAACCAGGGTCCCAGGGATCAGCTGGAGCCTATCCCAGCTCTCTCTGGGTGAAAGGCAGGGGTCCACCCTGGACAGGTCCCCAGTCCATCACAGGGCCACATAGAGACAAACAACCTCACACACTCACACTCACTCCTATGGGCAATTTAGAGTCACCAATCAACCTGACATACATGTTTTTGGACTGTGGGAGGAAACCAGAGTACCTGGAGAAAACCCACACAAGCACAGGGAGAACATGCAAACTCCACACAGAAAGGCCCCTGATGGGTTTCAAACCAGGAACCTTCTTGCTGTGAGGCAACAGAGCTAACCACTAACCCACTGTGCTGCTTTAACAAAGTCAATCATTAGTAATAACTTTATTAGCTCATATAAAATGAGCAGCACCCAGACATTTTAGTGTTCCTAAGACTTTCATCATCCTGATGTTCTAAGTTAGACTCAAGAGTTGGAGGTTTCATTGTTTTTACCAACCAGTACGGTCCAGTTAAGTAACTGTTAGTTAGTTAGTTAACTAGTTATATTTCTATACAATAGTTAACTATCAAATACAATTGATTCATATTTTTGCATTAAAAACACAATCTAAGGAAATACAGGTGTTCTCATTAAATGAATTAACCAGGTACTACTTTAGAAATATTGGCTATTTTAAGGAAAACACACAGAGAAAACGTGTCAGTCATTTTAAAGTCATATGACATTTAAAAGGGGAATTTTTGTTATATAGAATATTCTAATAAAACACCCACACGTTTCACTAAGACACACTGGGGATTTTTTAATTAGTCAGTTTACAGTATGACTCCAGTTAGTTTTCAGTAAGACATATCTTTTCCCATCTATGAGGTGGTTTCTGTCGAAGGTGCAGAATAAGAAGCGAATGCGACTGTTTGTTGTTTCCCACGTCTTTCGTTTCATTTTCAGTCTGAACAGACACTAAAACTAAACTGTGACAGTTTCTTAGGTTTTCCATTGGGGGGTGGTCTCTGGCAGCAGGTTCTGAATGTTCTCAGCTGAGGGTCCAAGCGAGCCGAGCCGATAGTAGGATGTGACGTCAACAGAATGCAGGCCACTGATTGGACAGGTCGTGACATCCCAACAGTCAACGCGCCTTTTGGCGGTCGGTGATAAATGAAAGGACATCCGGACACAGCCTTAGTTTTTCTACTTTATCGTCTTTAGCGAGGCTAATGGCTAATGGCTAATGGAACATGACCTAAACCGGGTCGAGCCGAGTTAGTGCTAAAACTGTGTGATGGAAAAGGTGGAGGAGCCGCTGTGTTCGGGTCACAGCGTTTACACCACAATTACTAAGAAATCGGACTGTTGAAGTCCAACCAGGGCGAACACTTTGGATTCTGGTCTGACTGCTCCGTTCCAGCATAAACCTGCAGACTGATGGACCCGGGACATTTCAGCTTGACTTGATTTTTCCAAGCGCATCTTGATCCAACTTCACACATGTGATGCAGATTTGAAGCCTTTCTGCTGCAGAGTTGCCTCAATACATGATGTCAATGAAGGAGAATGGACACAAACATGTTTCTTACCTTCAAGAACAGCGTTTTCCTCGGCAGCAGACTGGATCAGGTCTCAGCTCAGACCACGTTAAAGTCTCTCTGGGTCCAATAAAGACTCTCTGGATCAGGACCAGGGGAGAGTTTGAGTCTAAAAATCCCCTCATCGCTCTGTTTATATGTAGAAGGCAGAGTTGACTGTGACTCATATAAGAAGTGAATCTGACTCAACCTCCTTCATGCTTCCATGATCAAACACACTGATGTCGAGCAGACACAGGAAACTCAAATCTTATAACTTCTGCCCAACAAAAGAAAAGGAGGATCTTCTGTGTTAATGTCACATATTAAACCATGACTCCAAAGAAACCACATCCAACTGATCACATTCAGCTTTTCAATCTGTTTATGTCTTGTGCTGTTTCCTTCCTCACATTATATGAAGCACTTTGAATTGTCTGTGCACTAAATGTGTTGTAGAAATAAAGTTAAAGTTAAAGGATGTTTTTACCAAGACATTACAAAGTGACTGACATCAACATCAAATAAAAAGGCTCCTCAGCCTCATAAAACTTATGATCATCACTTGTATAATATTTATTCTGCCATAACTAAAGTGAGAACTAAAACAATCAAAGGTTGTCACCAAGTATTTACCATAAGAATATCTATATCATATTAAATAGGACATATTGTCCCCTGGTGTACTTGACTACTCACAGATTTTCCTGGTCAACTAAGGATGGTGGGACTTGTGTCTACTGGGAGCAGAGCTGGTTCCAGTCTGACAGTCAGTCTGTCGCTGACAGAGCTGCCCAGTGTCTCCCTACACCTGCACTGGGTCCAGGGTCCTTCCTAATCTGCTCATCCAGCCTCTTCTTGCCCTCAGTCCAGATGGAGCAGACCACTCCATACAAGAGGGCTGATGCCACTAATGTGTCTAAGAAAGTCCTCAGGTGTGTCCCCTCCACTCCCAAAGACCTCAGACTCCTTTGAGGGTAGAGCTGCCCAGTCCCAGTCCAATCCAGAGGCCGATCCTTCCTTAACTCAGGTTTTTACCACAGCTCTGCCACCTCTTGTTTTCAGGCCCAGATTCACTGAGAGCTCAGCTAAACTGCACCAATATAAGAAGTCACATCTTAAAATCTATTCTAAAACAAACTGGGAGCCAGTGCAAGGAGGCTGAAACAGGACAGATGTGATCTGGTCTCTGATCTGATTAAAAGCCTTTCAGCTGAATTCTGTCCAATCTGAACCCTGATCATGGATTTTAGACTGAGGTAAAGAAACAGGCTGTTGGACTAATGGAGGGGTGAGGAGATAAAAACATGTCAGATGCATGTTAAGAAAAACAGCAGCTTTCATAGAAACTGAAGTTGGATCTGCTTCATCTGTTTTCATTACACACAGGAAACAGCGACCACTCGCTTCTTATTGGCCACAGTCAACTCCACCTTCTACATGTAAACAGAGCAATGAGGGGAGTTTGCAGCCTGACTCTCTACTGGTCCTGAGCCAGAGAGTCTTTATCGGACCCAGAGAGACTTTAACGTGGTCTGAGCTGAGACCTGATCCAGTCTGCTGCCGAGGAAAACGCTGTTCTTGAAGGTAAGAAACATGTTTGTGTCCATTCTCCTCCATTGACATCATGTATTGAGGCAACTCTGCAGCAGAAAGGCTTCAAATCTGCATCACATGTGTGAAGTTGGATCAAGATGCGCTTGGAAAAATCAAGTCAAGCTGAAATGTCCCGGGTCCATCAGTCTGCAGGTTTATGCTGGAACGGAGCAGTCAGACCAGAATCCAAAGCCGTGTTCGCCCTGGTTGGACTTCAACAGTCCGAGCTTCTCCAGAGTCCAGCCTGTGTCTTCATCTCTCATTCAGGAATAAAGTCTGTTTCTGTTCTGGTAAAATTTTCTGACTTGAGAAAGCAGAGGGACGACAGGGACATGTCTGAGGGGAGGTTGGGATGGTACTGAGAGGTGTGGGTTTCTGTACAGACTGTATTGAGAATGTGTAAGTTTTTTGTAATAAACTTTTTCAAAGTTCTGTTTCTGTTCTGGTTCTGTCGCTGCACATCAGTACAATCTGTGATCGGTGGGACTGAAGGTTCAGGTTGGCTCCAAACACAAACACATTAGAGTCACGACCCCTGACCTGTCTCAGTGGAGTCTCTGGGACAAAAGATGGTTTTTCTCCCTGTGACTGGATTTGATTTCATGAAGAAAATGTGTGATTTCTTTATTTGAGAGTGGACAAGGGCAAAACTTCAAATGAACTCAGGCTGTAGAAATACACAGTGGTTTGTGGTGGTTGGGAAGGAAAAGAGCCGTATCTGTAAAGAGGAAACAGAATCTGTGGACTCATCACAAAAAGCTCAGGACAGAAAGACACTTCGGTTTGTGGGGTAGGAAAAGTAAAGTAAGTAAAGACGGAACAGAAACTAAACACACACAAAAAACATCCTCCATGGTCTCATGACAAGAAGCTATGACCAAAATACTGTGTTTGTCCAGCACCAGGGGGCTCTGTAGGTCTGTAGGTCTGTGGGTCTGTAGGTCTGTGGGTCTGAGGGTCTGTGGGTCTGTAGGTCTGTGGGTCTGTGGGTCTGTGGGTCTGCAGGTCTGTAGGTCTGTAGGTGGAGACAATAGAAAAGTCTTCCAAGTGAAGGCTCCATGACACAACCATGAACTGCTTTAGTAATGTGCTTTATAAGCTGTCAGGTCTATTTGTGGAGAAGGTGGTTTTTCCTAAATCCCCATAATGAGGCTGTGTATGCAGGGAGAACATGATCATTGTCAAAGAAAAGCTTCAGTCTGTCTCAGCCTGGAGTCATGTGTGGATCCATTTGGACACTAAATCAGCATCAGAGAGTTTGTGTCCAGAACCACATGAGTGTTAACGCTGTGATAACATTGTTGACTCACATCAACGTCTTTAACAGGAGGAAGAACAGGACCAGCTGTTGGAAGGACTGGATGAAGTCTGACTGGAGATTTTCCTCCTTCTACCTTTGACCTTTGACCTCATGTGTTTCTGTCTCCTCTGACAGGAGAAGATGGTCTGCTGGATCCTGCTGCTCATCAGCCTGACCCCCTTTACCTGGGGTCAGTTTTTATCCACTAACTCAAATCAATTGGAAATCCAAAATAATCCAAGTTGTGAGTGTGTGTGGTCGTCACTTTCCCTCTGTGTCTCCTCAACAGGAACATTTGTAGTGAATGTGACACAGAGCTCCTATCAGGCAGAGGAGAACCACGACATCACACTGGACTGGACCTTCACAACCACAGCTCACATGTCTCTCTCAGCAGTTTACATCTTCTGTCAACTGTTAACTGAGGACAAAGACCCAGTCCTGTTTCATCTACATGAGGGTGTTGAGGTCCCAGAGTCTCAGGACAAACAGTTTTCAGGACGAGTCCAGTTTGACAAAGACGTCCTCAGAGAAGGACGACTCAGACTTCATGTGTCCAGACTCAGGACTGAGGACTCTGGTCTGTACCGGTGTGAAGTGAAGACAGATGATGATGCAGGTTCTGACAAATGTCGCCTCAAAGTCACAGGTAAGTTGGTTCAGTCCAGTTGAACAGTGTCCTTGTGTGTCCCTGTTGGACAGACTGTGGTGATAAACTGGACCTGATGGACTGAGGCTCTGAGCTCTGTGTGATTTACTACGATGATTTTTCTAACATCATATCACTCACATGCTGCACATGGCAACAAACATCATTAGGTCCAAGCCCAAACTGTCCAGATGTTACATTTGGACATGAACAGGTATCAACAAGTCTCTCTGTGTGTTTTACAGCAGCTGCTGATGAACCTGAACCTCTGAGACTAACAGAGAGTCCAGAACCAGAGATTTGGGGCCTCCATATTGGACAGGGTCTGAGAGCAGCAGCAGGTTTTCTGCCTCCCTGTTTTATCCTCTGCTTTGCTTATCTTTTCTTTAAAAACATGTAGTAAAGGAATGAAAACATCTGTGCAGTTGAAACAACAGAACCAGAAACAACACTGGAGGACCCACCAGGAGTCTTTAGACTGACTCAAGACCCGATGATTGAGATGGCAGAGAAAGAGACACCAGGATGGGTAACCTGCAAAAATGATTAAAGAAAAATGTTTTTATTAATGGTCCACCATGATCGGTCAGGTACCACCCAACCCACAAATGCTGTGGTCAAACGAACCAGAACAGTCCAATGAGCTGCTGTCCTTGATTTATGGGCTGGTTGTTGGACAAAACACATTTGCAAATTAAAAATGATAGATTCAGTTGTATCAGCTGTACTGTCTGTAGTTAGTGCTGTACTGACATTGGACATTCTACCACATTTGTGTGGTACTTTTGCTGTACTTGGACTGCACTTTGTACTATGTTTGGGGACATACATTGTACTGACCTGTGCCTTGTTCTAATGTGTTAGTATCATACCAGCACTGAAGATGATCTGTATTAGTTTAGAGTTTGGTTTATGAGGAAGTTTTTCTAAGTCCCTTCCTCAGTGCAAAGCAAATACATTTATGGTAAATAAAGACTCAGACAAAACTCCATTTGAGGTTGTGTGTGCAGTTTATCCAGCAGCAACACACCTGGGGGAGACCTGGACAGGCCAGACACCTGTGCACCTGAGGATCAGTGCAGAGGACACAGCATTTAGCTTCTCGGTCAAGCTAGTGCATGGCATGGCTCACAGTGTGGGAAGAAGCCTGTGGAAACGGGCCTGGGAAGGGATCAGGGACTGGAAGCAGGTGAGGAGGGAAGATCAGGTGACTGGGAATGGAGGGAAAGTCCGGGGACACCTGGAGGCTGGATGGGGAATAACAGTTGGTGGAAACCTCCAAAGAACAACAACATTCGCATGTGTGTCAGTGCAAATGAAGAGTCTCCACATGTGAGACGACCTTCATCCATATTTAATGTTCCAGCTCTGAACATGGAGCGTGTGGCTGTCATGCTGTCGTCCTGCAGCCTTGTTGAGCAAAGTGGAAGCAGCTAAATCCTTCAAAGTAAAAGCCACTGAAGCCAATGATCCGTTTGGCTGTGAACCAAAAGGCTGGTGGATCCAGGCCACCAGGAACAGAGAGTCTGACATTATTTTTAGTTATTTGCTAATCCAACAAAACTAATCTTCTCCCATCACTGTTTGATAGTGCAGACTTCATGCTCTTTAAGCATCATAGAGTAAAATAAAGTCATCAGTCAGTAACACTGACACCGACATATTAATGCACATCTCCATCTTAAATATTTATTCCAACTGTTAGTAAGACCCAAAGCCAAAAAACCCGCCCAAGGCAGGCGGTTGATGCAACCTGGCAGCGTCTCATGTCAGATTCCCCCTGAAGGCATCTCTCTCTGTGGGAAGTCCTTCTAAATCAAACGGTGGCAAGTAAAGTTTTTGTAGAATTATAAACTGGTCTTTGTTCCTAACAAGGGCTCACATGTTCCAACAGACTGGACTAAAAACATCCTTTGGAAAACTCAGGATTTTCATCTTATTGTGTCCATCATGGCTGATTATGGACTGACACGTCTTTAAGCTGCTGTTTGCATTATTCCATCATTAAAGCCTCCAACAGAAACACAGAACATAGAAACACAACTCTGTTAGTGTTTTGATCTTTCTGTGCAACAAACATCTAGACACCTCTGACATCAGCTTCACTCTGCTGCTTTGGGAAAAACCTTTTGGTTCACAGTCTGTGAATGTCTCTGATTTGGCTCTGAACATTATGGACAAACCAAATGATTCAATGATCATTAAATGGGACGTTAGAAACAGTGAAGTGTTTGCTACTTTCTGCTCCAGGACATTTGTGTTAGAATGAGAGGAAGGAAACCAGCAGCATCATCAGAAGAGACACGTTCACCACAGGATGTTGACATTAGGTTGTAGATTCATTATATGTGTTGGCTTCCAGCAGAACAGAACCAGGGATGAGACCGAATGTCTGCTCCACAGGTCTGGATGTGGATGGAAAATACAGTAAAATGATCTGAGAGCTTCCGGTCCGATCAAGTGAATTTACATTTCTGAGTCTGATCTGCAGAGACTGACGGCTGACAGACTTTGGCTGATGTGAACTTTAAATATGACTCAGTAGGAAACTCTATGTTTCAGTCTGGGCACTTTGACAAGACACAAACATAACTTCGTTTAATGAGGCTGGTAAGTCTCATAAAATACCACGAACACCATGAATAAATCTGGGTGTGACTGTAACACAGCAGGTATTTAAAGACAAACCTGCCTGTGAATCAGCTCATGCCAGTGATCAGTGATCAGCTGCTTTAAGACACAAACATTCAGATTTGTGACTTAGTCGTTCACCATCTCACCTGAATCTGTCTCAGGAGTTTAAATGAGTTTTGGTTTAAAGGAGTCGGAGCTCTGAGCTTTTCGGCTCAGGGAAACTTCACATCACTGACGAGGCGTTTACTGACACACCAGCAGGTTCGGTAAAACAAAGACTTTGAGGTGAAGCTGCTGCTGTGAAACACAGATACTGTAGTTCACATTAACAGGAACAGACAGAACAAAGAACCTGCAGCTGACAGAACCTCTTTGTTCCTCTGAGCTGCAGCTTTTTCAACCTTTGTCTAACTTTTATCCAATAATTCGATATTTTCATCAAGACACTAAAAGTCTCCTTTAAAAATAAAGACTGAACAGTTTACGTTTAAAAGGTTTCAGTTCTTGTCCTGTGATCCGACACGTAGACACGTCAGGAGGCTGTGAAATAAGGGCAGGAATCCACAAACCGACTCATTATCTGCTCTGCCCATAAATAACATTGAGTCAGTTCAATCTGCATCTTTGCCAAGATTTGCACTGTGGAGCAGGTTTGGTCTCATCACTTGTTCTATGCTGCTGGAAGCCAAAACACAAGTGAGGTGGCAGCTGTTTCACTTTATAGGAGCAGCAGCAAAAAAAATAAATAAATAAATAAAAACATAAAGTTGTGACTGAAAACAACAACAAGGACTGAAAACTAATAAGTCAATGTCCCATTTGGTCAGCACAGTGTATGAAGCTGTCACAGGGGACAGACTGACAGAAGATCATCACTGTATAATGCACAGGTTTAATACTTAGAGCTGGTGCTGTTTGTCCAGCTTGCAGGTCACTGGCTCAAGGCAGTGAAAAGAACGTGAAACTAAAATTCGGTTTTGAATAACATGAAAACATTTGAACTGGGTAAACCACAGAACCGAAGAACAAGCTTTGACAGGTTTACGCTCATCAATGGGAGTGGTGACTTTGGCTCTAAGGTAAGATCCAGTACATGAACAGACTGTAATCAGACAGTGAACAGACTGTAATCAGACTGTAATAAGACAGAGGACAGTCTCTGTGTGGACCAGGTGTTTCCCACAGGAAGAAGAACAGACAGGACTCTTCCCATTTCTCAGTCAGCTGTGTTTGCTGTGAATCCTGAGGTTTGGACCTTTGCTGTTGGACAGAAGACACAAGGTAACGTCTCCTACACAGACAGACCTGGACTCACTGGGGGTTTTACTGTGTGACCTTATAATGTGGACTCTTCTCATAACTTTGGATGTGGACTCAGTCAACAAGTGCTGTCACAGAGTGAAGCTGATGTCAGAGGTGTCTAGATGTTTGTTGCACAGAAAGATCAAAACACTAACAGAGTTGTGTTTCTATGTTCTGTGTTTCTGTTGGAGGCTTTAATGATGGAATAATGCAAACAGCAGCTTAAAAACATGTCAGTCCATAATCAGCCATGATGGACACAATAAGATGAAAATCCTGAGTTTTCCAAAGGATGTTTTTAGTCCAGTCTGTTGGAACATGTGAGCCCTTGCTAGGAACAAAGACCAGTTTAGGTTTTAAAACAACGTTTCTACTTCTGAGTGAGAGACGATTTAATTCAGCCTCAGTCTGACTCACCTTTATACAGGTGATTTCACAACATGGTTAGAAACGTGTTTCTGTCTTAGAGTGTCCAGACAGGAAGTCCTGATTCAGACCTTCAGTGTACCGCTGTTTGTTGACACAGATGAGACTATGAGAAACCCATCCAAGGTGATGTTTTCCGTCTGATGCAGGACGTTGTGGTTGTTGTTGTTGTGTAGTTACTGAGGAACGAGTGAGTTACTAAACCTAAACCTAAACCTCGGTGGTTTGGTCCAGGAGGAGGACGAAGACAGAGGAGCTCATTTCTCATGGAAAGAGACGGAGAGTTGGAGCTTCAGGGCAAAATAAAGACAAATAGAAATAATATGTGTTTTTGCACAAACCTACTCACAGAGCTGATGTTAGTGAGCACAGGAAAAGCTGCACAGTTGATGCTCGTCTGTTTGTTCACACAAACACTCTGGTCTGATCCAACCTGGTTAAATGTGTTCATGTTTGATTGGGTTCTTTTACTCTAATTAGTGTTCCAGTTGAAAAGTTGTCTCTCTGACATGTGAGGACACAGTCCGGTCTTGCTGCTTTACATCTTCCGTGATATCTGATGACAGCTCATAGTTGTTGTGTAAAAGAAAAACCAGAAATGCAAATTCTATTTACATATTTACTGTAGTTATATCAGACCTGTCACACTTTGTTTCTGTCATCACACCTGACTCCTCCCTCATGACTGTCAGACAATAACAGGCACCACAGTCTTTGGATTCCACAGGTCCTGTATTTTTTAATCCAGAAGTTCAGTGTCCACAGTTGTGAAAATATCAAAGTAAAGTTTCTCAGAGCTGCAGCTCAGAGGGAGAAACAGGCTCTGTCATTAAAACATGAGGAGCAGCTGCAGGTTCATTGTCTCCTTTAGAGCAGAGTGAGCAGCTTTGACTGACTTTGAAACAGAGATCAGCTTTTCTGAAGTTAACTACAGAATATTTCTGCTTCCTTTGACCTTTGACCTCATGGGTTTGTGTCTCCTCTGACAGGAGAAGATGGTCTGCTGGATCCTGCTGCTCATCAGCCTGACCCCCTTTACCTGGGGTCAGTTTTTATCCACTAACTCAAATCAATTGGAAATCCAAAATAATCCAAGTTGTGAGTGTGTGTGGTCGTCACTTTCCCTCTGTGTCTCCTCAACAGGAACATTTGTAGTGAATGTGACACAGAGCTCCTATCAGGCAGAGGAGAACCACGACATCACACTGGACTGGACCTTCACAACCACAGCTCACATGTCTCTCTCAGCACTTTACATTGTCTGTCAACTGTTAAGTGAGGACAAAGACCCAGTCCTGTTTCATCTACATGAGGGTGTTGAGGTCCCAGAGTCTCAGGACAAACAGTTTTTAGGACGAGTCCAGTTTGACAAAGACGTCCTCAGAGAAGGACGAGTCAGACTTCATGTGTCCAGACTCAGGACTGAGGACTCTGGTCTGTACCTGTGTGACGTGAAGACAAATGATGGTGCAGACTATGACAGCTGTCTCCTCAAAGTCACAGGTAAGTTGGTTCAGTGAAACTTTCCTCACAGATTCATTTCAGCAGCTTTTTGCTAAATAAGAATCAGAGAAGAAAAGTATTGTGGAAACTACAATCCTTCCTGCTCTGCCTGAACTGAACTGATTCACGTCCTTGCAGAAAAGTTGTTTCTTCACATGAAAGACACAGATTTGATTTGTCTCTTTACAGCAGCGAGGGACTGGTCTGAACCTGAGAGAGAACCTGAGAGACCAGACGCAGCAGGTTGGAGATGGATCGTCCTCATCTGTGGACTGGGACTGACTCTGTGTTACATATTAATGAAGCCTCCATCTAAAAAACAGTCTGCTGCTGCCAGTCCAGAAATAACTTTATAACTTTGAATTTGGAAACAGATCAGCACTTAGCCAGCAGCTGTGCAAATGTTTGTTTTGTCTGTTTCTTCTTATTTTAAATTAATTTGTGAATCAAGACAAAAGTCTGCTTCATAAAGAGCTTTGGTTTTTGACTATAGGAAAAGATATTTCTTCTCCTTCATGTTGATGCACTAAAAAGTCAAACAAAGATTGTTCCCAAGTCCTAAATCTCAGAGTCCAAGTCTCAAGTCACTGTGTGGGACTGAAGCTCAACTTCCCTGATGAAAGACTCAAGTCAAAGATCAAGATTTCAGAGGAAACACATGAACTCAGCTGTTTATCAGAGAAGAGGGGTCCAGTTAGACCATCAGCTCCACTGACAGGACTGTTCTGGTGCCACCTGCTGGTGGATTTTGGGAACAGCTCCACAGGGAACAGCTCACACTGGTTTGTTTCAGTCTCTAATGAGAAATGATCCAGTGAATTATACTGTGCAACATCAAGATAAGGAAGGTGACAAATGCAGCCTGGATGACCAGAGGATTCAAGAAATCAAAGGTTAAAATGCAGCTGATGTTTGTGCTGCACTTTTTGCTCAACTGATGAATCCTCAAACTTCTACTGACTGATTTTCAGAATCCAAGACCCAACTTCAAACAGTGGAACTAAACTCACTTCATCCACTTCCTTCTTGGAGCCAAGAGCTGAACTACAAATGGTCTTGTGGAGATCAACGGTCAATAAGAACCTACGAGTGTGGGACAGAAACGTGAGCCAAAGAAAAACTGAACTTCTGAACTGAAGTTAGATGTCAGTCTCGTTCAATGAACGCTGACTAAGCGCAGATCGAGCTGCGACTTGATTCGTTTCACAGTCATAACTACATGAAGCTGGGTTAGGGTTAGGGTTGTCAGTATCCTTGTCAGTATCCACTGACGACCCAGAGACTGAACCCTCAGGTACAACCCACATTGGATTTCTATCAGAATTTGGGTGATGATCAACAACAAAACTCCTCTTAACATTACAACATACTAACTGCCTGTTTGGACAATCCCAGTCTGACCATGTCCAAACTTCCCTAGTAATCACTCTCCACTTCATACAAGGAGCAAATCATTATCAAAGTCTGATCTGGGCTGCAGATGCTCATCTGGAAGACTAGTTCAGATGTTAGTAACTAGGCTGCTGACTTTCTAGGACACGAGACAGATACAAAGACAACAGACTCTACAATACTTCCCTTATGACTGTGTCTGGAGGCCTGACCATGATCCAGGGCCAGAACATGGTGGTGGGACGGTTAGTGGCTAAACTGCTCCCCCTGCAGGACATCAGAGAAACAGGCAGAGCCATAGTGGTGTTAAAGAGCCAGTGCTTGTTGAGCCCAGGTTCTTCAGTCAAGGAAACCATCTAAAGGACAAGCTCACCTTTGTCCACGAGTCTTCAGGGCCCTTATGGAGCCACACGTTGCAGACCCGATGTCTGGTCTTGGTCCGACGTGGTTTTAAGGAGGCACTTTGAGCCTGAAGGCCTTGAAGCTCAGTCCGCCATGCGGCCACGCTGCTCTGCGTGTTGGGGCGTCACGCACCTGTAGCAGGTGCAGACAAACAATGAGGGAGGGTCGCACCAACAAAGTGTCTTTGCTAAAGAAACGCTCGGTGTCTCACCTTTGCCGGACTCTGGGTCCCTGGTCCTGCAGACACAGCTCTGTTCAGGTGAATAATGATCAGATCCCATTCAGCCTGAAGCCACGAGGCTTTGTCAGGACGACCCCTCACGTGCAGTTCTCCAACTCAGCCAGCAGGTGTCGCTCTTCTATAAACTATGATCAGGTTGTTCAATGAAAACTAATGATTTGACTTCCTGCCATAAATCCACAGGTTGGACCGTCTCTCTCTCTGTCTGGATATTTCCAGGCTGTTATGGTCTAAACCAAAAAACACATGACCCACCTCTGCACAGCTGGAAGGATTTTGTGTGGATCAGCTGAACCGACACTTCATCATCTTCCTCTGCTGAGTGATAAGACGAAGCAAGAATCAAGTGTCTTTACCCAAACACAAAAGGACCTTTGTGTGCTGGGAAACAGAAAGTATTTGTTGAAGGACCAATACATGGACTGCTTTAAAATGCTGACCTAGTCAAATCATGAAGGTGACTTATATATAGTTCACAAGTTAAACATGTTTCTGAGCAAAAACAGGAAACACTTCTATTTCAGGGCTGTTGTTAAATAAGTGTTGTTAGTTCATACTTGTTCTTCATCGTTCCAATAAAACGTCTTCCAGTTTTGTGGAACTGTTGCTTTAAAAGCAGTTTAACTTCTATAACCCATGAGCTGTTTTACCTTTGAAGACCCTTAATTCTCATCACTACTTAACACTTAGCATCCAATAGTCAACATTACCCTGAAGGTTGGATTCTGTCATCTCATGACTAGGTGCTGCTAAATCTTTCACATTTTACACATTGCATCTGTAAAATAATATGAAACCAGGCAGAGGAAAGACGAGTGGATCCATCACTCACATTTTAATATAAAAATGTAACGACACTTTTTACCTCTGAGCATTTCAGACCAGTGAACTAAACACTAGTGACTTACACATGAGCAAAGAAACACAGTCAACAGTCAGTTAGCTGAGCTAGCTTAGCTGGAAACTCGAATTCAGGCTCCAGATTCTGGTGCAGTTTTATTGGTTAAAATGTCCCTGAAGGTCCCGCCCTGTTTAAAATCTCCTCCAATCACAGCGCGTCACCAGCGTCTTCAGTGTCTTTATCGGTGTAAATGAAAGTGAAAGTAAAGTCCCACAGATCAGTTTGAGCTTGAAATGTAAATCCATCGGATCAGACCGGAAGCTCTCAGAGTATTTTCCATCCACATCCAGACCTGTGGAGCAGACATTTGGTCAGATCACTTGTTCTGTTCTGCTGGAAGCCAACACACATGGAAGATTCAAGATCCAAAGACTTTTATTGTCACTTCAACTAACTACATGAGCAGCAAATACAGAGGAATCAAAAGGCTGTTCCTCCTTAGCAACATAGTCAAAAATAAGCAGCATTAACTCATGTTTAACAACATAATGAATTCTTCCTTTTGTTTTTACTCATTTTACCACGAATTTAAAATTAAGAGTTTCAGCAAATTAGCTAATTTTTCTTTTCCATGACCTGAGATAAAATTCAACGATTATTCCACCGTAGAGGGAACAAATCACCGTGGAACAGGAAACAAGGTGGTTCTAGCATTAATAAGCAACAAATACACGCTTGTCATTAGCAGGCTACGGTTTTAGCTAACCGCTAGCATGTTGCTTCCACTTCCGGTAGTTTCATCAGTAACCACATATAAACATTAGCTACTAGCCTAGCTTCAAATAAACTCACCGAGATGGTGAACTAACACAACACAGCGAAAGATACTTGGAATATCTAGATTTGACCGATAGAAAAGTTAGTACCAACCAACGAGACTAAACAGGATGTCACGTTAACGTAGAGGAACAACACTTCCTCTTTTCAAAATAAAAATACATGTCTACATAAAACGAAGAGAATAAGGCTCCTTTCTCTAAGTTACTATGTAAAGTTATAATATATATGCAGTCTTAGTTATAGTACAAATACAGCAGTTATGTACAATGTGAGGATGAATATAAACAAAAGGCCTTGAAAGGTTCAAAGGTCAACAGCAGCAGTTTGACATTAGTGCAAATTGGCATAAAGTGCAAACACTGACAGATTAACAGATTTAGTTCATGTAAAGATTTTTGAGTGTGCAGATGTTTTTCCATCATGAACATCCTGGAGTGAACGTGTATCTTCTATATTTACAAATATTTACAATGGACAGTTACTGCACTGACACCAACATTGGTGTTTACTGTGATCTGTTGTCCAGACAAACATGAATCATTGTCCCTCATAGTGATGTCACAGGGACAGAAACTGTCCTTGTGTCCGGGGGTTTTGACAGACAGTGTCCTGTAGGACCAACCAGAGGGGCGGAGTCAAACAGTTTGGGACCAGGACGTGAGGGGTCTGTAGAAATGTGCTCTGCCCTCATCTTGACCCGTGTGCAGACGTGGTAAAAGTCCTCACATATTATACTTAAGTAGAAGCAGATACTGTGTGAAAAAAGACTCTGGTAAAAGGAGAAGTACTGACTCCACTGTCAGTGATACACAACACATCTTTTGATAACTCCACAAAACTAAAACATTTTGACACAAAAACAGGAAATTCTTCTTCTTATATTAACCACCCTGTGATGGACTGGTGACCTGTCCAGGGTGTACCCCTGTCTTTCACTCAAAGAGAGCTGGGATAGGCTCCAGCAGATCCCTGGGACCCTGTTTAGGATTAAGATGGATGGATGTTAACAACCTGCACGGTGCTGGTTCAGGAAACAAAACAACATATTCACCATGATTCATTCTTGGAGCCGACAACATCGAACAGTTCTTCTAAATCCACCCATGGGTGGGAATGTCCAGCTTTTCCAAACCTGCTGCACCACTTCCTGGGTCCCTTTCTTCCTCCATGTGTCACTGCAGGTTTTCTCTCCATCATAACCTGAACACTCCCTGGATTTAACTCTCTAGTTAGTTACGTCTTTTACGTCGTGAGGTTGAAACAGGAAGGAGCCTGTTTGATAATGTGAGGAGGAGAAAGTACAGATATTTTTGTTTAAATGTAGGGAGTAAAAGTAAAAAGTCCTCAGAAGAATAAATACTCAAGTAAAGTACAGATACCTGAAAAATCTACTTAAGTACAGTAATGAAGTATTTGTACTTCGTTATTTCCCACCTCTGGCCAAAGTCAACTCTGCCTTCTACATATAAAAAGAGCGATGAGAAGTTTTTCAGACTGACTCTCCCCTGGTCCTGAGCCAGAGTCCTTTCAGACCCAGAGAGACTTTAACCGGGTCTGATCTGTGTCTCTATGGTCTTCACACTTTGACTCAGTCATGTGAGGGTCACAACCAAACTGACTGGTGAAGGACAGAGTCCTGGTTGTCTGCAGGATTTAGGACTTTGGTCTTGATCCAGTGCTCTGATAGAAAAGGGGTACTGTAAGTCCTGATGGCTCCAACCAGACCTGTTTGTTAACTTCAGGTGATGCAGACAAAGCTGAGAAGCTCAGAGCTCAGACTGTGTGTTCAGGGAAAAGCTGCCTCATGGACCAACAGGGTCAAAGTCTGATCTCTGAGAAACTTTACACCACTGAAGAGGCGTTTACTGACACATCAGCAGGTTCAGTAAAATACTTGAGGTGAAGCAGAGTTTGACCAGTAAAGTGACAACTGCTGCTGCCGTCAGTCCCAGTCCAACGTAGGGACCGATCCTTCCCCAACTCTCTGGTTCTGGACTCTCTTTTGGTCTCTGAGGTTCAGGTTCATCAGCAGCTGCTGTAAAACACACAGAGATACTTGTTGATACCTGTTCATGTCCAAATGTAACATCTGGACAGTTTGGGCTTGGACCTAATGATGTTTGTTGCCATGTGCAGCATGTGTGTGATATGATGTTAGAAAAATCATCGTAGTAAATCACACAGAGCTCAGAGCCTCAGTCCATCAGGTCCAGTTTATCAGTCTGTCCAACACGGACACACAAGGACACTGTTCAACTGGACTGAACCAACTTACCTGTGACTTTGAGGCGACAGGTGTTATAGTCTGCACCATCATCTGTCTTCACATCACACCAGTACAGACCAGAGTCCTCAGTCCTGAGTCTGGACACATGAAGTCTGACTCGTCCTTCTCTGAGGACGTCTTTGTCAAACTGGACTCGTCCTGAAAACCGTTTGTCCTGAGACTCTGGGACCTCAACACCCTCACATAGATGAAACAGGACTGGGACTTTGTCCTCAGTTAACAGTTGACAGAAGATGGAAACTGCTGAGCGAGACATGTGAGCTGGGGTTGTGAAGGTCCAGTCCAGTGTGATGTCGTGGTTCTCCTCTGCCTGATAGGAGCTCTGTGTCACATTCACTACAAATGTTCCTGTTGAGGAGACACAGAGGGAAAGTGACGACCACACACACTCACAACTTGGATTATTTTGGATTTCCAATTGATTTGAGTTAGTGGATAAAAACTGACCCCAGGTAAAGGGGGTCAGGCTGATGAGCAGCAGGATCCAGCAGACCATCTTCTCCTGTCAGAGGAGACAGAGCTGAAGAGTCACAAACATGAAAAACCTGCAGTTTGTTTTTCTCTGAAAACATCCATCCATCATCTAGACCCCCTTATTCCTAACCAGGGTCCCAGGGACCTGCTGGAGCCTATCCCAGCTCTCTCTGGGTGAAAGGCAGGGGTCCACCCTGGACAGGTCCCCAGTCCATCACAGGGCCACATAGAGACAAACAACCTCACACACTCACACTCACTCCTATGGGCAATTTAGAGTCACCAATCAACCTGACATACATGTTTTTGGACTGTGGGAGGAAACCAGAGTACCTGGAGAAAACCCACACAAGCACAGGGAGAACATGCAGACTCCACACAGAAAGGCCCTGATGGGTTTCAAACCAGGAACCTTCTTGCTGTGAGGCAACAGAGCTAACCACCAACCCACTGTGCTGCTTTAACAAAGTCAATCATTAGTAATAACTTTATTACCTCATATAAAATGAGCAGCACCCAGACATTTTAGTGTTCCTAAGACTTTCATCATCCTGATGTTCTAAGTTAGACTCAAGAGTTAATTAGTTAACTAATAGTTAATTAACACTGTTATAAATAAATGTCTGCCTTTTTAAAGCCACGATGATATTATTGACATATGAAAAAGATTTTTTGTTAAACAGAGTATTAAACTATTAACTAAACTATTAACTAAACTGTGACAGTTTCTTAGGTTTTCCATTGGGGGGTGGTCTCTGGCAGCAGGTTCTGAATGTTCTCAGCTGAGGGTCCAAGCGAGCCGAGCCGATAGTAGGATGTGACGTCAACAGAATGCAGGCCACTGATTGGACAGGTCGTGACATCACTAGAGCGTCACATCTGATAACCAGACCCGACTTTTTGCCGGTTGCTAAAACTGTGTGATGGAAAAGGTGGAGGAGCCGCTGTGTTCGGGTCACAGCGTTTACACCACAATTACTAAGAAATCGGACTGTTGAAGTCCAACCAGGGTGAACACTTTGGATTCTGGTCTGACTGCCCCGTTCCAGCATAAACCTGCAGACTGACGGACCCGGGACATTTCAGCTTGACTTGATTTTTCCAAGCGCATCTTGATCCAACTTCACACATGTGATGCAGATTTGAAGCCTTTCTGCTGCAGAGTTGCCTCAATACATGATGTCAATGAAGGAGAATGGACACAAACATGTTTCTTACCTTCAAGAACAGCGTTTTCCTCGGCAGCAGACTGGATCAGGTCTCAGCTCAGACCACGTTAAAGTCTCTCTGGGTCCGATAAAGTCTCTCTGGATCAGGTCTCAGCTCAGACCACGTTAAAGTCTCTCTGGGTCTGAAACGACTTTAGTAACTCACTCGTTCCTCAGTAACTACACAATAACAATAACAACAACGTCCTGCATCAGACAGGAAACATCACCTTAGTCCCATCTGTGTCTGGTCTGACAGCTGAGAAGACTTTGTCTGCGCAGCAATAACGGAGGTTGTTTTTATTTCCTCTTACTAAGTCAGTATAGTCGAACTAAGGAACGCCCTTATTGTTTCTGGTTATGCTGCTTTGTCGAAAAATGCTACCGCAGCGCGAATCGTTAGCGGACTCTGTCGAGTCGCACCACCCTATCGAAAAATGCTACCCCAGTAATATTAACTAAATGGGCAGGGGTAGCATGATTTGACAGTCCATGCTTATATTTTACCACAGGTAGCATGATTTGACAGACATTTTACCCTATCGAATCATGCTACTTGTGGTAAAATCTAATTATATAGTTCATGTAGTTAATATTACAGGGGTAATATTGACAGTGATTTGACAGTTCATGCTACCTGTGGTAAAATATAAGATTTGACATAATTTGACAGTCCATTTACCCTACCGAATTATGCTCTTAGTACAAATTTCACTTCGTCTTTAACTAACACTCACTCCATCTGAACTGTAAGAATTTTGGGAGCATGTTTTAAATATTCACTACTTAATAAAACCTGTGTAATAGTCTTTGAAAATTATTTATAGGAAATATGTCAATCAATAGCAGAACAGCTTTGGACACAAAAGAAAACAATTTTGAAGACAGTCTGAATCTGGCACAACTGTACATTTATTTATATATATATTATATACACATTTATTTTTATATACAAAGATATGGTGCACCACTGTCTTTGTGATATTGGGCCCATTCAAAATGTGTCCAACCATTACAGGAATCACACTGCACCTGAAACCAAATCAATAAAAAGGCATGAAGTACAAAAGACTCCACAATGATCTAAATTCTATGGTAATACACACACACATTTGTGAGTAAATTGATCATACAAAACACAAATGTTTATGTTACTTTACCATTTCAATGATGCTCTTGTCAGGATCATCTTCAAGTGAGGCTCACACCAGGCAGTAATCATCTGCATTCCCTAAAACAATGTTTTCATAAGGTTTTAAACAGAAGCAACTTCACTTATTCCATATTAGTAAATAAATGTCACACTGCTCATATTTAGGTTTGTAGTAATAACACAAATATGTTTCATCAAGTATTTATACACACATTTAGTATACATAGTATACATTTAGTATACATCTTGCTGAGACACTAGTTACATCTGAATGTATTTCAGGTTCTCATCCTTTACTGTGAATGTGGAGGCACCTCCTAAGATTTAATGTTATACCCAGATGTGTGTATGTTCCCAGAGAGATGGAGTCGTACAATTCGTCCCAGCTGTTCTCCACAGCTATGCAGAGAGACGGATTAACTTTATGACACAGCAGTGTGTTTATTGTCATTACACGATACATATCTCGTTATAACAAGAAAAGTATTGACAAGGCAAACTGCTTAAATAGCTGAGATGACGATAACAAGAAAAGAACCTACAGAGGAAATAGGTTAAATATACTGAGCAGTTGGTAAGTTTGTTTCTCCTCATTTAACAGTAACAAATATGATCGACTTAATCAAGACAAAGTAAGGAACAAATAGCTGCACTGGCTAAGGAATGAAGAGCACACAGTTTTTAATGACGTGTTTAACTTTTAAATTAAAAATGGTCTTAAAATGTGCAGCAACAAACGCATTTATAACGAGAGACGCTTGTTTAAAGATGACACTCGCTGCACGTTAATATCAGCTAATTCCTTATTGCTGAAAATGTACATACAAATATTTCCATGTTTACAGGTCAAAGTGAGGAATAAGAAAGTTTAAATAAAACTTACCACCAGCCAAAATCTTTGCGAAATGACTTTCCACAGCAAGGTACCATGGATTTATAGGCGTGGAAAAGCCGAACCAGATATCGACTGGTCTGACTCGCAAGGTAGGATACCTCGGAAGATAAAGATAAAGACTCTCTGGCTCAGGACCAGGGGAGAGTTTGAGTCTAAAAATCCTCTCATCGCTCTGTTTATATGTAGAAGGCAGAGTTGACTGTGACTCATATAAGAAGTGAATCTGACTCAAACTCCTTAAGGCTTCTGTGGTCTCACACTGATGTCGAGCAGACACAGGAAACTCTTATCTTATAACTTCTGCCCAACAAAAGAAAAGGAGGATCTTCTGTGTTAATGTCTCATATTAAACCATGACCCAAGGAAACCACATCCAACTGATCACATTCAGATTTTCAATCTGTTTATGTCTTGTGCTGTTTCCTTCCTCACATTATATGAAGCACTTTGAATTGTCTGTGCACTAAATGTGTTGTAGAAATAAAGTTCACTTAGAAAAGTAAATATTTGTAATAATGTTTTAACCTTCACTGTTTGCAGGAATGTATTTCTGCCACAAGGTGGCGCCCTGCGACATACAAGAAAAAAACCCTCAGGACTCAGGAGTTATAATTTTAGAAAAGTAATACCTATCAGTACTGAGTCTATTTTCCTAATACTGCAATAATCACTGGTGATTTTTAAAATAAATATAACTATATGGTCATTTGTCCAGCCAGCCTGTCCTGACTGGTTGTCAGCCAAGCAGCTAATTGTGGTTTCACAAGGCCTTTAGGGACCCCACTGAGTCTAGGTCACCAGTGTTTTGTTCTCAAAGTCCAAAACAATTAGCCTATTTTCAGATGTGATTCCTATCATCAGCACCATAAGTAGGTTTATGCAAAACCCTCTCAGTAACGGTGTTTGGTTGATTTGGGCCCACGGCACCAAGAAGATATTATTTCTATTTGTTTTTATTTTGCCCTGAAGCTCCAACTCTGTCACTTTCCATGAGGAATGAGCTCCTCTGTCTTCGTCCTCCTCCAGGACCAAACTACCGACCACAGCCTCATATGTGCATGGGCTGACAGCTGAGACAGCTGAGGAGCAAAGTGGGAGTCTCTATTTATAACCAAACAGATTGTCACCCCCAGTATCAACGCTTAACCCTTTTTACCAGTCCTTCCTGGTAGTGCAGCATTGGGAGTGTTAAATTTGTGTAAATTTACGTTTTTACTTACGGTTTCATTGGAGATGGACTGAATAAACCAGGTGAGTCCAGTCCGACAGTGTTGGATCTTGTCTGGTTTGGTCTCTGAGACTATGAGAAACCCATCCAAGGTGATGTTTTCCGTCTGATGCAGGACGTTGTGGTTGTTGTTGTTGTGTAGTTACTGAGGAACGAGTGAGTTACTAAATGGTTAATGAGTAATTCTCTAATCAGTCTGGGACTAGAATATATCCTGGGAGATAATGATGTAGTGACTGAAAATAGAAAACCTATTTCTCAAGATGAGAACAATACATTATGATAATTATGGAGAACTAGAATATGCAATTACGGTTCCTATTATTGAAAGTGAAAGTGACTTAACAGGATGACTCTGGTGGTGAGGAAGATGAAGAGGACAAGGGCAGAGCAGAGGACCAATGGTGGAAGTTGAAAAAGGAAGAGTGTTGTGTGGCTTTCACGGAGGAGCTGAAACAGGCTCTGGGAGGTCAGGAGGTTCTTCCAGATGACTGGACAGCTACAGCTAAAGTGATCAGGGAGACAGGTAGGAGGGTACTTGGTGTGTCATCTGGAAGGAGGAAAGCAGATAAGGAGACTTGGTGGTGGAATCAGGAAGTTCAGGAGTGTGTTAAGAGGAAAAGGTTAGCTAAGAAGAAGTGGGACACTGAGAGGACAGAAGAGAACAGACAGGAGTACAGGGAGATGCAGCGTTAAGGTGAAGGTAGAGGTGGCAAAGTCCAAACAAAGGACGTATGAGGATTTGTATGATAGGTTGGACTCTAAGGAGGGAGAGGTGGATTTGTACAGGTTGGCGAGGCAGAGAGACAGAGATGGGAAGGATGTGCAGCAGGTTAGGGTGATCAAGAACCAAAGAGGAGGTTCTTGGACGCAGTGAAGGAGGACATGAGGATAGTTGGTGTGGGTGAGGAGGATACAGAGGATAGGGTTAAATGGAGGCAGATGATTGGCTGTGGTGACCCTTGAAGGGAGCAGCCAAAAGGAGAAGAAGAAGGATCAGACTGTACCTGATACAGAGAGAGTATGTTTGTTATATCTGTGTTTAACAAAGTTAACTCAAGTCTCGTTCAGCTGGAGATTCGCTGCTGCCCTGAGGTCTCTACCTATTTGTAACTAACAATAAAATAACCAGAAAGACAGGAGCTATTTGAATAATCATTCTAACATGGCTCTACAATTATTGAAGTGACGTTCACACATGGTCTGAGCCATTTAAAAGCTCATGACTGTGGGGGAGAGACAGATAAAGAGGCTGTGTCAGATTAAAACATGAAGAGCAGACAATAACAGGCACCACAGTCTTTGGATTCCACAGGTCCTGTATTTTTTAATCCAGAAGTTCAGTGTCCACAGTTGTGAAAATATCAAAGTAAAGTTTCTCAGAGCTGCAGCTCAGAGGGAGAAACAGGCTCTGTCATTAAAACATGAGGAGCAGCTGCAGGTTCATTGTCTCCTTTAGAGCAGAGTGAGCAGCTTTGACTGACTTTGAAACAGAGATCAGCTTTTCTGAAGTTAACTACAGAATATTTCTGCTTCCTTTGACCTTTGACCTCATGGGTTTGTGTCTCCTCTGACAGGAGAAGATGGTTGAAGGAAGGAGGAAGGAAGGAAGAAGGAAGACCAGAACAGGCTCTACCCTCAAAGGAGTCTGAGGTCTTTGGGAGTGGAGGGGACACACCTGAGGACTTTCTTAGACACATTAGTGGCATCAGCCCTCTTGTATGGAGTGGTCTGCTGGGCCTGCAGCATCTGGACTGAGGGCAAGAAGAGGCTGGATGAGCAGATTAGGAAGGACCCTGGACCCAGTGCAGGTGTAGGGAGACACTGGGCAGCTCTGTCAGCGACAGACTGACTGTCAGACTGGAACCAGCTCTGCTCCCAGTAGACACAAGTCCCACCATCCTTAGTTGACCAGGAAAATCTGTGAGTAGTCAAGTACACCTGGGGACAATATGTCCTATTTAATATGATATAGATATTCTTATGGTAAATACTTGGTGACAACCTTTGATTGTTTTAGTTCTCACTTTAGTTATGGCAGAATAAATATTATACAAGTGATGATCATAAGTTTTATGAGGCTGAGGAGCCTTTTTATTTGATGTTGATGTCAGTCACTTTGTAATGTCTTGGTAAAAACATCCTTTAACTTTAACTTTATTTCTACAACACATTTAGTGCACAGACAATTCAAAGTGCTTCATATAATGTGAGGAAGGAAACAGCACAAGACATAAACAGATTGAAAAGCTGAATGTGATCAGTTGGATGTGGTTTCCTTGGGTCATGGTTTAATATGAGACATTAACACAGAAGATCCTACTTTTCTTTTGTTGGGGCAGAAGTTATAAGATTTGAGTTTCCTGTATCTGCTCGACGTCAGTGTGTTTGATCATGGAAGCAGGAAGGAGGTTGAGTCAGATTCACTTCTTATGAGTCACAATTCTCAACATTCTCAACTCAGAATGTTCCTCACATGTTACTGGTTATACTGGTTTAGTTATTTAAACTGGTAAAAAGGCCTGGATGGTTTTTAATTCAATAGTCTGGTGAGCAGACAACAATCTGGTCATAAACACCAAGAAGACCAAAGACATTATTGTGGATTTTGGAACCACCCAGAGGACTATCCAGAGTCCTGTCCACACCAGCGTGAAGGCTCCACCTTAGGTTGGAAATGACGACATGTTTAGTTGGAGCAGAAACAACCTGGTCACGGCCTAACATGGTGTTATAGCAGGTTTCAGTCAGCAAGTGGCGCTATTGCACTTTGGTGACTCAAACAGGGAGTGTAGCTACAAGACAAACTGCTGTTCTCTTCTTCAGTGATCTAGAGGTTCTGTGATCCTTTATGACGGTGGTAAGAACCTTCACAGTCACAGATTCAGTTGTATCAGCTGTACTGTCTGTAGTTAGTGCTGTACTGACATTGGACATTCTACCACATTTGTGTGGTACTTTTGCTGTACTTGGACTGCACTTTGTACTATGTTTGGGGACATACATTGTACTGACCTGTGCCTTGTTCTAATGTGTTAGTATCATACCAGCACTGAAGATGATCTGTATTAGTTTAGAGTTTGGTTTATGAGGAAGTTTTTCTAAGTCCCTTCCTCAGTGCAAAGCAAATACATTTATGGTAAATAAAGACTCAGACAAAACTCCATTTGAGGTTGTGTGTGCAGTTTATCCAGCAGCAACACACCTGGGGGAGACCTGGACAGGCCAGACACCTGTGCACCTGAGGATCAGTGCAGAGGACACAGCATTTAGCTTCTCGGTCAAGCTAGTGCTCAGTAATTACTGCAATATTTCACATCCTCGTGTAAAGAAGTTTGAAGTTTGTCTCCACACAAGAATCATAGAAATCAAACACAACAACCAACAAAACTACACAAAATGACACACAACATTTCCTGTAACTGTGTAACCACAAAGAAACGATTCAACACGTTTCCTAATAACTGGGATTCAAATGAATGTTAATAGTTGGAAAATGTAAAGTGATATTTATCCCGCCTTCAACCATCTATGAAACCTTCCTCATACATTCACAGGTGGCAGCTGATCTCCTAAATGCTACATCAGGTGTTTCTGACCTGAGGAAAGCTGGTTCCAACTGGTTCCTCTAGTGGACTGATTCTTCCACAGCTACCAACAGGAAGAAGAACCAGCACACGGACACGTTCCGGCATTTATCCGACCACCGAATGATCTCGATGGCTCACAAACGCTGCGAGAAACAAAAAGCAGCAAAGAGCCAAATGCAGACACACGGGCAGCCGTGCAGTGAAGAGGAGAGTTGTCAGAAAAAGACCCAACACGCTCACATGGTCCCAGCAAAGCAATCCTGAAAGCCAAAGCAGGTGAAGGCAGACAGGAACGACCATGAGGTGAAGTCCATGAGCAGGCAGAGGCCACTAACAGGCAGGGAATCCAAGCTAGACTTTGGAAACTACAGAGAGGCAGGCATGGCTCACGGTGTGGGAAGAAGCCTGTGGAAACGGGCCTGGGAAGGGATCAGCGACTGGAAGCAGGTGAGGAGGGAAGATCAGGTGACTGGGAATGGAGGGAAAGTCCGGGGACACCTGGAGGCTGGATGGGGAATAACAGTTGGTGGAAACCTCCAAAGAACAACAACATTCATATGTGTGTCAGTGCAAATGAAGAGTCTCCACATGTGAGACGACCTTCATCCATATTTAATGTTCCAGCTCTGAACATGGACAAACTGGTTTTATTTGACTCCAGTTCACAGACTTTCACTGTAAAACAGACAAAACAATAATTTAAATGAATAAATAAATAATAAATTAAATATTAAATAAATAATATATAAAGTTATTTCACAGAGAGACAATCCAGATCAGTGTTGTTCTATTTACAAACACATATTTCCAAATGTCCAGTTTCTGCACTGACTCCAATATCACACTCACACAGTGAGTCCAGCTTATATCCTTATATCCCTCTGCTGTCAGTGAACGCACCACAACAGACCTGAACACATCATTCCATCCAGCAGGAGACAAGTGCAGGACAGAAATATTAATGTTCTATGTTCTTATGACAAATGAGTCTCAGCTTTAAATGAAACAGCTACAATAGAAATAGCAGAGATTCTGTAAATATGGTGAATGTGTCAGACCTGCTTCTCAGCATTATTCCAATAAAGTGAGCACAGTGCACGTTTGACATCTGTCTAATAGCTTTGATGAGAAGTCCTTTCAAAATAATGGACCAAGTAAAGATGGAGAACGCTGTTTCCTCCATCAGGTCCATTATTTTTCTGTATCAGCTGTGTGTTCTGGCTTTTATACTATGGCCACTTCCTGAGCAACAGGAAGGAAAAGATGTGTTTTTCTGTGTTTTCTTCTTTGAAACATGGAACATACATGAAGCATCAAGTTGCTGCTCAGGTTACCTGCTGGTTTGTCTGATGTGTCCTGATGTGCAGTTTTCTGACCTGCAGCCAATGACAAACCACTGATTTCTGTCTGAGCTGGAAAATGGACTTTAGGGTTGGTCTGATTCTGTTGAACGAACTGGTTCCTCTGATGTAGAACCTGAGATGTAATTTGTTCCATTTCTACGTCTGGACTCTAAAATTATATCTTTTTTTCCAGTCTGAGTCTTTTTGAACCAACAGTAACACACAGTCAGTCCAGCTGCTGCTGCTGCTGCTGCTGTCAGTCCCAGTCCACAGATGAGGACGATCCATCTCCAACCTGCTGCGTCTGGTCTCTCAGGTTCTCTCTCAGGTTCAGACCAGTCCCTCGCTGCTGTGAAGAGACAAATCAAATCTGTGTCTTTCATGTGAAGAAACAACTTTTCTGCAAGAAGGACGTGAATCAGTTCAGTTCAGGCAGAGCAGGAAGGATTGTAGTTTCCACAATACTTTTCTTCTCTGATTCTTATTTAGCAAAAAGCTGCTGAAATGAATCTGTGAGGAAAGTTTCACTGAACCAACTTACCTGTGACGTTGACGTGACAGCTGTTATAGTTTGTACCATCATCTGTCTTCACATCACACCAGTACACACCAGAGTCCTCAGTCCTGAGTCTGGACACATGAAGTCTGACTCGTCCTTCTCTGAGGACGTCTTTGTCAAACTGGACTCGTCCTGAAAACTGTTTGTCCTGAGACTCTGGGACCTCAACACCCTCATGTAGATGAAACACGGTTGGGCCTTTGTCCTCAGTTAACAGTTGACAGAAGATGTAAACTGCTGAGAGAGACATGTGAGCTGTGGTTGTGAAGGTCCAGTCCAGTGTGATGTCGTGGTTCTCCTCTGCCTGATAGGAGCTCTGTGTCACATTCACTACAAATGTTCCTGTTGAGGAGACACAGAGGGAAAGTGACGACCACACACACTCACAACTTGGATTATTTTGGATTTCCAATTGATTTGAGTTAGTGGATAAAAACTGACCCCAGGTAAAGGGGGTCAGGCTGATGAGCAGCAGGATCCAGCAGACCATCTTCTCCTGTCAGAGGAGACACAAACACATGAGGTCAAAGGTCAAAGGTAGAAGGAGGAAAGTCTCCAGTCAGACTTCATCCAGTCCTTCCAACAGCTGATCCTGTTCTTCCTCCTGTTAAAGACGTTGATGTGAGTCAACAATGTTATCACAGCGTTAACACTCATGTGGTTCTGGACACAAACTCTCTGATGCTGATTTAGTGTCCAAATGGATCCACACATGACTCCAGGCTGAGACAGACTGAAGCTTTTCTTTGACAATGATCATGTTCTCCCTGCATACACAGCCTCATTATGGGGATTTAGGAAAAACCACCTTCTCCACAAATAGACCTGACAGCTTATAAAGCACATTACTAAAGCAGTTCATGGTTGTGTCATGGAGCCTTCACTTGGAAGACTTTTCTATTGTCTCCAGCTACAGACCCACAGACCTGCAGACCTGCAGACCTACAGACCTACAGACCCACAGACCTACAGACCCACAGACCCACAGAGCCCCCTGGGGCTGGACAAACAGTATTTGGGTCACAGCCTGAGGATGTGATGACATTACATTCACCAAGTCTGTTACGATCGTGGTGATGACAAACGAGAACAGACACAAACATGTTTCTTACCTTCAAGAACAGCGTTTTCCTCAGCAGCAGACTGGATCAGGTCTCAGCTCAGACCACGTTAAAGTCTCTCTGGGTCTGAAACAATTTTAGAAACAGTCGTTCCTCAGTAACTACACAATACTTCAGGCTACTTCAGGTCAGCTCACACATTAATTCAATTCAATTCAATGCAGTTTTATTTGAGAGGAAAACAAAATGTTCAGCTAGTAATTAAAAGTAGAAAACAATAGCAACAAAGGTCAGGTGAGTTTGTCTCATTAAGACTGTATTTAATAATTATGAAAAACAGGTTCATGCAGAGGTGGAGATGCTGGAATGAGGCAGCAGGAGGAACAACAGTGTCTTCAAAGTTCTGAAGCTGCTGGGAAGGACAGGACGAGCACATCCATGGAAACAACTAAGGCAGGGGTGTCCAATCCTGGTCCTCGAGGGCCACTGTCCTGCTTGTTTTCCAACTATCCCTGCTCTACCTGGATCAGGTGTGTTCTGTCCATTAGGATCTGGAACATACCATCTCAGATGAGGAAGACACAATGAAATGGTATCCCCCAGCTTCTGATTGGCTGAACACACAGCATCCTTTTCATGTTGGAGTCTCACCAGGCCTTCTCCCTGCTTAGACACACACACACACTTCCTTTGATTGTTTGATGCTGCAGGCTCACTATGCCTCCTGTTATAGGATCCAGGATGCAGAGGACCAGAGTATGCAGTTGTTTTTCACACACATTGTTAAACACACAGTTTTCTGCTGTCGTAGCCCTCAGTAACGTCTTGTTCCTGCTCCACAGATTGAAAATGTAATAAAATATGACTGATTGAAAACCTAACAGCATCAGGTCTCCTTGTTCAGTTCCAGTCTGTCTAGGCAGCTTTAACATGAGTATTGTCCTGAAGCTGTTACTGTTACTTGACTTCATACATGGTGATGAATCAGCATTACAATAATACAGAGATGTGTGGTGGGCCTGGGATGGCTACCTCTGCATCACTGAAACATCTGGACAGGACAGATGCTGACACACAAACCAAAGGCTGACAGATCTTCAAATTTAGGCAGATCTTAGAAACCAATGAGAACTAAAGTCCAGTCAGGCCAAAAGTAATGGACTATCACCATTTCCAAATAATACTGCTGGAGAAGAACATGCAGAGTCATGGGGCTAAGGGATGCTGACATATATTTGTCCTGCATTTGCCACATGACCCAGACTTCCCTCTAAAACATCCTAACAGAACTGAACCGTCGCTGCAGATACAATATATCAATGTAGAATCACAGTTAAAGAGTAAAAATGATTTGGTTTATCTTAATATTTACCTTCCAGTGACGCAGTGGGTGCTGGTCTGTCGCATAGAGGAGACAGACACCTGGAGCCTGCATCGCGAGATAAAAGAGCATCGCGAGATGTTGGTGCGGACTATAACAGCTGTCACCTCAACGTCACAGGTAAGTTGTGGGAGGGGCTTAGTGAATAGAAGAATAGACGATGAGGATCCGAAACACAGAACAGCCTCCCTGATGGTTTTATCTCGTCATATCGAGACAACGAGATAAAACCATGAAAACTAGATCAGACTATTAGATGTTGGTCTTACTGTGATGGGACTGAATAACCTCTGTCATCTACATCCGGCCTTGTTCTTGGATCATTTCCGTTTTACTGACGCTGCAGCTCAGTGTTGATGAAGAACCAAGAAGAAAAGAGACTGTGCGGACTGAGTCGCTGCTTCTTGATCAGATTTATCAGGTGTTTGAATCACAGGTTAGACCTAAATGAACACGAAGCCTGGTCCTGAGTCAACAGAACATAATATAGCATGGCCGTCATCGACCGTAAGAGCTTTAGCTTAGCTTACATCGCTAACATACTAGCTTAATTACTGTGATGAGCATTTACACACAGCGAACATACACAGCACATCATTAGGCTGCATCACTGTACAATGTACATCGACAGAAATGTTCATATATATAATGTTCTGCCATTGCTCCGTCTCCATTACCTTCATATATAAATATATAGCAAGTTACTTTACTCAAACAGCGCTAGGCAGGAAATTTACACATAATGTTGGTCTCCCCCTGACTGGTCAGGACCCAGAAAATCGTGCCCTCCACTTTCTCTTTCTCTTTCCTCCATCACCCACTGACTCTGGGTCCATATGTTTGGTAGATCAGGTTTGACTTCAGCAAACCAACAGCCTTCTCTTTATGTCACATCATCAGGCACGGAGACATTTAAAATCCTCTGAGATTGTAAATGTAAACAAGTCTCTGCCTTAGAAATCCTTAGTGTCAGGGGGTTTTTGTTTGAGGCCAAAGTCAGATGGAAATGAGTGGAACACTGAAACATGTGACCTGAAACATATTTGTGTGTTTCCTCTCTAACAGCAGGACGTCACCTCAACCTCAGGTTCAGTCATATCTGCCACAGACATAGGACCAACATCGCTGCAGATACTGTTCAGTGTTGGTTGGTTTCCCAGTCCAATGTAGACTCTGATCCTTCCCCGACTCTGGTTCTGGACTCTCTGTTGGTCTCTGAGGTTTTGGTTCATCAGCAGCTGCTGTGAAGAAAAGACACAGAAAAAATGAATGTGATTCTTTGACCTTTAACATCCCAAGAATGTCTTCATCATATCATGTTACATGGGCACTTTATTCTTCTTCAAGAGCAAACTTTAAATCTGAACAATTTGGACTTGAACATTTTATTCATGGAAATTTGAACTAAAACTCTCAGGTTCTCTCTCAGGTTCAGACCAGTCCCTCGCTGCTGTGAAGAGACAAATCAAATCAAACAACTTTTCTGCAAGAAGGACGTGAATCAGTTCAGTTCAGGCAGGCAAATCTGCATCACATGTGTGAAGTTGGATCAAGATGCACTTGGAAAAATCTCTGAGTGAAAAATCAAGTCAAGCTGAAATGTCCCGGGTCCATCAGTCTGCAGGTTTATGCTGGAACGGAGCAGTCAGACCAGAATCCAAAGCCGTGTTCACCCTGGTTGGACCTCAACAATCCGAGCTTCTCCAGGATCCAGCCTGTGTCCTCATCTCTCATTCAGGAATAAAGTCGGTTTCTGTTCTGGTTCTGTCACAGACTCAGGACTGAGGACTCTGGTCTGTACCTGTGTGACATGAAAAAAGCACCAAGAGCCCACCTCCATCAGCAGGTTCAAATGAGATAATAAAATAATAAAACAACTGATGAAAAACATAAGAACTGTGTATTATTGTATGAGCTGAACTGGACACACACACACGCGCACATGCCACTTTACATTTATATTTATATTAACCCTGTTTACACTTGTCAATTTAATATCTGCAATGACGCACATATTGTTCTTTGCACATTGTCTACCACTTACCATGATTGTGGCACATTCACTGCTTTTCTTTGCACAAAGTCGGCCTATATGTTGTCTGCACTGTCTTGTCCTGCCCTGTCTTCCTGTGCACGTCTGTTGTTTAAGTTCTTAAAATGCACCTTAAGTATAGTTTAATTTTTTTTCTTAGTTTAATCTTAGTTTCTGTCATAGCTCTATGTCTGTCTGCGTCACTGCACTTGTCTGCGTTCTGTGTAGCACCTGTGACAACTACTGTGACAACTACAACATGTGGCTGCACAAGTCGCGTAAACACTGATATGACAACATCTGTCGCGTAAACACTGATGTGACAACATCTGTCACGTAAACACTGATGTGACAACATCTGTCACGTAAACACTGATATGACAACATCTGTCACGTAAACACTGATGTGACAACATCTGTCGCGTAAACACTGATGTGACAACATCTGTCACGTAAACACTGATATGACAACATCTGTCACGTAAACACTGATGTGACAAGATCTGTCACGTAAACACTGATATGACAACATCTGGTCCATATCCAGCAGCTACAAACCAAGTCAGTCAGTGTGGAGCTGCATTAGCATCCACCTGTAGATTCCAACTTCTGAGGTAACAGCAGCTTTTTAGAGCTTTTTCTCTGAGAGCAGCTGCCAAAGGCCAAACTAAGAACAAACCAAAGCAGAAAAGCTGTGGACCAGACCCTGAACAACCAGCTGACACTCCCTGTAAACTCAAAGCTCAGAGCTGCAGATTCAGCTGATCATCACTATGATCATCTGTCTGAGCCACAACTTTCACACACTCAGAAAAACATTTTTCATGTCTGCTCTAAAGTCATAATTATATAGAAAGTGTGCAGTGACCTCCACTGACAATGAATGGAGTCTGACCTGCAGAGGTCAAAGGGCAAAGCTCATATGTTTGTTTCAAATAACATCTATGTGTGAGCCTGTTTAACAAAATATGTGAAGGGACAGAAACAGTTGGGTCAAATCAGTCACAATGTGGTATTTAGAAACAACCAAGATTATAAAAAATGAGGAACACATGACTTCTGCAAATTTCTGAATCACATGACCACTGGTTGGACTGAACAACTGTTAGATGCAGCTACTGAAGTCTGTCCTTTATTTTTGGTCCTTTCCTGTCAGACAGAAGACAAAGGTAATGTGTTGTTGTCTCTTATTGATATTTGATGATACAATGACATCGATAGTTGGACTAACAGCTGCACAGTTTACTGACGTTCTTCACATCAGGCTCTGAGAAACAGCTGAGCTGTATAATAAATTCTACTTCAATGTTAATTGTCATTAAATGGAAATATGACAATACTTGAAATGAGCAAACAGGTTAAAATTACCTAAATTGTATTGTACAAATGATTGTATTCAGTGAGCCTGTTTTAGTCTCATGTGATAAAAAGTGGAAGTTACCAAACACGACAGTGACTGAGAATAAACTTCTGTTCTTGTCTGAATTTCTCGAAACATGAGCCACATCAGTTTTAGTAAGAAGAAAGGCTGATTCCTCGTTAATGAGACAGTTAGTAGTTGAAACATTTGATCTTTAATGACGTTTCTTCTCAGACCTCTGCACTGTCCGTCCACACTGTCTGGTTTCAAACTCTCTGACGTCTTCAGCTTAAAATGGACAGACTTTTTCTAAAGTGTTGGACACTGAGAAAACATGGAGACATTTTTCACCTGTCAGACTTTTGGAGGATACAGCTGCCACATGTTTTATACACTGAGGATTAATATCAGGTGGAACTGGAAACACTGAAGACTTTAACATGTGAAATGTTTTCAGAGAAAAACAAACTGCAGGTTTTTCATGTTTGTGACTCTTCAGCTCTGTCTCCTCTGACAGGAGAAGATGGTCTGCTGGATCCTGCTGCTCATCAGCCTGACCCCCTTTACCTGGGGTCAGTTTTTATCCACTAACTCAAATCAATTGGAAATCCAAAATAATCCAAGTTGTGAGTGTGTGTGGTCGTCACTTTCCCTCTGTGTCTCCTCAACAGGAACATTTGTAGTGAATGTGACACAGAGCTCCTATCAGGCAGAGGAGAACCACGACATCACACTGGACTGGACCTTCACAACCACAGCTCACATGTCTCTCTCAGCACTTTACATCTTCTGTCACCTGTTAACTGAGGACAAAGACCCAGTCCTGTTTCATCTACATGAGGGTGTTGAGGTCCCAGAGTCTCAGGACAAACAGTTTTCAGGACGAGTCCAGTTTGACAAAGACGTCCTCAGAGAAGGACGAGTCAGACTTCATGTGTCCAGACTCAGGACTGAGGACTCTGGTCTGTACCTGTGTTCAGTGGAGACAGATGATGGTAGAGACTATAACACCTGTCACCTCAACGTCACAGGTAAGTTGGTTCAGTGAAACTTTCCTCACAGATTCATTTCAGCAGCTTTTTGCTAAATAAGAATCAGAGAAGAAAAGTATTGTGGAAACTACAATCCTTCCTGCTCTGCCTGAACTGAACTGATTCACGTCCTTCTTGCAGAAAAGTTGTTTCTTCACATGAAAGACACAGATTTGATTTGTCTCTTTACAGCAGTGAGGGACTGGTCTGAACCTGAGAGAGAACCTGAGAGACCAGACGCAGCAGGTTGGAGATGGATCGTCCTCATCTGTGGACTGGGACTGACAGCAGCAGCAGCAGCAGCAGCTGGACTGACTGTGTGTTACTGTTGGTTCAAAAAGACTCAGACTGGATGACAAATCCAGAGTCCAGAGGTAGAAATGAAACAAATTACATCTCAGGTTCTAAATCAGAGGAACCAGTTAGTTCAACAGAATCAGACCAACCCTAAAGTCCATTTTCCAGCTCAGACAGAAATCAGTGGTTTGTCATTGGCTGCAGGTCAGAAAACTGCACATCAGGACACATCAGACAAACCAGCAGGTAACCTGAGCAGCAACTTGATGCTTCATGTATGTTCCATGTTTCAAAGAGGAAAACACAGAAAAACACATCTTTTCCTTCCTGTTGCTCAGGAAGTGGCCATAGTATAAAAGCCAGAACACACAGCTGATACAGAAAAATAATGGACCTGATGGAGGAAACAGCGTTCTCCATCTTTACTTGGTCCATTATTTTGAAAGGACTTCTCATCAAAGCTATTAGACAGATGTCAAACGTGCACTGTGCTCACTTTATTGGAATAATGCTGAGAAGCAGGTCTGACACATTCACCATATTTACAGAATCTCTGCTATTTCTATTGTAGCTGTTTCATTTAAAGCTGAGACTCATTTGTCATAAGAACATAGAACATTAATATTTCTGTCCTGCACTTGTCTCCTGCTGGATGGAATGATGTGTTCAGGTCTGTTGTGGTGCGTTCACTGACAGCAGAGGGATATAAGGATATAAGCTGGACTCACTGTGTGAGTGTGATATTGGAGTCAGTGCAGAAACTGGACATTTGTAAATAGAACAACACTGATCTGGATTGTCTCTCTGTGAAATAACTTTAGATTCATATATTCAGTTTTGTCTGTTTTAATTCATTCTGTGAATGAAGACAATAAAAGTCTGAACTGGAGTCAAATAAAATCAGTTTGTCCAATAAAGCAGGTTGTTGCTGTGAGATGATTCCACCTGGTGGTTTCTGGACTAACCTCTCTGTTCCTGGTGGCCTGGATCCACCAGCCTTTTGGTTCACAGCCAAACGGATCATTGGCTTCAGTGGCTTTTACTTTGAAGGATTTAGCTGCTTCCACTTTGCTCAACAAGGCTGCAGGACGACAGCCACAAGCTCCATGTACAGAGCTGGAACTTCTAGAAACTCCAACATTAAATATGAAGGAAGGTTCACAGTCAGGAAGCTGTTTCTGCAACTCTCCAAGTCCTGCTGCTTCATAAAGAGCTTTGGTTTTTGACTGTAGGAAAAGATATTTCTTCTCCTTCATGTTGATGCACCAAAAAGTCAAAGATTGTTCCCAAGTCCTAAATCTCAGAGTCCAAGTCTCAAGTCACTGTGTGGGACTGAAGCTCAACTTCCCTGATGAAAGACTCAAGTCAAAGATCAAGATTTCAGAGGAAACACATGAACTCAGCTGTTTATCAGAGAAGAGGGGTCCAGTTAGACCATCAGCTCCTCTGACAGGACTGTTCTGGTGCCACCTGCTGGTGGATTTTGGGAACAGCTCCACAGGGAACAGCTCACACTGGTTTGTTTCAGTCTCTAATGAGAAATGATCCAGTGAATTATACTGTGCAACATCAAGATAAGGAAGGTGACAAATGCAGCCTGGATGACCAGAGGATTCAAGAAATCAAAGGTTAAAATGCAGCTGATGTTTGTGCTGCACTTTTTGCTCAACTGATGAATCCTCAAACTTCTACTGACTGATTTTCAGAAAGCCAAGACCCAACTTCAAACAGTGGAACTAAACTCACTTCATCCACTTCCTTCTTGGAGCCAAGAGCTGAACTAGAAATGGTCTTGTGGAGATCAACGGTCAATAAGAACCTACGAGTGTGGGACAGAAACGTGAGCCAAAGAAAAACTGGACTTCTGAACTGAAGTTAGATGTTTCTTACCAACAGAGAGACGACCCAGAGACTGAACCCTCAGGTACAACCCACATTGGATTTCTATCAGAATTTGGATGATGATCAACAACAAATCTCCTATTAACATTACAACATAGTAACTTCCTGCTTTGGACAATCCCAGTCTGACCATGTCCAAACTTCCCTAGTAATCACTCTCCACTTCATACAAGGAGCAAATCATTATCAAAGTCTGATCAATTCATGGTTAAAGAGTTAAAATCCAACAACATCAGGCAAAGAAAAGCCAGTCTCAAACCAATTTTGGACTGACAGAACCATGAAACCCAAGACTATCACAGTCCTGATCTGGGCTGCAGATGCTCATCTGGAAGACTAGTTCAGATGTTAGTAACTAGGCTGCTGACTTTCTAGGACACGAGACAGATACAAAGACAACAGACTCTACAATACTTCCCTTAGGACTGTGTCTGGAGGCCTGACCATGATCCAGGGCCAGAACATGATCCAGGGCCAGAACATGGTGGTCGGACGGTTAGTGGCTAAACTGCTCCCCCTGCAGGACAGAGAGACAGAAACAGGCAGAGCCAGAGTGGTGTTAAAGAGCCAGTGCTTGTTGGAGCCCAGGTTCTTCAGTCACAGAAACCATCTAAAGGACAAGCTCACCTTTGTCCACGAGTCTTCAGGGCCCTTATGGATCCACACCTTGCAGACCCGATGTCTGGTCTCGGTCCGACGTGGTTTTAAGGAGGCACTTTGAGCCTGAAGGCCTTGAAGCTCAGTCCGCCATGCGGCCACGCTGCTCTGCGTGTTGGGGCGTCACGCACCTGTAGCAGGTGCAGACAAACAATGAGGGAGGGTCGCACCAACAAAGTGTCTTTGCTAAAGAAACGCTCGGTGTCTCACCTTTGCCGGACTCTGGGTCCCTGGTCCTGCTCCTGTTCAGGTGAATAATAACGTTTGTCTGCAGGTTTCCCTCGTCTCTGCCTCCGCACCTGTTCGCGCCTTTCTTCTTCTTCTTCTGGTTTAATGGTCAAGGCGCTGGTCCTTCTTGATCCGGCACCAAACCGACGTGTTTGGGCCAACGAGGGAGAAAAGGTTCGGGTCCTGGTTGTGCTGCTTCAGCGGGCTGTGTGTTTCTGCGGCGGACTCGGCGAACACCTGAGCACCTGGCGCCCAGAGTTTAAAAGGTCGTGATCGACGGACACGCCTTTCCAAATTCAGCTAAAAGGCATCAGACGTTACAGAAACCAGTCTCCCACATGTGACAACACAGAACAAAGTTGGAAATGAATCCTCAGACATTTGACCCATTTTCTTTTCTAAACCAAGTTAAAGTGAAACATTTGTCAGGAAACTTCAGTATCATCCAGCTTCACATCCTTCTGACCACAGCTTTTTAACTAGGACACCCAGAAAAGTTTCCCAATGTCAATCAGAGAAAACACTAATAAAATGCATTAAACATCACAAAAATAAAGCAAAGTCATGGGGACAGAATATAGCAGGAATCCTAATGTCCAACTGGACCACCTGGTTCTAAAGCAGGGCCTTGTTAGAACAGGGACTGGAGCTGCTGAGACACAACGTGATACATGTCAATACATTGGACTTCTCTCACTCAGCGTTTGAGCTGGGGAGTCCAGGTGAACATGATGTGGCTGACTCCCCTGACAGAACCAAAGAGCTGAAACGTGCCGCCGGACTGTGTTTGTGTCTCGTGGTGCTCACACTGGGCTCATCAGCTCTGACTAAGAACAACCCTTAACTCCCAGACTGTGAGTCACAACAGCTACAGGAGTTTGGACCTCACTCCAGGTCTAACTGGGGTTTGACTAAATGCAAAACATTTTCAAATATGCAAAACATAAATTTCACTTTCACAAATGTTTCAGGGAGGATGAACTGGCTCTAATCACACCTCAAACAAAAATACCTGCTGCTCATGTGTCACTTCATTCAGGTAATTCCATATATTCATAACCAGACAGTCCAGTCTCCTGTGCCAAGGAAAATAAAACATTATCTGAGCTGTGAAAACAGGAAGTTCTCCTGTTGTCTTCCTATCTGACTATAGTTAAACTGTTTGTGTTTTAGTGACTCACCTGCTGTTGCCTGGTAACCAGTCAGGTGATTTCAATTTTATTTGTATAGCGCCAAATCACAATACAAATCATCTCAAGGCACTTTACAAAAACTAAAACAAAGAAAAAACCCAACAAATCCCTTATGAGCAGCACTTGGCGACAGTGGAGAGGAAAAACTCCCTTTAATAGAAGACAAAACCTCCAGCAGAACCGGGCTCAGTCTGGGCGGCCATCTGCCTCGACCGGTTGGGGTGAGTGGATAGAGCAGAGAGAAGAGAACAGCAACAATAAACAACAAATAGACACTGCAGGTTGGTGGGACCAGTAACTGCACATCAGCGATATACAGGTCCAGGACCAGGGACACCTGCAGAAGGTACAGAGAGAGAGGACAAACTAGGGGAGAGAGAGAGAGCACAAGGTTAGTGATATTCAATGGTGGAATATAGATTTGGGGGGGGGGGTTAGGGTAGGGGAGCTCAGTGCACCGATGGTCCTCGGGCAGTCCAGGCCTATAGCAGCATAACTAAGGGATGGTTCAGGGTTACCTAAGCACTAAATCAGCTCTCTGAGTAAGGAACAGGTGGATGGTACACAATGACAAGTAGAACTGGTTTTGGTGTTTTCCATTTTGGATGTGAGAGGCTCAGAGTGAGGCTCTCAAAAACATGTACTGTTTGAGTTATAATTGTTCTGAGCTCTGATAGATCCAAAGTCAGACTGACAAACATCTTCAAATGTTGAACTACATCTGGTTTTCCGGTGGACTCAGTTTAAACGGAGCCTGATCTCTGCAGTGACACTGGACTCAGAATGGAGACGTATGAAAATCAGATCTTTGTTTAGCTGATGAGACTCGAGCTTGTCCTGGGCTGAGCTGGACACAATCAGATGCTGAAGCTCTGAGGTCTCATAGTCTCGGACGTTATTGTGTCAACCAGTGATTTTCATTAGACACATTCATTTGTTGCAGGGAACAGTTTTGCTCCTACAACAAACCTGAGACGGACTGGTTTCTGTGTGTCTTGCAGCTTTACACCCACTAGTCTGGGTCTCTGGGCCACTTTCTGAAGTGCAGCAGCTCTAAGGCCCAATTTGATCTTTAGTTCACATTCATGGTGTTAAAGTACAAACTAGCTGATGTTTCCTTTAAAGCTGCATCCTGTCATTGTGTTAAATGATGAACTGATTATGATACAGCAGGTGTGTCTCACTGTCAGTCCAGGAAGTCAGGTGGAGTCTAATGTCGCAGCAACAACAGCTCAGAGTGAACGACACAATAACAACCTTTAAATGAACTGATTCACTCTTCAATCGAAAACCAGTCCATGAACAGGACTCACCTTCAGTCACACAGACCAGGAAACAAAGACTCAGCAGTGACGCAGGTATTTTATCGAACATTTTCTCTTCTGGCATCGGTTCCTGTTAAAGGACGGTTACGGTACTTTGACTTATTTCCAAGGACGCTGGTATTTACTGAGCTTTACTGTAAACAAACCTAAATATAATATTTAAAGCTGGATTTCACATTTGTGGAGGAGTAATGTTAACGCTGAATCACCTCTTCTTACCCGGAAGCAAACAGGGAACTAGCAGATAGTCCAGGGCTCCGTCATGAGATGTGTGTTCCTCTGTAGGGTCAGCTGGACAGTTACTGACTGTTTATTTTACTGACTGCTGACTATTGTGTTTTCTTCTTCTCTCATATTATCTGAGTCCAGCCTCTGTCATCAAACAAGCTCCAATAACACAACAAGTCACTGAGTCAATTTAAGAAGTGTCTGCATTGATTTTCTGCTTCTGAAGCTTTAAGTCCAAACTTGAACAGAATCATTGATGAGAATTGATTATTGATCTTTGTGATGCAGAGATTTAAAGTGCTCATTAGTGCAGTAAACACAGCAGGGGGTCTGATCACAGATTACACTGATTATTAGATCATTATTGGATTATATTGATGAGTTCACTTAGTGTTTCATGTCTCAGTGTGAACATGAGCTGAATCCAGATTTCCACATGACCCTGTGGACTCAGAGCAGCACTGTTCTTCCCCTAGAACCAGGTGTATGAAAACCCAGGACAGAGCATTTCCCATATTATGGATGTGGCACAGATTCCATCCAACATTCACAGTGTTTAGAAACATGAAGGATTTAGCAGCATCTAGTGGTGAGACGGCAGAATGCAGCCTGCTGAGCATCTCAGCCCTGTCAGCCTCAGGTATGTCCCTGATTATGTCCAGCACATTAACTTTCAGGCTTTTGTCTCCACAGTTTACCATTGCTCACTCCCCTGTGAGCTAATGAGCCAGAGTCCCCCTGGCATTTGGTCTGTTTGATTTGACCCCAGTCTGTCCCTGCACATATTCAGGACAAACTTCACCAACATCACACCTGAGACACCGACCAGCTGGTTTTCCTTGTGTCCAGTCAGCAGGCAGAGTGTGATCAGCTCCACAGAGCATCGGGCCTCTAACCACATTGGCTCAGTGTCACTTCCTGTCAGCTAGAGACCACTGTCATCTACAGCTTCTCATTAATACTGGAGACTGACTCTGACCCAGTGTTTCAGGACGAAACTCGTGTGTTTCATTACACTGAATAACTGCAGGTCACAACAACAATCCCAGAATGCCTCTGGTCAATGGTTCCTGCACATCTTCTTCTTCTCTTTGACTCTCCGGTTGTTTTTCCTCCTGAAGCTCCAGTTTGATCTGAGACTGTGTCTGATTTGTTGCAGCTGAACAGAGAAACCTTCTTCTTGCGTGAGGACAAACGGACGAGCAGAGCAGCCACACAAGAAGGACGAGGGTTTGACTTCCTGTCACCAGGAACTGATCTGAGATCAGACCTCACGTCGGCGGGTGTGAAGATGGAGGCCACGCCTACGGTCTGTGAGTAACTCTCTCGACAGGTTCGCTCAGTCTGAGCAGAACTCCAGACGATTCTGATCCAGCAGAGACCCAAACATTTAAGATCAGTTCATTGCTGTTCATCTTTGACTGTCTCAGCTCATTTCAGGAACAAACACAGAATGAATCAGTCTCTAATAAGTAGCTGCTGATGGTCCTCAATCAGGACTGAAACCTGGACTTTAGTAACACAATGAAACATGTCTTCATTCACAACCTAGTTTCCACTGGGTTCTATTAGAGAAGGATGGAACAGGAAGCTGCTGTTCCTGTCAGTCCTGTTGCTGTCTGTCCAGCTCATGTTGTGCCTGTTGTCCTCTCAGTCCCACCGGAGGAGGTGGAGGTGGAATCAGGGGTGGAGTCTGTCCAGCTGCCCTTCATAACCACAGCTGACCTGCCTGAAGACATCACAGTGAAGTGGATGAAGCTAGAGAACGACAAAGTAAAAGGTGAGATGGTCCATGTGTATCAGAACGGCTCTGACCAACTTGAAGAACAGCACGGGTTTTACAGAACCAGAACAGAGATGAATGAAGACCTGCTGACAACTGGAGACCTCAGTCTGACCCTGAAACATCTAACAGTCACAGACACAAACACCTTCATCTGCAAAGTCTACAGGGAGGGAAGAGTCTGGAAGGAGAAAGAAGTGAAGCTCTCGATCAGAGGTCAGTTCAAAGTCTTTATGCTAAGCTGACTCTGGGTTTGTGTTGGGCCTAAACACTGGAGACACTTTCCATTATCAGTGAAATGTTAAAGAGCCTCCTCCACCCTCATGTTATGTAGCACCACCTTTGTCAGTTTAGTTTGTCCACATAAAGTCCTCAGTCAGAGAAACAGGGAGTTGTGCTGTTGGTTGTTCACACACCACAGACTCCGTCTCTGTTAAATGGACCAATGGGGCAGAGTCCAGACTGGAACCAGTCAGACATGTTTCCACTACAAATATTTCACTTCATACAGTCAAAGAAAATGTGTCAGTGCTGCTGCTGCTGCTGTCTGTCCAGCTCATGTTGTGTCTGTTGTCCTCTCAGTCCCACAGGTGGAGGTGGAATCAGGGGCGGAGTCTGTCCAGCTGCCCTTCAGAACCGGAGCTGACCTGTCTGGAGACGTCAGAGTGGAGTGGAAGGACAGCTGGAAGAACAGGAAGGTCCATGTGTATCAGAACGGCTCTGACCGACCTGAAGAACAGGACGAGTTTTACAGAAACAGAACAGAGATGAATGAAGACCTGCTGAGAACTGGAGACCTCACTCTGACCCTGAGACATCCAAGAAGCTTAAATGGAAACATAAGAACCTTCACCTGCAAAGTCTACAGTAGGTTGATGGAGAAAGAACTGAAGATTGATTTCACTGGTCAGATCAAATTCTTTATGCTAAGCTAAGCTAACTGTTTCTATTACACTGGACATCAGCCACAAAAAACGTCCAACAGCGACCAAGAGGCTGAAAACACAGAACAAGGTTCACAAATCTTTATAAACTGAGGGATAATACAAAATCAATCAAATAAAATGAGATATAAGAAACACATGAAAAAGAATTTGAAGATCAGAACAGAATTTACTGCACAGATTTGATGCCATGTTCTCAAATCAACATCTCTGACTTGATTGAAAACAAAAACCACTGTCTGATCTACTTCATTTCTTCCAAATGTGAGGTCCAGTCAAACTGGACATATTCCAGACTGGAACCAGTCAGACCTGTTTCCACTACAAATATTTCACTTCATACAGTCAAAGAAAACGTGTCAGTGCTGCTGCTGCTGCTGTCTGTCCAGCTCATCTTGTGTCTGTTGTCCTCTCAGTCCAACAGCAGGAGGTGAAGGTGGAATCAGGGGCGGAGTCTGTCCAGCTGCCCTTCATAACCACAGCTGACCTGCCTGAAGACATCAGAGTGGAGTGGAAGGACTGGAACAACAGGAAGGTCCATGTGTATCAGAACGGCTCTGACCGACCTGAAGAACAGGACGAGTTTTACAGAAACAGAACAGAGATGAAGAAAGACCTGCTGAGCCCTGGAGACCTCAGTCTGACCCTGAAACATCCAACAGGCAGAGACAAAGGAACCTTCACCTGCACAGTCTACAGCAGGCGGATGGAAAAACAAATGAAGATCCATTTCTAATGACCAGTGAAAATCCATTTCACCGGTCAGGTCAAACTCTTTATACTCAGCTAACTGGTAGAGAAATTAAAATGTTTACCCTCCTGTGACCTGATCCACCTGACTTTAGTAGAACTGAAACTCTTCTGAATGGGGCCTATTGTGTATTGTGGAAATATAATTGTTGCTCTCAGTGAGAACAGTTTGCTCTAACCTTGACTATTTGATAAGGGTCCAGATGTCTTTCTGTGAGAAACCACCTCCTTTTGTGTTTCCATGAAAACTGATGTGTTGGGCTGGAAGCAGCCAGTGATCCTCCTGCTGTACCAAGGTGCTGTGTGACTGTTACTCCTTGAAAGTAAAACTTCTATATAATCTTACCGAAGTTCGTCCTCTGAGTCTATTTGTTAAAGAATTTACCAAACAATTTCACGTTAAAGTCCTCAGTGTTTCTGCCACAAGGTGGCGCCAGTTTCACCTGATAAACTCCAGAAACTGCAGATTGAGAAAATGGAGTAAACTTAAGTAAAATTCAAATACATTTCCCAGGTATACCCGGGACCAATGTCGTGAATACACTAATATCATATTAACATAGTTTTAAGTCGAGACTTTTCAGGACTTAATTAGCACTTTAGATTCATATAAGCAACATATACTTGGGTATGAACTTGTTTATAGTCTGGATTCAAAGACAGTTTGCTCTTCTTGGCACTTGTTCTTGGCCCAGGGCAGCAGGGAGGATGAGCCCTGAGTTAACACGTTAATGACAACAACCAACAACAGGTTCCCGGTTATCAGACCCGCTGTGTCCAAACTCAAAGCTGGGCCCACTGATATCAGAGCTATTGATTATTATTATAAGCTGATAACATCAGTAAACAAAGGTTTCCAACAGGAGTCTTTGTAGCCTGACTGTGACCAATAAGCGGTGGATCCGACTGTGAGTCACTCTGTGGGACCTTTAGAGACCTAAGCTGGACCCTGAAGCTCAAATACAGGTGTAAAAAAAAAAACAAAAACAAAAAAAACAACCCTGTCGTGGGAACGCGCATTTCACGATAGTCTCCTTATAACGAAACCAAAGGAAAAGCGATCTCTGTCCTTAGCGTCATCATTCTATATCACACTTGGTTCCCATTAAAGTTCATGTATAACTAGAAAGTGCATCTGAATATTGTTCAGCAGCAGAGAGGAATTCTTCCAGAGGGCAGAGCCTGCAGTGCTGTTTCTGTCCACTAGATGTCCTCAGCGTGTCAAAACCTGTTTGTCTTGATTACTGCAGCTACAGAAGAAGTTTGTAAAGTGGCCTGTACTGTCACAGTCTAACAGCTTCATATAAAACATCCACAACTGGTGTGATGTGAAGACAGATGTTGGTGCAGACTATAACAGCTGTCTCCTCAACGTCACAGGTAAGTTGGTTCAGTCCAGTTGAACAGTGTCCTTGTGTGTCCGTGTTGGACAGACTGTGGTGATAAACTGGACCTGATGGACTGAGGCTCTGAGCTCTGTGTGATTTACTACGATGATTTTTCTAACATCATATCACTCACATGCTGCACATGGCAACAAACATCATTAGGTCCAAGCCCAAACTGTCCAGATGTTACATTTGGACATGAACAGGTATCAACAAGTCTCTCTGTGTGTTTTACAGCAACAACTGGAGCAAAACTAAAACTGTGACAATAAGAAGATGTAGGATCTGCTGTGTTCAGGTCACATGTTTAAACTATAACTAACAGGAAACCACATCCAGCTGATCACACTCAGCTCTTTCTAGACCTAACTAGGACATAACAACGTCACTGATGGACCAGTTCATAATGTTTATTGAACTGAATTGATCACTGGATCAGCTTCACTCTGCTGTTTTAGACAAAAACCTTTTTGTACACAATTAATCAGCCAGTCACAGCACGACCCTGTGACCTCAGCGCCCTCCAAGCCTGTCCCACTTTGCAGTGCAGCCACATCAAAGTTGGCAATGATCAGCTTTGTGTTATAAACAAAGATAAAACTGAACTCACCAACAAGTCAGCAGCTTGAGCTATGCTGATATTTTTGTCCTAAGACAGGCAAAGCTCAAAGACTGTGGATCCTACATTTCCCATAATGCAACCGTTCTTTGGCCAGTGTTTAATAAAGCTAACGTGCCAGGACAGCTAAGGTGAGCAAGGCCCAGGTAACATGATCTTTATGAAATGAAACTCCAGTTTGTGCACCTTGTTATTTCTAAGGTCAAAGTTCAGCCGGTCGGTTTGCATGAGGTAAGAGGCAGCACCACGACCAAAACCGGGTGGGACTGTGTCACTGAGGCCTGTTCACAGCAGCTTTTCAAAAAGAAAACTTCCTGGTAAATCTGTTCAGCTGAGTGAAAAATCTTCACTTTAAAATGGCAAAAAGAAAACAAACGTAATATTTAATGCACATTCAGCCTCATATATAGAGCCTGAACAGTAACAGTGAAACTTTGGCAGTGAAAACAAAACTGTAACTGAAAAATAAAACATTGGCACCAAAAAGTTAACACTGAAAAAAATTCTTCATCATTTTTATGTAAGATTTTTTTCACTGACTTGGTTAATATATGTTTTGCATAAAATTTGCACATTAATGAACAAACAGGACGACTGATTGGTCGCTGCTCACGTCAAAGAGTTTCTACTAGTAAGAGTCTTACTGTGGGTATTTTATTCACCAATGTTTGTAGTGAACATACAAGTTTACTAGGAGAAATCTCTATATATCTAAAATGTGTTTACAGACTAGTGTGATTCATTTACATATTAAAGCAGCTTGTTATGGACGACTCTCTGCCTCCAGGACTCTAGTCCAGCATGAACTGAGCTGCTGGAGACTTAGCTCACGTTACCACTAACCACACATTAGCTCAGTAGCTGCCTAACTAAGGTCTAGTTTGGTTGGAGCTCAAAGAGTTTCACTCACCTGTACTGAGGAAACACTCACATACTTACATAGCACTTTGCCCCATTTGCCTCTTGAGCCATTCAAACACTGGGGGCCACAGGAGCAGTGTGGGGGTCAGTGTCCTGACCGAGGGGAATCAAACCAGCAACCGTACAAACAGCTAGGAGGCAACCTGCTCCACGTCCTGGGTCACAGCTGCCACCGGCACAAAATTCTGATGGATCATATAGAAACTTTGCAGTAACGGACTGTAAGTGCTAAAGACACCACTGTAAACAAACCTAAACCAGGGTAGAGTCCAGGCCTTTCCCGGGTTTCTGGCTTTGATGGCTCATATGTGGGTTGAACACTGGCTGCTGCAGAGACAGAAAACAGGTTCTGTTAACACAGTGAGACCAGACGTTAAATACAAAGTACCAGTCCAGTAGCAAACAGTCGGACTTTCACAGGTTTCTACGTTTGCTGGCAGCCTGTGCAGGAAGCTGCAGGGGGAAGAAGATCAGCAAACAAGTCTGAGACCTGCACAGTTTAAACCTCAATGTGCAGCAGGATGGAAAACCTCTGTTTTTGGTGGCTCCAAGAATTTTCCTCTCAGCAGGAAAACATCAAAACATAATGTTTAGATGCTGCATCGAGAACTGGTATAAAATAATTAGACAAAAGTATGTGACAGAAAAACCACATGATCGTAACAGATGTAGAAAGTAACAAACCGCCGGAAGAAGCAGAGGCCACAAACCGAGGAGCTTGGTCCTGCTCAACATACAACAGGTTTGTCTCTCTCGGCTCCAAAGACTCTTCCAGCTGCAACACTGAGACCATTTCTGGGTACAGGGCTGCAAAAACAAGCAGCTCTTTGTCAGCCACTGACTTGATTTTCCTCCAAACAAAAAGCAATGGACTGAACCAACCAGTGTCGTCACTTTGAAAGAACAACAGGTGCATTGTTCGCTTGTTGGTGAATGAGTAGTCCTTTGTTCCTGACCAAGAAAGTCAAGTATAAAGCAAAGGGCTCTTCACTCTGTGCTCTGAAAGACTCACAGGCAGATTGTTTTCTTATATTAAAAACAGTCAACTGCGTTTTCTTTCCATAAGAAACGTCTGAGCGTTTTGCAGGGAGGGAAACAGACCTGACCCAAGAGAGTCTTTTCAGACCTGAGGAGACTTTAACGTGGTCTGAGCTGGGACCTGATCCAGTCTGCTGCCGAGGAAAACGCTGTTCTTGAAGGTAAGAAACATGTTTGTGTCCATTCTCCTTCATTGACATCATGTATTGAGGCAACTCTGCAGCAGAAAGGCTTCAAATCTGCATCACATGTGTGAAGTTGGATCAAGATGCGCTTGGAAAAATCAAGTCAAGCTGAAATGTCCCGGGTCCATCAGTCTGCAGGTTTATGCTGGAACAGTCTGGGCCCCTCCAGCTTCTTTCTTGACAACAGTTTATACATGGCAGGTTTATATAAAAACGATAAAAGTATCTAATAGTCATGAAACAACACTGATATAAAAACATTAGACACTGCAACAAGCCGTATGCTACAACGACTCCTGTTAGAAACCTTTGTTTACTGATGTCCTCAGGTTATAATAATAATCAATAGCTCTGATATCAGTGTTTCAGTTTGGACACGGCGACTGGTCTGATAACAAAGACAAAGAGGTTCTGTCTCATTAGAAAGTGCTGCTGCAAGTTTGTTGTTCTGTCTGTTCCTGTTATATTGAACTGCAGTTATTACTCTGTTTCTGTACAGCCTTCATCAGGTGGAACTGGCGCCACCTTGTGACAGAAACACTGAAGACTTTAACGTGAAATGTTTTCAGAGAAAAACAAACTGCAGGTTTTTCATGTTTGTGACTCTTCAGCTCTGTCTCCTCTGACAGGAGAAGATGGTCTGCTGGATCCTGCTGCTCATCAGCCTGACCCCCTTTACCTGGGGTCAGTTTTTATCCACTAACTCAAATCAATTGGAAATCCAAAATAATCCAAGTTGTGAGTGTGTGTGGTCGTCACTTTCCCTCTGTGTCTCCTCAACAGGAACATTTGTAGTGAATGTGACACAGAGCTCCTATCAGACAGAGGAGAACCACGACATCACACTGGACTGGACCTTCACAACCACAGCTCTCTCAGCAGTTTACATCTTCTGTCAACTGATAACTGAGGACAAAGACCCAGTCCTGTTTCATCTACATGAGGGTGTTGAGGTCCCAGAGTCTCAGGACAAACAGTTTTCAGGACGAGTCCAGTTTGACAAAGACGTCCTCAGAGAAGGACGAGTCAGACTTCATGTGTCCAGACTCAGGACTGAGGACTCTGGTCTGTACTGGTGTGATGTGAAGACAGATGATGGAGCAGGTTCTGGCAAATGTCTCCTCAACGTCACAGGTAAGTTGGTTCAGTGAAACTTTCCTCACAGATTCATTTCAGCAGCTTTTTGCTAAATAAGAATCAGAGAAGAAAAGTATTGTGGAAACTACAATCCTTCCTGCTCTGCCTGAACTGAACTGATTCACGTCCTTCTTGCAGAAAAGTTGTTTCTTCACATGAAAGACACAGATTTGATTTGTCTCTTTACAGCAGCGAGGGACTGGTCTGACCCTGAGAGAGAACCTGAGAGACCAGACGCAGCAGGTTGGAGATGGATCGTCCTCATCTGTGGACTGGGACTGACAGCAGCAGCAGCAGCAGCAGCAGCTGGACTGACTGTGTGTTACTGTTGGTTCAAAAAGACTCAGACTGGAAAAAAAGATTCCAGAAGAAAAAGAAACTACATCTCAGGTTCTACATCAGAGGAACCAGTTCGTCCAACAGAATCAGACCAACCCTAAAGTCCATTTTCCAGCTCAGACAGAAATCAGTGGTTTGTCATTGGCTGCAGGTCAGAAAACTGCACATCAGGACACATCAGACAAACCAGCAGGTAACCTGAGCAGCAACTTGATGCTTCATGTATGTTCCATGTTTCAAAGAAGAAAACACAGAAAAACACATCTTTTCCTTCCTGTTGCTCATATTGTTGCTCTGTTTTATTTATGTATGTTACATTTTTTATTTGTTCCTATTGTTGCAAACATTGATATTTGTGTACATTTGTAAATAGAACAACACTAATTTGGAAATATAATAACTTTATATTTCATTGTTTTATCTCTTTATTTTAATTCATTCTGTGAATGAAGACAATAAAAGTCTGAACTGGAGTCAAATAAAACCAGTTTGTCCAATAAAGCAGGTTGTTGCTGTGAGATGATTCCACCTGGTGGTTTCTGGACCAACCTCTCTGTTCCTGGTGGCCTGGATCCACCAGCCTTTTGGTTCACAGCCAAACGGATCATTGGCTTCAGTGGCTTTTACTTTGAAGGATTTAGCTGCTTCCACTTTGCTCAACAAGGCTGCAGGACGACAGCATGACAGCCACACGCTCCATGTACAGAGCTGGAACTTCTAGAAACTCCAACATTAAATATGAAGGAAGGTTCACAGTCAGGAAGCTGTTTCTGCAACTCTCCAAGTCCTGCTGCTTCATAAAGAGCTTTGGTTTTTGACTGTAGGAAAAGATATTTCTTCTCCTTCATGTTGATGCACTAAAAAGTCAAACAAAGATTGTTCCCAAGTCCTAAATCTCAGAGTCCAAGTCTCAAGTCACTGTGTGGGACTGAAGCTCAACTTCCCTGATGAAAGACTCAAGTCAGACTACTGACCGATCCAAGTCCAATACACAACCACCAACAGGCCTTTTGGAACCAGGACAGGTCAGACCTCCTTGTACAGGTGACACAGCCTCATCTAAACAACAACAACCTAAAGGCCTAATGGAGCCAGAACCAGACAAGTCAGACCTCCTGGTACAATATCAGGACTTTTAGCAGCACTGACTCCATCAACAACCACCAACAGGCCTATTGGAGCCAAAGCCAAAGGCCAGTTCTCTTGGCACCACCAGCCCAGCCACCTCTAATTAGGTGGAAATGAAAGAATTAGACATTAGACAGAAATGGAGAGACATGAGAAAGGACAAGGCCGTCACAACAAACACCTGATTATTGGTACAGACACATATGAGATATGACAAGACATTCAACATTACAGACAACTGATTATTGGTCTGCTGAGCTGTCCAGGTGATCTGGTCTGTGCCTTGTGCCTGAAGAGACCTGGGACAGGCTCCAGTAGATCCTCATGACCTATGACAACTGACAATGGACTGGAAATAATAAACTGGTTTTTGGTTTTTGTTCTGTTTATTTATTTATTTCTATTCTATGAAGGGAAAGTAAAACTGTTAGTGGGTCATTGTGGGCCCAGGACAACAGACCGTCGGTGGCCCTGCTAACAGGGTTCATGGATAAAACTGGTCTCCCTGAGCCGCCACACATTTTTCCACCTGACTGATCTAAAGGACAAGCTCACCTTTGTCCACGAGTCTTCAGGGCCCTTATGGATCCACACGTTGCAGACCCGATGTCTGGTCTCGGTCCGACGTGGTTTTAAGGAGGCACTTTGAGCCTGAAGGTCTTGAAGCTCAGTCCGCCATGCGGCCACGCTGCTCTGCGTGTTGGGGCGTCACGCACCTGTAGCAGGTGCAGACAAACAATGAGGGAGGGTCGCACCAACAAAGTGTCTTTGCTAAAGAAACGCTCGGTGTCTCACCTTTTCCGGACTCTGGGTCCCTGGTCCTGCAGACACGGCTCTGTTCAGGTGAATAATGATCAGATCCACTACAGCCTGAAGCCACGAGGCTTTGTCAGGACGACCCCTCACGTGCAGTTCTCCAACTCAGCCAGCAGGTGTCGCTCTTCTATAAACTATGATCAGGTTGTTCAATGAAAACTAATGATTTCACTTCCTGCCATAAATCCACAGGTTGGACCGTCTCTCTCTGTGTCTGGATATTTCCAGGCTGTTATGGTCTAAACCAAAAAACACATGACCCACCTCTGCACAGCTGGAAGGATTTTGTGTGGATCAGCTGAACCGACACTTCATCATCTTCCTCTGCTGAGTGATAAGACGAAGCAAGAATCAAGTGTCTTTACCCAAACACAAAAGGACCTTTGTGTGCTGGGAAACAGAAAGTATTTGTACTAAATGTTGAAGGACCAATACATGGACTGCTTTAAAATGCTGACCTAGTCAAATCATGAAGGTGACTTATATATAGTTCACAAGTTCAACATGTTTCTGAGCAAAAACAGGAAACACTTCTATTTCAGGGCTGTTGTTAAATAAGTGTTGTTAGTTCATACTTGTTCTTCATCGTTCCAATAAAACGTCTTCCAGTTTTGTGGAACTGTTGCTTTAAAAGCAGTTTAACTTCTATAACCCATGAGCTGTTTTACCTTTGAAGACCCTTAATTCTCATCACTACTTAACACTTAGCATCCAATAGTCAACATTACCCTGAAGGTTGGATTCTGTCATCTCATGACTAGGTGCTGCTAAATCTTTCACATTTTACACATTGCATCTTTAAAATAATATGAAACCAGGCAGAGGAAAGACGAGTGGATCCATCACTCACATTTTAATATAAAAATGTAACGACACTTTTTACCTCTGAGCATTTCAGACCAGTGAACTAAACATTAGTGACTTACACATGAGCAAAGAAACACAGTCAACAGTCAGTTAGCTGAGCTAGCTTAGCTGGAAACTCGAACTCTGCAGCTTTAAATATCACAACTTTTCTACTTTGATTCAAGTAGCAGATACTTTTCCTGAGGTCATTACAGAAGTACTACATGTACAACTTAACTTCAGTGCAACTTAAAGGATCATCAAATACAAATACATCAAGTCTAATACCTCAAAGTGTAAAAAAAATGCAGCATTAGTGATAAAATCCCTGTGGGACAGAACAGAGATACGTAAACTGAACTGCCAGCTGGTGATAAAAGAAAATGACTTTAGAGAAACCTGCTGTCCTGCTGATGGTGGAAGGAGTCTTCTTCTTTAACATCCCAGCAAAGGTGGATTTTAGAATCAGTTAATAAACATGAAGGTGTTTTCTGAGCAATTTGAACTGGTTTGGTTTCTGGACTGGACTGAGGAACCAGAGAAATCTTTTTTCTATGAGCCAGAACTGAAATGAGAAGTTGTATAGGCAAATACTTCTCTTGCACTTGGACACAGAGTCATATGAAGCTCTCAGGCTCAGGAAACCTTGGTAGAGTCACTTTACACCACTGAAGAGGCATTTACTGACACATCAGCAGGTTCAGTAAAACAAAGACTGAAGCAGAGTTTGACCAGTAGAACAACTGCTGCTGCTCCTGTCAGTCCCAGTCCAACGTAGAGACCGATCCTTCCTCGACTCTCTCGTACTGGACTTTCTGGTTCTGGTCTCAGAGGTCGGGGCCGATCAGACGCTGCTGTGAAGGACAGAAAGATGTGGTGATTTTCCTGAAGAGGAAGCTCTTGGTAGTTACTGTGCTAAGAAAAACAGCAGCTGTCAGACAAACTGCAGTTGGAGCTACTTTCTGTCTGTTTTAATTTTGTCACTTGGCTTTGGTGACGATCACACAAACAACAGACGATGTAAACACAACACAGGCAGATTCACCTGCTGCTCAACCAACTTACCTGTGACGTTGAGGCGACAGTCAGCATAACCACTACCACCACCTGTCTGCACTTCACACAGGTACAGGCCAGAGTCCTCAGTCCTGAGTCTGGACACATGAAATCTGACTCGTCCTTCTCTGAGGACGTCTTTGTCAAACTGGACTCGTCCTGAAAACTGTTTGTCCTGAGACTCTGGGACCTCAACCCCGTTACGTAGCTTCAACACGACTTTCTCATCAATCGTCCTTTCACAGAAGATATAAATGGGGGTGGAGGAGCTGGGAGCTGTGAAGGTCCAGTCCAGTGTGATGTCGTGGTTCTCCTCTGCCTGATAGGAGCTCTGTGTCACATTCACTACAAATGTTCCTGTTGAGGAGACACAGAGGGAAAGTGACGACCACACACACTCACAACTTGGATTATTTTGGATTTCCAATTGATTTGAGTTAGTGGATAAAAACTGACCCCAGGTAAAGGGGGTCAGGCTGATGAGCAGCAGGATCCAGCAGACCATCTTCCCCTGTCAGAGGAGACAGAGCTGAAGAGTCACAAACATGAAAAACCTACAGTTTGTTTTTCTCTGAAAACATTTCACACGTTCACAAGTCCTCAGTGTTTCTGCCACAAGGTGGCGCCATTCCCACCTGATAAACTCCAGAAACTGCAAATTGAGGAAAATAGAGTGAACTTAAGCAAAATTTCTGATACATTTCCCAGATATACCCGGGACTAATGTTGTGAATATACTAATATTCTATTAACATAGTTTAAGAGGTTTTTCAGAGGTTTACTTTGTACGTACTTCGGGCAACAGTCTATAATTTGATTCAAAGTGGAGTTAATTCTAGCACTGCCTCTTGTGGTCATTGTGCTGAAGCTTTTTTTGCCGAACGAGCTTTCTGGACTTGAATAAGGTTGCAGTCGCCTATTAGGGGTTTTTATCTCATGGGCTTCGTTGCTTGTTTCTCTCACGAGATCTGGCAATGCTGCAACAGCTGGACATTTCAGCTTGACTTTATTTTTCACTCCAAGATTTTTTCAAGCACATCTTGATCCAACTTCACATGTGATGCAGATTTGAAACCTTCACAAGACGTCTGAGTACTTTTACCACCTCTGCTGTTCCGACATGAAAAGGGAAAAATGATGGTGGGTCTGACAAACCTCTGCGCGCATGGAGGGAGAAGAACATCCAGGATCCACGTTCAGGTCTGGTAGATCTCTGCCAACAGTTGGAGAAACACTGATCTAATGTGTCTGTGTTTGGAGCCGATCTGAACCTTCAGTCCCACCGATCACAGATTGTACTGATGTGCAGCGACAGAACCAGAACAGAAACAGACTTTATTCCTGAATGAGAGATGAAGACACAGGTTGGACCCTGGAGAAACTCGGACCGTTGAAGTCCAACCAGGGTGAAGACAGCTTTGGATTCTTGGCTTTCTTCTTCGACCGGATGCTACACTGGGTCTGAAACGACTTTAGTAACTCACTCGTTCCTCAGTAACTACACAATAACAACAACCACAACGTCCTGCATCAGATGGAAAACATCACCTTGGATGGGTTTCTCATAGTCTCATCTGTGTCTGGTCTGACAGCTGAGAAGACTTTGGCTGAACAGCAAAGAATGAGGCTATATATACAGAGGATAAAGGGGCGTGGTTTTACCTCGCCTCAGAAGACAAAAAGGTGGAGTTCTGAACAGAGAGACAGACACGCCTCCTTTGTCGAATGAGGTGGATATAAATTTAAATTTACTTCGGTTTCACGTCTGACTGTAAGAAGTCTTCATTGGAGATGGACTGAAACAGACCAGGTGAGTCCGGTCCGACGGTGTTGGATCTTGTCTGGTCTCTGACTCTGAAACTGGTCCCTGATTCTGAGACTGGTCCTTCTTCCAGTCCAGCACCAACAGGAACTTTCTCATCGTTCAGATTATTTTGTCTCGGGTTATTTTCCATCTGCAAATTAATTCCTGGTCAACTCGCTGATCAGCTGAAAACAAGTAACTAAACCTGCTGTGATTGTTTGGGACGTACTTTAATGCGGAGAAACAGAAACAGCTACTGAGCCAAACATTAAATACGACACAGACCAGGAAGTCGCTTCAAACCACCGTAAAATGATTTTCCATCTTTCTGGTGAATGTTTTTATTTCAGTGTCCTGTGCGATTTGAGCTCCAGACTCCTGAAGTTCATTTTCCAACAGTTTCATCAGTTTGTTGACACAGAAAGTTTCTGTCAGAGAAGAAACTTGGACAAAGTGCGCAACAGGAAAAGTGTCCGCCCTTTGGTTTGGGTCTCTCTGGATCCCGATGGAGCCTCCCATGTAATCGCTGGGTGTTCAGACCTCTTATATGGAAAACCTCAGTATTATTGATCTTTTATAGGTAACACTTTATGTGGCAGTTTCTGCTCAACGACAGAAGAGGAAACGCGAAGCTCTGATCCGGATCATCTGTCAGTACTTCCCTAATAAATCCGAGATCGGTGGGACTGAGACTTCAACCGAAACGGAGGTGGTGGATGGATGTGAGGGACTAACTGGTCAGGGTGACACCAGAGAAAAAATGGGACTGACAGAATCACAGGCTACCTGCTGCCCAGAGACTGTAGTAGGTTGGAAATGACGACATGTTTAGTTGGAGCAGAAACAACCTGGTCACAGCCTAACATGGTGTTATAGCAGGTTTCAGTCAGCAGGTGGCGCTATTGCACTTTGGTGGCTCAAACAGGGAGTGTAGCTACAAGACAAACTGCTGTTCTCTTCTTCAGTGATCTAGAGGTTCTGTGATCCTTTATGACGGTGGTAAGAACCTTCACAGTCACAGATTCAGTTGTATCAGCTGTACTGTCTGTAGTTAGTGCTGTACTGACATTGGACATTCTACCACATTTGTGTGGTACTTTTGCTGTACTTGGACTGCACTTTGTACTATGTTTGGGGACATACATTGTACTGACCTGTGCCTTGTTCTAATGTGTTAGTATCATACCAGCACTGAAGATGATCTGTATTAGTTTAGAGTTTGGTTTATGAGGAAGTTTTTCTAAGTCCCTTCCTCAGTGCAAAGCAAATACATTTATGGTAAATAAAGACTCAGACAAAACTCCATTTGAGGTTGTGTGTGCAGTTTATCCAGCAGCAACACACCTGGGGGAGACCTGGACAGGCCAGACACCTGTGCACCTGAGGATCAGTGCAGAGGACACAGCATTTAGCTTCTCGGTCAAGCTAGTGCTCAGTAATTACTGCAATATTTCACATCCTCGTGTAAAGAAGTTTGAAGTTTGTCTCCACACAAGAATCATAGAAATCAAACACAACAACCAACAAAACTACACAAAATGACACACAACATTTCCTGTAACTGTGTAACCACAAAGAAACGATTCAACACGTTTCCTAATAACTGGGATTCAAATGAATGTTAATAGTTGGAAAATGTAAAGTGATATTTATCCTGCCTTCAACCATCTATGAAACCTTCCTCATACATTCACAGGTGGCAGCTGATCTCCTAAATGCTACATCAGGTGTTTCTGACCTGAGGAAAGCTGGTTCCAACTTGTTCCTCTAGGGGACTGATTCTTCCACAGCTACCAACAGGAAGAAGAACCAGCACACGGACACGTTCCGGCATTTATCCGACCACCGAATGATCTCGATGGCTCACAAACGCTGAAAGAAACAAAAAGCAGCAAAGAGCCAAATGCAGACACACGGGCAGCCGTGCAGTGAAGAGGAGAGTTGTCAGAAAAAGACCCAACACGCTCACATGGTCCCAGCAAAGCAATCCTTAAAGCCGAAGCAGGTGAAGGCAGACAGGAACGACCATGAGGTGAAGTCCATGAGCAGGCAGAGGCCACTAACAGGCAGGGAATCCAAGCTAGACTTTGGAAACTACAGCGAGGCAGGCATGGCTCACAGTGTGGGAAGAAGCCTGTGGAAATGGGCCTGGGAAGGGATCAGGGACTGGAAGCAGGTGAGAAATTTTTCCATGCGGTGGCAGAGGGTTGACAAAAGGTTTTGGTAAAGCTGCTTGTGTCCTTCTCTGTCCCTCCTGGTCTCTCCTGCCTATTCACTTTTCCATTTCTCTCCATATCTTCCTCCAGTCCAGTCTTCAGTAACCTCTTAACAATAAATCTAACAGTATCTACATTCTTTTCATTTCTGTTTGACCAGCTGAACCTGTCACCTGCAGATCAAGACATGACGACATGGTCCAGACAGTTAAAATCCTCCTTATATTACAGTTCATAGCAACACAACATAGAGTTTTTAAGGAATGAAGATTTTAGCAGAGTGCAAAGAGCTTAGACTGTGGCCAATATATTCCCAGCTTGACAGTGAAGGATGTGAAATGTTTGTCCAGACTCTGATTCAGAAAATGTTTTAAATTATTTTTAGTTATTTGCTAATCCAACAAAACTAATCTTCTCCCATCACTGTTTGATAGTGCAGACTTCATGCTCTTTAAGCATCATAGAGTAAAATAAAGTCATCAGTCAGTAACACTGACACCGACATATTAATGCACATCAACATATGAATCCACCAGTTAATTATTGTTTGTTGCTATTCAGGGAGCTGTGCATACAGTCGTATTTAAAGCTGTTGGAAGAATGTGAGGAATTTCTAAAGTGTTTCTACAGCTACAAACCTGTTTGTTGGGTTATTGTTGCTAACACCCAAAGTCAAGGGCTAACGCCGAGTCCAAAGAGCTGGTCCACAGGAATAAACCTGCCCAGACAAGTTCAATTCAGTTAAATTCAATTCTATTTGTACAGCGCCAAATCACAATACAAAACTTCTCAAGGCACTTTACGAAAACTAAAACCCCAACAAATCCACAACCTGGCAGCGTCTCATGTCAGATTCCCCCTGAAGGCATCTCTCTCTGTGGGAAGTCCTTCTAAATCAAACGGTGGCAAGTAAAGTTTTTGTAGAATTATAAACTGGTCTTTGTTCCTAACAAGGGCTCACATGTTCCAACAGACTGGACTAAAAACATCCTTTGGAAAACTCAGGATTTTCATCTTATTGTGTCCATCATGGCTGATTATGGACTGACACATCTTTAAGCTGCTGTTTGCATTATTCCATCATTAAAGCCTCCAACAGAAACACAGAACATAGAAACACAACTCTGTTAGTGTTTTGATCTTTCTGTGCAACAAACATCTAGACACCTCTGACATCAGCTTCACTCTGTGACAGCACTTGTTGACTGAGTCCACATCCAAAGTTATGAGAAGAGTCCACATTATAAGGTCACACAGTTCTACATTTCTGTTTTTTTCTGTCAAGATGGGGTGCTGAGTGTACATTAATGAGAAATAAAATGAACTTTTTTGATTTTGGCAAATGGCTGCAATGACACAAAAAGTAAAAAATTTAAAGGGGTCTGAATACTTTCCGTACCCACTGTAAATCACGTCCTGCCTGAGAAAAGAACAGACCCTCAAACTGGAGCAGGCTGTAGTTCTTTTCTCAGTCTGTGGGAATCAGGGTCATCACAGTTATAGATAATGTCTGTTTGTCTTGTTCTTGTCACGTTCTCCAACATGCAGCAGCATTAAACTAAACCCTGAGACCAAAGTCTGACTAGAACAACACACACCTCACTGAGGAGAAACAGTAATATCACCATCAGCAGACACAGTGAACACAAACAAACCACAGGTGTGACAGAGAACAGTCACTTTCCCTGCATTCCTTTTGACTTGTGTGAAGTATTTACCCTGCACATTGTTCCAAGTCCAGCTGACTCTGAGCTAAGAGGTAAAACAGGTTTGACTACAGAACAGAGTCTGTAAGTAATCTGTTACTACCTGCCTATTACAGGTTGCTAGACCAGATCTGTTTATGGACTGACACATCTTTAAGCTGCTGTTTGCATTATTCCATCATTAAAGCCTCCAACAGAAACACAGAACATAGAAACACAACTCTGTTAGTGTTTTGATCTTTCTGTGCAACAAACATCTAGACACCTCTGACATCAGCTCCACATTTTACCACAGTGAAAGCTCTGCCACCTCTTGTTTTCAGGCTCCTTTTGGTGGAGCCCTAAAGGACGAAGGCCCTGAGGAACACCAGAGAAGCATGGCATGATGGGAGGATGTCCACAGAGAAGGAGAAATGCCACAGACGCAGACAGACACAGCAGCGTCCAGAGCACATTCCTGTGACATTCCTTTAGTTCATACTTAAGAGTTTGCAGTCACTCACCTTTGTTCCTCTTGTCTCCACCTCCAACTGACTGACAGGTCGGGCTTTCAGGAGTCAGATTAGGTCCTCGGGAGTCAGGTGAGGAATGCAGTAATCAGGTTTGGCAATCAGAAGTCATGTATTGTTGTCAGGGCTCAGGCATCAGGTTTTGGTTTTGGTACGACCTGAGGGGAAATACAGGAAATGAATTTCAACCAGGAAGTCTGAAATACCGGAATCCTGACATTTTTTGGCTTTGTCATTTTTTATTTTGTTGCAATTTTCCTGCTTTTTTAAAAATATACCAGTGATTGATGATGTGAAATGAAAAGAAAGTGAAACAAGGTATTGAATAACAAAACATTTCTACATTTACATTCATGTACATTCACTACATCACATTTCTGTCTGTGAAATGTGCACGGCTCCTCACCTGCTGCGGTTGGACACAAAATAAAATGTAAAAGTCACCACTCCCACAGGTTTAACTCAGTGGGAGTGGTGACTTTGGCTCTAATAAGAACTCCAGCACCTGAACAGAAGAAAAGACAGAACTCTTCCCATTTCTCAGTCAGCTGTGTTTGCTGTGAATCCTGAGGTTTGGACCTTTGCTGTTGGACAGAAGACACAAGGTAACGTCTCCTACATAGACAGACCTGGACTCACTGGAGGTTTCACTGTGTGACCTTATAATGTGGACTCTTCTCATAACTTTGGATGTGGACTCAGTCAACAAGTGCTGTCACAGAGTGAAGCTGATGTCAGAGGTGTCTAGATGTTTGTTGCACAGAAAGATCAAAACACTAACAGAGTTGTGTTTCTATGTTCTGTGTTTCTGTTGGAGGCTTTAATGATGGAATAATTAAATATATTAATATAATAATAATAAACAGCAGCTTAAAGATGGAAAGAGACGGAGAGTTGGAGCTTCAGGGCAAAATAAAGACAAATAGAAATAATATGTGTTTTTGCACAAACCTACTCACAGAGCTGATGTTAGTGAGCACAGGAAAAGCTGCACAGTTGATGCTCGTCTGTTTGTTCACACAAACACTCTGGTCTGATCCAACCTGGTTAAATGTGTTCATGTTTGATTGGGTTCTTTTACTCTAATTAGTGTTCCAGTTGAAAAGTTGTCTCTCTGACATGTGAGGACACAGTCCGGTCTTGCTGCTTTACATCTTCCGTGATATGTGATGACAGCTCATAGTTGTTGTGTAAAAGAGAAACCAGAAACGCAAATTCTATTTACATATTTACTGTAGTTATATCAGACCTGTCACACTTTGTTTCTGTCATCACACCTGACTCCTCCCTCATGACTGTCAGACAATAACAGGCACCACAGTCTTTGGATTCCACAGGTCCTGTATTCTTTAATCCAGAAGTTCAGTGTCCACAGTTGTGAAAATATCAAAGTAAAGTTTCTCAGAGCTGCAGCTCAGAGGGAGAAACAGGCTCTGTCATTAAAACATGAGGAGCAGCTGCAGGTTCATTGTCTCCTTTAGAGCAGAGTGAGCAGCTTTGACTGACTTTGAAACAGAGATCAGCTTTTCTGAAGTTAACTACAGAATATTTCTGCTTCCTTTGACCTTTGACCTCAGGGGTTTGTGTCTCCTCTGACAGGAGAAGATGGTCTGCTGGATCCTGCTGCTCATCAGCCTGACCCCCTTTACCTGGGGTCAGTTTTTATCCACTAACTCAAATCAATTGGAAATCCAAAATAATCCAAGTTGTGAGTGTGTGTGGTCGTCACTTTCCCTCTGTGTCTCCTCAACAGGAACATTTGTAGTGAATGTGACACAGAGCTCCTATCAGGCAGAGGAGAACCACGACATCACACTGGACTGGACCTTCACAACCACAGCTCACATGTCTCTCTCAGCACTTTACATCTTCTGTCAACTGTTAACTGAGGACAAAGACCCAGTCCTGCTTCATCTACATGAGGGTGTTGAGGTCCCAGAGTCTCAGGACAAACAGTTTTCAGGACGAGTCCAGTTTGACAAAGACGTCCTCAGAGAAGGACGAGTCAGACTTCATGTGTCCAGAGTCAGGACTGAGGACTCTGGTCTGTACCTGTGTTCAGTGGAGACAGGTGTTGGTTCAGACTATAACAGCTGTCGCCTCAACGTCACAGGTAAGTTGGTTCAGTGAAACTTTCCTCACAGATTCATTTCAGCAGCTTTTTGCTAAATAAGAATCAGAGAAGAAAAGTATTGTGGAAACTACAATCCTTCCTGCTCTGCCTGAACTGAACTGATTCACGTCCTTCTTGCAGAAAAGTTGTTTCTTCACATGAAAGACACAGATTTGATTTGTCTCTTTACAGCAGCGAGGGACTGGTCTGACCCTGAGAGAGAACCTGAGAGACCAGACGCAGCAGGTCGGAGATGGATCGTCCTCATCTGTGGACTGGGACTGACAGCAGCAGCAGCAGCAGCTGGACTGACTGTGTGTTACTGTTGGTTCAAAAAGGATCAGACTGGAAAAAAAGATGTAAATTTAGAGTCCAGATATATATATTGGGAGAACTTTACAACTCAGGTTCTACATCAGATGAACCAGTTCGTTCAACAGAATCAGACCAACCCTAAAGTCCATTTTCCAGCTCAGACAGAAATCAGTGGTTTGTCATTGGCTGCAGGTCAGAAAACTGCACATCAGGACACATCAGACAAACCAGCAGGTAACCTGAGCAGCAACTTGATGCTTCATGTATGTTCCATGTTTCAAAGAAGAAAACACAGAAAAACACATCTTTTCCTTCCTGTTGCTCAGGAAGTGGCCATAGTATAAAAGCCAGAACACACAGCTGATACAGAAAAATAATGGACCTGATGGAGGAAACAGCGTTCTCCATCTTTACTTGGTCCATTATTTTGAAAGGACTTCTCATCAAAGCTATTAGACAGATGTCAAACGTGCACTGTGCTCACTTTATTGGAATAATGCTGAGAAGCAGGTCTGACACATTCACCATATTTACAGAATCTCTGCTATTTCTATTGTAGCTGTTTCATTTAAAGCTGAGACTCATTTGTCATAAGAACATAGAACATTAATATTTCTGTCCTGCACTTGTCTCCTGCTGGATGGAATGATGTGTTCAGGTCTGTTGTGGTGCGTTCACTGACAGCAGAGGGATATAAGGATATAAGCTGGACTCACTGTGTGAGTGTGATATTGGAGTCAGTGCAGAAACTGGACATTTGGAAACAGATCAGCACTTAGCCAGCAGCTTCTCGTCTGTGCAAATGTTTGTTTTGTCTGTTTCTTCTTATTTTAAATTAAGTTGTGAATCAAGACAAAACTCCTGCTGCTTCATAAAGAGCTTTGGTTTTTGACTGTAGGAAAAGATATTTCTTCTCCTTCATGTTGATGCACTAAAAAGTCAAACAAAGATTGTTCCCAAGTCCTAAATCTCAGAGTCCAAGTCTCAAGTCACTGTGTGGGACTGAAGCTCAACTTCCCTGATGAAAGACTCAAGTCAAAGATCAAGATTTCAGAGGAAACACATGAACTCAGCTGTTTATCAGAGAAGAGGGGTCCAGTTAGACCATCAGCTCCTCTGACAGGACTGTTCTGGTGCCACCTGCTGGTGGATTTTGGGAACAGCTCCACAGGGAACAGCTCACACTGGTTTGTTTCAGTCTCTAATGAGAAATGATCCAGTGAATTATACTGTGCAACATCAAGATAAGGAAGGTGACAAATGCAGCCTGGATGACCAGAGGATTCAAGAAATCAAAGGTTAAAATGCAGCTGATGTTTGTGCTGCACTTTTTGCTCAACTGATGAATCCTCAAACTTCTACTGACTGATTTTCAGAATCCAAGACCCAACTTCAAACAGTGGAACTAAACTCACTTCATCCACTTCCTTCTTGGAGCCAAGAGCTGAACTAGAAATGTACTGACATTGTACATTCTACCACATTTGTGTGGTACTTTTGCTGTACTTGGACTGCACTTTGTACTATGTTTGGGGACATACATTGTACTGACCTGTGCCTTGTTCTAATGTGTTAGTATCATACCAGCACTGAAGATGATCTGTATTAGTTTAGAGTTTGGTTTATGAGGAAGTTTTTCTAAGTCCCTTCCTCAGTGCAAAGCAAATACATTTATGGTAAATAAAGACTCAGACAAAACTCCATTTGAGGTTGTGTGTGCAGTTTATCCAGCAGCAACACACCTGGGGGAGACCTGGACAGGCCAGACACCTGTGCACCTGAGGATCAGTGCAGAGGACACAGCATTTAGCTTCTCGGTCAAGCTAGTGCTCAGTAATTACTGCAATATTTCACATCCTCGTGTAAAGAAGTTTGAAGTTTGTCTCCACACAAGAATCATAGAAATCAAACACAACAACCAACAAAACTACACAAAATGACACACAACATTTCCTGTAACTGTGTAACCACAAAGAAACGATTCAACACGTTTCCTAATAACTGGGATTCAAATGAATGTTAATAGTTGGAAAATGTAAAGTGATATTTATCCTGCCTTCAACCATCTATGAAACCTTCCTCATACATTCACAGGTGGCAGCTGATCTCCTAAATGCTACATCAGGTGTTTCTGACCTGAGGAAAGCTGGTTCCAACTTGTTCCTCTAGGGGACTGATTCTTCCACAGCTACTGGACCCGGACTCAGGATCCAGCAGACCATCTTCTCCTGTCAGAGGAGACAGAAACACATGAGGTCAAAGGTTAAAGGAAGGAGGAAAATCTTTAATCACTAATGACTTTTTAAAGAAGATGAGATCCAACATCAAGTATTAAATGTGTTTTTCACATATATTAGGTTGTTTTCTTGCCTAGTGATCCCCGGAGTGCATCAGCTGACCCCTCAGTGTTGTTCCTGTAGTCCGGCTTCATAAGGAACCAACATCCAGAACTCATCGTTTCAAATCTGAGCTTCCTGTGACATCACAGATCAGTAATTAACACAGTCAGGTCCCCCCAGGGTCTTTGTCCCCCAGTGCCCCACTCATGGGAAAGGGGTTAACGTTAGCTGGATTAAGCCACTTTTCCGTTACACAGTTTTAGCTAGCACTACTCAGCTCTACTGGACTTTGGTCATTTTCCGTTACAATTTGGTGCCACCTAGATGTGGGCTGGGTCGTCACAGCACTGCGGCGCGGAACTATTGTCCTTTACGCGTAGGACCAGAGTGTTGTTTAGCGAGTAGCATTGTCCATTCGTCTCACCAAAGACGATGAAAACGGAAACACAAATGGTCGCTGGCTCTTTAAAAATGGCGGGTTTTATTCTCGCGTCGAACGTCGCTCACGATTCCTCTAGTGACGTCACTTCTTGGCCAATCACTGGCCCGCAGTTTGTTGACGTCACATGGTTAGTACCATCCTCCAGCTTCCTAAACCATCACTGTATCAACACACTCCTGGAGTCATTAGCTCAGGTGCTGTAAAGGTCATGACACTAGTCACTATCGATCCTCAGACTCTGAAGAATCCAATGGTCCATGGTTGAACTTTCTTTTTCATGGTAAAGTTCCTGGACGTCTGGGTAACATAACTAACCAGTAACCACTAAGTTCTGCATCCCTGCAGTTCTCCTGTATATTCAGGCTGTCTCAGTGTGTCTCATCATGTGATCCCAGACTGACTCCACACTGCGCAGATCAGGGCTCTGTGGGGGTCAGACTATCTGCTGCAGGACTCCTGGTTCTTCTTGCCACTGAAAATAGTTCCTTATAAACTATAGTGGGTTCTTTGGGGGCTTGTTCTGCACAATGAACCTGGCATCAATCAGACACCTGATGGTGGCGTGTGATAAGAATCTAAAACATCTAATGTGCCTAAAACGTCTGCACAGTGCTGTATATGATGACCCCATAAATGAACATTTAATAAACAATGTGCAATGTTTTTCCCTTTGTGCTTTAGTTATATTCTACATTGCCTATTAATTGATATGACATACACTTAGAGTGTCCAGACAGGAAGTCCTGATTCAGTCCTGTGCTGCTGAAGGTCTGGGGACCACTAGAACCTGGGAACAAGTAAAGGTGAAATACAAGAAGTTTCTACAAAATGGTAATATTAACTGTTAACTATATTAACTACATTTACTGTTTTTTACTCCTTTTTTAAAAAGACAAATGATGTGCTTGTTTGTTTATATCAGCAAACAGGAAAAAGGCAGAATAAAAACAAAACAACATAAAAAAAAAACAGGCAACCCTCAGACTTGCCAACACTGAGATCTTCCCTTTAGTTGGCCGAAGGTTATTTCAATGCATGCATTTGTCCTGGCTGCAGCTGCACTGTAACGGGTTTGTGGCCCATGGTTGGGGTCAGGGAACGGGGTCATAAAAAACTGCCTACAGGCCCCTGTCCCCAAGCAGGATCCCATCATAGTCACCTGTACACCCCAAAATCAATAATTACTTTATTACTTTTCTACATACAAGTTAATTACTTTATCACTTTATTAATTGTTAGTAATTAATATAATTTAAATAATATTTGATTTAATAACTTTAAATTAGAATAACTGCTGTAACAATTGAATTTCCCCTTGGGGATTAATAAAGTAGTCTTCTTCTTCCTCTTCAGACTCCTCATTTTCTCTGACACTAGTGAAGCGTTTGAAAGCAGCAGACGCCACAAACCGTCTGGTCTGTTCAGAAAAGCTTCAACAGAAACAACCGAGTCCAACGGTTCGTGCTCCGCTGCCTCTTCTCCCTCTTGGCCCTCTGGTAGTGGAGTTGGCTGGATCTTGTTGCTGCTGCAGTTATTCTCTGAAGAGCTTCATCAACTGCTCTGTGGTCATTAAAGACCAGCTTCTTGAATCTTGGCTCTAAAATGGTGGTTTCTGAGAGAACAGTGCTGGATTCAATTCTGTGGAACTTTCTGTCCATGGACGCCCAGAGAGCAGCCACTAACTCTTGTCACTTTCCCTGTGGTCACTCTGGTCTGATGCTCAGCTGTCACTCTCTGTACAGGATCAACATTTTGGAGGCTCTGACATAGCTCTCTCTCTGTCTCTGTCTCTGTCTCTGTGTGTGTGTGTGTGTGTGTGTGTGTGTGTGTGTGTGTGTGTGTGTGTGTGTGTGTCTCTGTCTCTGTCTCTGTCTCCCTCTCTCTCTCTCTCTCTCTCTCTCTCTCTCTCTCTCTCTCTCTCTCTCTCTCTCTCCCCGCCCCCCTCCTCTGAGACACCACACATATTTGAATAATCAAATGCGGCTCAGAGAGAGAGAGAGAGAGAAGAGAGCAGGGACTATTTATTGGGACTGACAGACTCCCAATCAAGAGCAGAGCGATGAGCGGGGCTTTTTAGACACAGACTCTCCCCTGGTCCTGAGTCAGAGAGTCTTTAACGTGGTCTGAGCTGAGACCTGATCCAGAGAGTCTTTTCAGACCCAGAGAGACTTTAACGTGGTCTGAGCTGAGACCTGATCCAGTCTGCTGCCGAGGAAAACGCTGTTCTTGAAGGTAAGAAACATGTTTGTGTCCATTCTCCTTCATTGACATCATGTATTGAGGCAACTCTGCAGCAGAAAGGCTTCAAATCTGCATCACATGTGTGAAGTTGGATCAAGATGCGCTTGGAAAAATCAAGTCAAGCTGAAATGTCCCGGGTCCATCAGTCTGCAGGTTTATGCTGGAACGGAGCAGTCAGACCAGAATCCAAAGTGTTCACCCTGGTTGGACTTCAACAGTCCGATTTCTTAGTAATTGTGGTGTAAACGCTGTGACCCGAACACAGCGGCTCCTCCACCTTTTCCATCACACAGTTTTAGCACTAACTCGGCTCGACCCGGTTTAGGTCATGTTCCATTAGCCATTAGCCATTAGCCTCGCTAAAGACGATAAAGTAGAAAAACTAAGGCTGTGTCCGGATGTCCTTTCATTTATCACCGACCGTCAACCCGCCACTTTTTAAAACCGGCAAAAATGCGGGTCTGGTTATCGGATGTGATGCTCTAGTGACGACTCTAGTCCGCAGTCCGTTAGACCCTCAGCCCAGAACATAGAACCTGGTACCAGCGACTGTCCCCTATAGGAAAACCCAAAAAACTGAGCTCCATTTGTGTCAGTTTAGTTTCTGTCAGCTCAGACCGAAAATAACATGTTGATGCAGAACTTTCTGCTGGAACCACCTGGAGAATATGCAAAAGATACTGAAACTATACAGTCAAAACTCAAAAAAACAAAAAAATCCCAGTGTGTCTTAGTGAAACGTGTGGGTGTTTTATTAGAATATTCTATATAACAAAAATTCCCCTTTCAAATGTCATATGACTTTAAAATGACTGACACGTTTTCTCTGTGTGTTTTCCTTAAAATAGCCAATATTTCTAAAGTAGTACCTGGTTAATTCATTTAATGAGAACACCTGTATTTCCTTAGATTGTGTTTTTAATGCAAAAATATGAATCAATTGTATTTGATAGTTAACTATTGTATAGAAATATAACTAGTTAACTAACTAACTAACTAACTAACTAACTAACTAACTAACTAACTAACAGTTACTTAACTGGACCGTACTGGTTGGTAAAAACAATGAAACCTCCAACTCTTGAGTCTAACTTAGAACATCAGGATGATGAAAGTCTTAGGAACACTAAAATGTCTGGGTGCTGCTCATTTTATATGAGGTAATAAAGTTATTACTAATGATTGACTTTGTTAAAGCAGCACAGTGGGTTAGTGGTTAGCTCTGTTGCCTCACAGCAAGAAGGTTCCTGGTTTGAAACCCATCAGGGGCCTTTCTGTGTGGAGTTTGCATGTTCTCCCTGTGCTTGTGTGGGTTTTCTCCAGGTACTCTGGTTTCCTCCCACAGTCCAAAAACATGTATGTCAGGTTGATTGGTGACTCTAAATTGCCCATAGGAGTGAGTGTGAGTGTGTGAGGTTGTTTGTCTCTATGTGGCCCTGTGATGGACTGGGGACCTGTCCAGGGTGGACCCCTGCCTTTCACCCAAAGAGAGCTGGGATAGGCTCCAGCAGATCCCTGGGACCCTGGTTAGGGATAAGGGGGTCTAGATGATGGATGGATGTTTTCAGAGAAAAACAAACTGCAGGTTTTTCATGTTTGTGACTCTTCAGCTCTGTCTCCTCTGACAGGAGAAGATGGTCTGCTGGATCCTGCTGCTCATCAGCCTGACCCCCTTTACCTGGGGTCAGTTTTTATCCACTAACTCAGATCAATTGGAAATCCAAAATAATCCAAGTTGTGAGTGTGTGTGGTCGTCACTTTCCCTCTGTGTCTCCTCAACAGGAACATTTGTAGTGAATGTGACACAGAGCTCCTATCAGGCAGAGGAGAACCACCACATCACACTGGACTGGACCTTCACAACCACAGCTCACATGTCTCTCTCAGCAGTTTACATCTTCTGTCAACTGTTAACTGAGGACAAAGACCCAGTCCTGTTTCATCTACATGAGGGTGTTGAGGTCCCAGAGTCTCAGGACAAACAGTTTTCAGGACGAGTCCAGTTTGACAAAGACGTCCTCAGAGAAGGACGAGTCAGACTTCATGTGTCCAGACTCAGGACTGAGGACTCTGGTCTGCACTGGTGTGATGTGAAGACAGATGATGGAACAGGTTCTGGCAAATGTCTCCTCAACGTCACAGGTAAGTTGGTTCAGTGAAACTTTCCTCACAGATTCATTTCAGCAGCTTTTTGCTAAATAAGAGTCAGAGAAGAAAAGTATTGTGGAAACTACAATCCTTCCTGCTCTGCCTGAACTGAACTGATTCACGTCCTTCTTGCAGAAAAGTTGTTTCTTCACATGAAAGACACAGATTTGATTTGTCTCTTTACAGCATCGAGGGACTGGTCTGACCCTGAGAGAGAACCTGAGAGACCAGACGCAGCAGGTTGGAGATGGATCGTCCTCATCTGTGGACTGGGACTGACAGCAGCAGCAGCTGGACTGACTGTGTGTTACTGTTGGTTCAAAAAGGATCAGACTGGAAAAAAAGATCCAGAGTCCACAAGTAGAAATGAAACAAATTACATCTCAGGTTCTACATCACAGGAACCAGTTCGTTCAACAGAATCAGACCAACCCTAAAGTCCATTTTCCAGCTCAGACAGAAATCAGTGGTTTGTCATTGGCTGCAGGTCAGAAAACTGCACATCAGGACACATCAGACAAACCAGCAGGTAACCTGAGCAGCAACTTGATGCTTCATGTATGTTCCATGTTTCAAAGAAGAAAACACAGAAAAACACATCTTTTCCTTCCTGTTGCTCAGGAAGTGGCCATAGTATAAAAGCCAGAACACACAGCTGATACAGAAAAATAATGGACCTGATGGAGGAAACAGCGTTCTCCATCTTTACTTGGTCCATTATTTTGAAAGGACTTCTCATCAAAGCTATTAGACAGATGTCAAACGTGCACTGGAAATAGAACAACACTGATCTGGATTGTCTCTCTGTGAAATAACTTTAGATTCATATATTTAGTTTTGTCTGTTTTAATTCATTCTGTGAATGAAGACAATAAAAGTCTGAACTGGAGTCAAATAAAATCAGTTTGTCCAATAAAGCAGGTTGTTGCTGTGAGATGATTCCACCTGGTGGTTTCTGGACTAACCTCTCTGTTCCTGGTGGCCTGGATCCACCAGCCTTTTGGTTCACAGCCAAACGGATCATTGGCTTCAGTGGCTTTTACTTTGAAGGATTTAGCTGCTTCCACTTTGCTCAACAAGGCTGCAGGACGACAGCATGACAGCCACACGCTCCATGTACAGAGCTGGAACTTCTAGAAACTCCAACATTAAATATGAAGGAAGGTTCACAGTCAGGAAGCTGTTTCTGCAACTCTCCAAGTCCTGCTGCTTCATAAAGAGCTTTGGTTTTTGACTGTAGGAAAAGATATTTCTTCTCCTTCATGTTGATGCACTAAAAAGTCAAACAAAGATTGTTCCCAAGTCCTAAATCTCAGAGTCCAAGTCTCAAGTCACTGTGTGGGACTGAAGCTCAACTTCCCTGATGAAAGACTCAAGTCAGACTACTGACCGATCCAAGTCCAATACACAACCACCAACAGGCCTTTTGGAACCAGGACAGGTCAGACCTCCTTGTACAGGTGACACAGCCACATCTAAACAACAACAACCTAAAGGCCTAATGGAGCCAGAACCAGACAAGTCAGACCTCCTGTTACAATATCAGGACTTTTAGCAGCACTGACTCCATCAACAACCACCAACAGGCCTATTGGAGCCAAAGCCAAAGGCCAGTTCTCTTGGCACCACCAGCCCAGCCACCTCTAATTAGGTGGAAATGAAAGAATTAGACATTAGACAGAAATGGAGAGACATGAGAAAGGACAAGGCCGTCACAACAAACACCTGATTATTGGTACAGACACATATGAGATATGACAAGACATTCAACATTACAGACAACTGATTATTGGTCTGCTGAGCTGTCCAGGTGATCTGGTCTGTGCCTTGTGCCTGAAGAGACCTGGGACAGGCTCCAGTAGATCCTCATGACCTATGACAACTGACAATGGACTGGAAATAATAAACTGGTTTTTGGTTTTTGTTCTGTTTATTTATTTATTTCTATTCTATGAAGGGAAAGTAAAACTGTTAGTGGGTCATTGTGGGCCCAGGACAACCGACCGTCGGTGGCCCTGCTAACAGGGTTCATGGATAAGACTGGTCTTCCTGAGCCGCCACACATTTTTCCACCTGACTGATCTAAAGGACAAGCTCACCTTTGTCCACGAGTCTTCAGGGCCCTTATGGATCCACGCGTTGCAGACCCGATGTCTGGTCTCGGTCCGACGTGGTTTTAAGGAGGCACTTTGAGCCTGAAGGCCTTGAAGCTCAGTCCGCCATGCGGCCACGCTGCTCTGCGTGTTGGGGCGTCACGCACCTGTAGCAGGTGCAGACAAACAATGAGGGAGGGTCGCACCAACAAAGTGTCTTTGCTAAAGAAACGCTCGGTGTCTCACCTTTGCCGGACTCTGGGTCCCTGGTCCTGCAGACACGGCTCTGTTCAGGTGAATAATGATCAGATCCACTACAGCCTGAAGCCACGAGGCTTTGTCAGGACGACCCCTCACGTGCAGTTCTCCAACTCAGCCAGCAGGTGTCGCTCTTCTATAAACTATGATCAGGTTGTTCAATGAAAACTAATGATTTCACTTCCTGCCATAAATCCACAGGTTGGACTGTCTCTCTCTGTCTGGATATTTCCAGGCTGTTATGGTCTAAACCAAAAAACACATGACCCACCTCTGCACAGCTGGAAGGATTTTGTGTGGATCAGCTGAACCGACACTTCATCATCTTCCTCTGCTGAGTGATAAGACGAAGCAAGAATCAAGTGTCTTTACCCAAACACAAAAGGACCTTTGTGTGCTGGGAAACAGAAAGTATTTGTACTAAATGTTGAAGGACCAATACATGGACTGCTTTAAAATGCTGACCTAGTCAAATCATGAAGGTGACTTATATATAGTTCACAAGTTCAACATGTTTCTGAGCAAAAACAGGAAACACTTCTATTTCAGGGCTGTTGTTAAATAAGTGTTGTTAGTTCATACTTGTTCTTCATCGTTCCAATAAAACGTCTTCCAGTTTTGTGGAACTGTTGCTTTAAAAGCAGTTTAACTTCTATAACCCATGAGCTGTTTTACCTTTGAAGACCCTTAATTCTCATCACTACTTAACACTTAGCATCCAATAGTCAACATTACCCTGAAGGTTGGATTCTGTCATCTCATGACTAGGTGCTGCTGAATCTTTCACATTTTACACATTGCATCTTTAAAATAATATGAAACCAGGCAGAGGAAAGACGAGTGGATCCATCACTCACATTTTAATATAAAAATGTAACGACACTTTTTACCTCTGAGCATTTCAGACCAGTGAACTAAACATTAGTGACTTACACATGAGCAAAGAAACACAGTCAACAGTCAGTTAGCTGAGCTAGCTTAGCTGGAAACTTGAACTCTGCAGCTTTAAATATCACAACTTTTCTTCTTTGATTCAAGTAGCAGATACTTTTCCTGAGGTCATTACAGAAGTACTACATGTACAACTTAACTTCAGTGCAACTTAAAGGATCATCAAATACAAATACATCGAGTCTAATACCTCAAAGTGTAAAAAATGCAGCATTAGTGATAAAATCCCTGTGGGACAGAACAGAGATACGTAAACTGAACTGCCAGCTGGTGAGAAAAGAAAATGACTTTAGAGAAACCTGCTGTCCTGCTGATGGTGGAAGGAGTCTTCTTCTTTAACATCCCAGCAAAGGTGGATTTTAGAATCAGTTAATAAACATGAAGGTGTTTTCTGAGCAATTTGAACTGGTTTGGTTTCTGGACTGGACTGAGGAACCAGAGAAATCTTTTTTCTATGAGCGAGAACTGAAATGAGAAGCCACATAGGCAAATGCTTCTCTTGCACTTGGACACAGAGTCATATGAAGCTCTCAGGCTCAGGAAACCTTGGTAGGTGTTCTGAGTTAATTAGCTGGTTAGAGTTTGACACCATGAGTCTCCAGCATTGAACTTCTTCACAATATTCTAATTTTCTAAGATAGATTGATTCTTGTCTTTACCCAGTGCTTTAATAGAAAAGGGGTCCTCTTATTCCTGATGAGTCCAACCAGACCTATGTGCTTCTTACAGAGCTCAGACTGTGTGTTCAGGGAAAAGCTGCCTCATGGACCAACAGGGTCAAAGTCTGATCTCTGAGACACTTTACACCACTGAAGAGGCGTTTACTGACACATCAGCAGGTTCAGTAAAACAAAGACTGAAGCAGAGTTTGACCAGTAGAACAACTGCTGCTGCTGCTGTCAGTCCCAGTCCAACGTAGAGACCGATCCTTCCTCGACTCTCTGGTTCTGGCCTCTTTGGTTCTGGTCTCAGAGGTCGGGGCCGATCAGACGCTGCTGTGAAGGACAGAAAGATGTAGTGATTTTCCTGAAGAGGAAGCTCTTGGTAGTTACTGTGCTAAGAGAAACAGCAGCTGTCAGACAAACTGCAGTTGGAGCTACTTTCTGTCTGTTTTCATTTTGTCACTTGGCTTTGGTGACGATCACACAAACAACAGACGATGTAAACACAACACAGGCAGATTCACCTGGTGCTCAACCAACTTACCTGTGACGTTGAGGCGACAGTCAGCATAACCACTACCACCACCTGTCTGCACTTCACACAGGTACAGGCCAGAGTCCTCAGTCCTGAGTCTGGACACATGAAGTCTGACTCGTCCTTCTCTGAGGACGTCTTTGTCAAACTGGACTCGTCCTGAAAACTGTTTGTCCTGAGACTCTGGGACCTCAACACCGTTACGTAGCTTCAACAGGACTTTCTCATCAATCGTCCTTTCACAGAAGATATAAATGGGGGTGGAGGAGCTGGGAGCTGTGAAGGTCCAGTCCAGTGTGATGTCGTGGTTCTCCTCTGCCTGATAGGAGCTCTGTGTCACATTCACTACAAATGTTCCTGTTGAGGAGACACAGAGGGAAAGTGACGACCACACACACTCACAACTTGGATTATTTTGGATTTCCAATTGATTTGAGTTAGTGGATAAAAACTGACCCCAGGTAAAGGGGGTCAGGCTGATGAGCAGCAGGATCCAGCAGACCATCTTCTCCTGTCAGAGGAGACACAAACACATGAGGTCAAAGGTCAAAGGTAGAAGGAGGAAAATCTTTAATCATTGACTTTTTAAAAGAGACAAGATGCAGCACCAACTTTTAAATGTGTTTTTCAAATATCTTTGGGTGTTTTCTTGCATAGTGTTGTTCCAGCTTTGTCAGAAACCAACATCCAGAACTTCTCGTTTCAAATCTGAGCCCCCTGTGACATCACACGTGGGCTAATTAACATATTTAGGCCCCGCCCACAGCAAAGAGACAACTCTTCCTAAACTATCACTGTATCAACACAGTCCTGGAGTCATTAGCTCCAGTGACTCCATATAACTGTCTCAGATGCCTCCTGTGGTTGCATTTCACTACTTCACTCCTTCACCACAGCTAAATTCTATGACGACACTCAGACCCATTGGTGAGCACATGGGTCATGTTGATGTTGGACTAAATAGCTGACATGACGCTCACTGAGCAGCTGTTTTAACACAAGTCACTGAATAGGAACAAACAGCTGCATTGGCTAAAATAATGAAGAGCACACACAGTTTGAATGATGTTATTAACTTTAAAGCTGAAAATGGTCTTAAAGGTACAGCAACATACGCACTGACGCTATAACGAGACGCTTTTTAGAGAGAAAACTCGCTGCTCACTAATATCAGCTAATTCCTTCATGATGCTGAAAAGCCAGAGGGAACATGCAAATATTTACATGTTTACAGGTCAAAGTGAGGAACACAAAGTTTAATAAAACTCAGCATCAGCCAAAGTCTTTGCCAAAGGACTTTCTACACCAAGATGCTGATGGTTCCTGCCTGTTTGGTTTATGGGGGTAGAAAAGGCGTCCAGAAAAAAACAAACAAACCGCTGCTTTTCCTGTCTGTTTCTGCGAAGTAGAGAAGTAGCCCGGTGCACAAGCACTCCCGGGACGAGTACGCATGCGCGTGTACAGAGCGGATGAAACCGTGCCTACTGGTCTCAGCTGTAACACAGTCCCTGTTCTTGTTATTGCGCACTCGTACCGGTTTTCTGTCCACCTGCTGCTCAGCGTCTCTAAAGGCTGCTCCGGTTTTCTCTCGGTTCGAGACGCTTTGAGTTTGTTTCCCCTTTAAAAACATTATTTAATAGAGACTCGTCCTGATTTGGGTCCTGAGACTTTTCCTTCTCAGTCACACCTTCGTAACAAACACAGCTTTGGATTCTGGTCTGACTGCTCCGTTCCAGCATAAACCTGCAGACTGATGGACCCGGGACATTTCAGCTTGACTTGATTTTTCCAAGCGCATCTTGATCCAACTTCACACATGTGATGCAGATTTGAAGCCTTTCTGCTGCAGAGTTGCCTCAATACATGATGTCAATGAAGGAGAATGGACACAAACATGTTTCTTACCTTCAAGAACAGCGTTTTCCTCGGCAGCAGACTGGATCAGGTCTCAGCTCAGACCACGTTAAAGTCTCTCTGGGTCCGATAAAGTCTCTCTGGCTCAGGACCAGGGGAGAGTTTGTATCTAAAAATCCTCTCATCGCTCTGTTTATATGTAGAAGGCGGGGTTGACTGTGACTCATATAAGAAGTGAATCTGACTCAAACTCCTTAAGGCTTCTGTGGTCTCACACTGATGTCGAGCAGACACAGGAAACTCAAATCTTATAACTTCTGCCCAACAAAAGAAAAGGAGGATCTTCTGTGTTAATGTCTCATATTAAACCATGACCCAAGGAAACCTCATCCAACTGATCACATTCAGATTTTCAATCTGTTTACGTCTTGTGCTGTTTCCTTCCTCACATTATATGAAGCACTTTGAATTGTCTGTGCACTAAATGTGTTGTAGAAATAAAGTTCACTTAGAAAGTAAATATTTGTAATAATGTTTTAACCTTCACTGTTTGCAGGAATGTATTTCTACCACAAGGTGGCGCCCTGCGACATACAAGAAAAAAACCCTCAGGACTCAGGAGTTATAATTTTAGAAAAGTAATACCTATCAGTACTGAGTCTATTTTCCTAATACTGCAATAATCACTGGTGATTTTTAAAATAAATATAACTATATGGTCATTTGTCCAGCCAGCCTGTCCTGACTGGTTGTCAGCCAAGCAGCTAATTGTGGTTTCACAAAGCCTTTAGGGACCCCACTGAGTGTAGGTCACCGGTGTTTTGTTCTCAAAGTCCAAAACAATTAGCCTATTTTCAGATGTGATCCCTATCATCAGCACCATAAGTAGGTTTATGCAAAACCCTCTCAGTAACGGTGTTTGTTTGAGTTGGGCCCACGATACCAAGAAGATATTATTTCTATTTGTCTTTATTTTGCCCCGAAGCTCCAACTCTGTCACTTTCCATGAGGAATGAGCTCCTCTGTCTTCGTCCTCTTCCAGGACCAAACTACCATCCACAGCATGGGATGAAAGCTGAGACAGCTCAGGGGCAAAGTGGGAGTCTCTATTTATAATCTAACAGAATGTCACCCCCAGTATCAATGCTTAACCCTGTTTACCAGTCCTCCCTGGTAGTGCAGCATTGGGAGTGTTAAATTTGTGTAAATTTACCTTTTTACTTACGGTTTCATTGGAGATGGACTGAATAAACCAGGTGAGTCCAGTTCGACAGCGTTGGATCTTGTCTGTTTTGGTCTCTGAGACTATGAGAAACCCATCCAAGGTGATGTTTTCCGTCTGATGCAGGACGTTGTGGTTGTTGTTGTTGTGTAGTTACTGAGGAACGAGTGAGTTACTAAATGGTTAATGAGTAATTCTCTAATCAGTCTGGGACTAGAATATATCCTGGGAGATAATGATGTAGTGACTGAAAATAGAAAACCTATTTCTCAAGATGAGAACAATACATTATGATAATTATGGAGAACTAGAATATGCAATTACGGTTCCTATTATTGAAAGTGACTTAACAGGATGACTCTGGTGGTGAGGAAGATGAAGAGGACAAGGGCAGAGCAGAGGACCAATGGTGGAAGTTGAAAAAGGAAGAGTGTTGTGTGGCTTTCACGGAGGAGCTGAAACAGGCTCTGGGAGGTCAGGAGGTTCTTCCAGATGACTGGACAGCTACAGCTAAAGTGATCAGGGAGACAGGTAGGAGGGTACTTGGTGTGTCATCTGGAAAGAGGAAAGCAGATAGGGAGACTTGGTGGTGGAATCAGGAAGTTCAGGAGTGTGTTAAGAGGAAAAGGTTAGCTAAGAAGAAGTGGGACACAGAGGACAGAAAAGAACAGACAGGAGTACAGGGAGATGCAGCGTTAAGGTGAAGGTAGAGGTGGCAAAGTCCAAACAAAGGGCGTATGAGGATTTGTATGATAGGTTGGACTCTAAGGAGGGAGAGGTGGATTTGTACAGGTTGGCGAGGCAGAGAGAGAGCTGGAAAGGATGTGCAGCAGGTTAGGGTGATTAAGGACAGGGATGGAAATGTTTTGACAGGTGCCACAAGGGTGATGGAAAGTTGGAAGGAATACTTTGAAGAGCTGATGAATGAGGAAAATTTTAGAGAGCACAGAGTAGAAGAGGTGACTGTTGTGGAGCAGGAAGTAGCGGAGATCAGTAAGGATGAAGTGAGGAAGGCATTGAAGAGAATGAAGAGTGGAAAGGCAGTTGGTCCTGACGACATACCTGTGGAGGTATGGAAGTGTTTAAGAGAAGTGGCAGTAGAGTTTTTGACTGGGCTACTTAACAAGATCTTGGAGAGTGAGAGGATGTCTGAGGAATGGAGGAGAAGTGTACTGGTGCCCATCTTTAAGAACAAGGGAGACGTGCAGAGTTGTGGAAACTACAGAGGAATAAAGCTGATGAGTCACACAATGAAGTTATGGGAAAGAGTAGCGGAGGCTAGGCTGAGGTCAGAAGTGAGCATTTGTGAGCAGCAGTATGGTTTCATGCCAAGAAAGAGAACCACAGATGCAATATTTGCTTTGAGAATGCTGATGGAGAAGTACAGAGAAGGCCAGAAGGAGCTGCATTGTGTCTTTGTAGATTTGGAAAAAGCGTATGACAGGGTGCCGAGAGAGGAGCTGTGGTTTTGTATGAGGAAGTCTGGAGTGGCAGAGAAGTATGTTCGAGTGGTGCAGGACATGTATGAGAGCTGTAAGACAGTGGTGAGGTGTGCTGTAGGGGTGACAGAGGAGTTCAAGGTGGAGGTGGGACTGCATCAAGGATCGGCTTTGAGCACCTTCTTGTTTGCTGTGGTGGTGGACAGGCTGACAGATGAGGTTAGACAGGGATCTCCGTGGACCATGATGTTTGCACATGACATTGTCATCTGTAGTGAGAGCAGGGAGCAGGTGGAGGTTTGCTCTGGAAAGGAGAGGAATGCAGCTTAGCCGCAGTAAAACAGAGTACATGTGTGTAAATGAGAGGGACTCAAGTAGAACGGTGAGGTTACAGGGAGTAGAGGTGAAGAAGGTGGAGGATTTTAAGGACCTAGGGTCAACAGTCCAGAGCAACGGAGAGTGTGGAAAAGAAGTGAAGAGACGTGTGCAAGCAGGTTGGAACGGGTGGAGGAAAGTGTCAGGTGTGATGTGTGACAAAAGAGTGTCAGCAAGAATGAAAGGAAAGGTGGACAAGACAGTGGTGAGACCAGCAAGGTTGTCTGGTTTAGAGACAGTGGCACTGAGACAAAGACAGGAGGCAGAGCTGGAGGTAGCAGAGCTGAAGATGTTGAGGTTCTCTCTGGGTGTGACCAGGATGGATAGGATCAGGAATGAGTACATCAGAGGGACAGCTCATGTTAGATGTTTTGGAGAAAAAGCCAGGGAAGCCAGATTGAGATGGTTTGGACATGTTCAGAGGACGGACAGTGAATACATTGGTAAAAGGATGCTGAGGTTAGAGCTGCCAGGAAGGAGGCCTAGAGGAAGACCAAAGAGGAAGTTCTTGGATGTAGTGAAGGAGGACATGAGGATAGTTGGTGTGGGTGAGGAGGATACAGAGGATAGGGTTAAATGGAGGCAGATGATTCGCTGTGGTGACCCCTGAAGGGAGCAGCCCAAAGGAGAAGAAGAAGGATCAGACTGTACCTGATACAGAGATAGTATGTTTGTTATATCTGTGTTTAACAAAGTTAACTCAAGTCTCATTCAGCTGGAGATTCGCTGCTGCCCTGAGGTCTCTACCTATTTGTAACTAACAATAAAATAACCAGAAAGACAGGAGCTATTTGAATAATCATTCTGACATGGCTCTACAATTATTGAAGTGATGTTCACACGTGGTCTGAGCCATTTAAAAGCTCATGACTGTGGGGGAGAGACAGATAAAGAGGCTGTGTCAGATTAAAACATGAAGAGCAGACAATAACAGGCACCACAGTCTTTGGATTCCACAGGTCCTGTATTTTTTAATCCAGAAGTTCAGTGTCCACAGTTGTGAAAATATCAAAGTAAAGTTTCTCAGAGCTGCAGCTCAGAGGGAGAAACAGGCTCTGTCATTAAAACATGAGGAGCAGCTGCAGGTTCATTGTCTCCTTTAGAGCAGAGTGAGCAGCTTTGACTGACTTTGAAACAGAGATCAGCTTTTCTGAAGTTAACTACAGAATATTTCTGCTTCCTTTGACCTTTGACCTCATGGGTTTGTGTCTCCTCTGACAGGAGAAGATGGTCTGCTGGATCCTGCTGCTCATCAGCCTGACCCCCTTTACCTGGGGTCAGTTTTTATCCACTAACTCAAATCAATTGGAAATCCAAAATAATCCAAGTTGTGAGTGTGTGTGGTCGTCACTTTCCCTCTGTGTCTCCTCAACAGGAACATTTGTAGTGAATGTGACACAGAGCTCCTATCAGGCAGAGGAGAACCACCACATCACACTGGACTGGACCTTCACAACCACAGCTCACATGTCTCTCTCAGCACTTTACATTGTCTGTCAACTGTTAACTGAGGACAAAGACCCAGTCCTGTTTCATCTACATGAGGGTGTTGAGGTCCCAGAGTCTCAGGACAAACAGTTTTCAGGACGAGTCCTGTTTGACAAAGACGTCCTCAGAGAAGGACGACTCAGACTTCATGTGTCCAGACTCAGGACTGAGGACTCTGGTCTGTACTGGTGTGATGTGAAGACAAATGATGGTGCAGACTATAACACCTGTCGCCTCAACGTCACAGGTAAGTTGGTTCAGTGAAACTTTCCTCACAGATTCATTTCAGCAGCTTTTTGCTAAATAAGAATCAGAGAAGAAAAGTATTGTGGAAACTACAATCCTTCCTGCTCTGCCTGAACTGAACTGATTCACGTCCTTCTTGCAGAAAAGTTGTTTCTTCACATGAAAGACACAGATTTGATTTGTCTCTTTACAGCAGCGAGGGACTGGTCTGACCCTGAGAGAGGACCTGAGAGACCAGACGCAGCAGGTTGGAGATGGATCGTCCTCATCTGTGGACTGGGACTGACAGCAGCAGCAGCAGCAGCAGCAGCAGCTGGACTGACTGTGTGTTACTGTTGGTTCAAAAAGGCTCAGACTGGAGGACAAGATGTAAATTCAGAGTCCAGAGGTAGAAATGAAACAAATTACAGCTCAGGTTCTACATCAGAGGAACCTGTTAGTTCAACAGAATCAGACCAACCCTAAAGTCCATTTTCCAGCTCAGACAGAAATCAGTGGTTTGTCATTGGCTGCAGGTCAGAAAACTGCACATCAGGACACATCAGACAAACCAGCAGGTAACCTGAGCAGCAACTTGATGCTTCATGTATGTTCCATGTTTCAAAGAAGAAAACACAGAAAAACACATCTTTTCCTTCCTGTTGCTCAGGAAGTGGCCATAGTATAAAAGCCAGAACACACAGCTGATACAGAAAAATAATGGACCTGATGGAGGAAACAGCGTTCTCCATCTTTACTTGGTCCATTATTTTGAAAGGACTTCTCATCAAAGCTATTAGACAGATGTCAAACGTGCACTGTGCTCACTTTATTGGAATAATGCTGAGAAGCAGGTCTGACACATTCACCATATTTACAGAATCTCTGCTATTTCTATTGTAGCTGTTTCATTTAAAGCTGAGACTCATTTGTCATAAGAACATAGAACATTAATATTTCTGTCCTGCACTTGTCTCCTGCTGGATGGAATGATGTGTTCAGGTCTGTTGTGGTGCGTTCACTGACAGCAGAGGGATATAAGGATATAAGCTGGACTCACTGTGTGAGTGTGATATTGGAGTCAGTGCAGAAACTGGACATTTGGAAATAGAAAACTGTAAATTTGTAAACAGATCATAAAAATGAAATATGTGTTTGTAAATAGAACAACACTGATCTGTGCAAATGTTTGTTTTGTCTGTTTCTTCTTATTTTAAATTAATTTGTGAATTAAGACAAAAGTCTGCTTCATAAAGAGCTTTGGTTTTTGACTATAGGAAAAGATATTTCTTCTCCTTCATGTTGATGCACTAAAAAGTCAAACAAAGATTGTTCCCAAGTCCTAAATCTCAGAGTCCAAGTCTCAAGTCACTGTGTGGGACTGAAGCTCAACTTCCCTGATGAAAGACTCAAGTCAAAGATCAAGATTTCAGAGGAAACACATGAACTCAGCTGTTTATCAGAGAAGAGGGGTCCAGTTAGACCATCAGCTCCTCTGACAGGACTGTTCTGGTGCCACCTGCTGGTGGATTTTGGGAACAGCTCCACAGGGAACAGCTCACACTGGTTTGTTTCAGTCTCTAATGAGAAATGATCCAGTGAATTATACTGTGCAACATCAAGATAAGGAAGGTGACAAATGCAGCCTGGATGACCAGAGGATTCAAGAAATCAAAGGTTAAAATGCAGCTGATGTTTGTGCTGCACTTTTTGCTCAACTGATGAATCCTCAAACTTCTACTGACTGATTTTCAGAAAGCCAAGACCCAACTTCAAACAGTGGAACTAAACTCACTTCATCCACTTCCTTCTTGGAGCCAAGAGCTGAACTACAAATGTATTGACATTGTACATTCTACCACATTTGTGTGGTACTTTTGCTGTACTTGGACTGCACTTTGTACTATGTTTGGGGACATACATTGTACTGACCTGTGCCTTGTTCTAATGCAGGGGTGTCAAACTCAAATTCACAGTGGGCCAAAATTAAAAACAGGGACGAAGTCGCGGGCCAAACTCAATATTTATTGAAAAATTGACCGCAATTGTGCATGTTTTTCCTTCTCTCCAGATATGTAATGTTGAACATTTTCATATGGAAACAAACTTTAGTTTTGCATAAACACTGAATCTGGAACAAGCAAAGCTTAATATTACAAACACATGAGAAATTAAATTTGAAATAAAACTCAGTGGTATTCGTTTCTTATGTCTATCTGTAGCCTTTCAAGTTCCTTTTTAATAATGTAAATCTTTTTTCACAGGCCAACAACAAAACAACCAAAAATAATAATTTCCTTCAATGAAAATGCAATCTTTCATCTATTAACAGTCCTTGCCTTGGAATAGAAAAAGTGCATAAAGACAACATTAATTCAAGCTCAATTTGCCACACTCTGATTTACTCTGATGCACATTGGTTCAAGCCAGATACCTGACATCTCTTCTTAGATGCGAGTGCATCAATGTCTGGGGTTAGGCTCTGAGCTGAGAAAATCCTCAGGACTGAGTGAAGGTGTTCATCAGAGAGACGACTCCTGAGTGGTGTTTTGTTCATCTTCATCAAAGAGAACAGTTGCTCACATAGATATGTGCTGCCGAACATAGAGAGCGTTTGAGCAGCTTGGGCACGGAGTTGGGGCAGTGTGTCGGGGAGGAAACATGGAAACTGTGCAGCACCCACAGAGTCATACTTTGACTTGAGCGTGTCACTACACTGGAGTTCAATAAGCTCCATTTGGAGGTTGGTTGGTGCGCTTTCCACGTCAACCGCAAACGGATTACTGAGCAGTTCAAATCTGCATTTCTGGGCTTCAAAGTCGGCAAATCGCCGGGTAAACTCAGCGCTGAGTATGCTAGGTTTTTCAGCAAACTGTGCACTAGGCAACACGGTGGGAGAGATCTGCTCTTTCATGGTTTGGCAGCACGGAAAATGACCCAAGTTTCCTTGCAGCATCTGAGTCTCCCACAGGCACAACTTGGTCTTAAAAGCCCTCACCGCAGCGTACATCTCTGTGATGACGTGGCCCCGCCCCTGGAGCTGCAGGTTGAGCACATCGAGATGGGTCAGGATGTCACACAGAAATGCCAGCTCACACAGAAACGTTTTATCCCTGAGCTCTGTTGTGTCTTTCCCTTTGCTTTCCACAAACTGACAGATTTCCTCACGCAGCTCAAAACATCTGTTCAGTACTTTTCCTCGGCTTAGCCATCTCACGTCTGTGTGATAGGGGACGCCTGTGTATTCCGAACCAAACTCCTCCAGAAAAGACTTGAACTGGCGGTGATTCAAACCTTTGGCTCTTATGAAGTTAACTACTCGTGTTATGGTGCTCATAACATGTTCCATCTTCAGGGCTTTGCCACACAACGCTTCCTGGTGTATGATGCAGTGATAAACTGTAAGCTCACCTGCATGGTTCTCCCGCATCTTCTCCCGAATCCTGCGAACCAGTCCACTCTTTTGACCGCACATCGCGGGCGCACCATCTGTCGTCAGTCCAACAAGTTTATCCCAAGGCAGCCTCATTTCATTTACACATTTGGATACCTCCTCAAAGATTTCTTTTCCTGTAGTTGTGCCATACATTGATTTTAATCCCAAAAGTTCCTCTGTAACGCACAGACTCGAGTCCACGCCACGGATGAAGATTGACAGCTGGGCAGTATCAGATGTGTCACAGCTCTCATCCACAGCAAGGGAGTATGTGATAAAATCTTTTCCTTTTTCCATCAGCTGTTCGTGTAGATTGGTGGCGAGCTCACATGTACGCTCAGCCACAGTGTTTCTGCTCAGGCTCACATTTAAAAATGCTTGCTTTTTATCTGGGCACACTATGTCGCAAACTTTGACCATGCACTTTTTGACAAACTCGCCCTCATTAAAGGGCCGGGCTGATTTTGCAATCTCTGCTACCACAGTAAAACTAGCCTTTAGAGCAGCCTCACTTTGTGATTTTGCTTTTGTGAACATAGTCTGCCGTGAAACCAGACATTTTTTCATCTCTTCTACCTTCTGGAGCTTGTGCTTTACGTCCAGGTCCTTGTACTTGTCGTGGTGTTTCGTTTCAAAGTGTCTTCTTAGGTTATATTCTTTCGTTACAGCCATGGTGGCTCCGCACACAAGACAAACAGGTCTGTCCTTTATAATCGTGAACATATAATCTGCCCCCCACCTGTCTTGAAAGCTCCTGTTTTCCATCTTTCGTTTGGCCATTTTTTGGGAGGGGTGGATTAATTTTGTCCGAGGTGACTGGTAGCATAGATGCTAATGATTGTCAACAGAAAAGGAGGGTCGCGTGGCGGTCTCGACTAACGCGCCAACGCACTAACAAAGCATTCTGGGATATGTGGTATTAGCGGTGTATACGCTATATACTGGCGGGCCAGCTCTAATACACATTTGATATGATCTCACGGGCCAAATATAATTACACCGCGGGCCAAATGGCCTGAGTTTGACACCCGTGTTCTAATGTGTTAGTATCATACCAGCACTGAAGATGATCTGTATTAGTTTAGAGTTTGGTTTATGAGGAAGTTTTTCTAAGTCCCTTCCTCAGTGCAAAGCAAATACATTTATGGTAAATAAAGACTCAGACAAAACTCCATTTGAGGTTGTGTGTGCAGTTTATCCAGCAGCAACACACCTGGGGGAGACCTGGACAGGCCAGACACCTGTGCACCTGAGGATCAGTGCAGAGGACACAGCATTTAGCTTCTCGGTCAAGCTAGTGCTCAGTAATTACTGCAATATTTCACATCCTCGTGTAAAGAAGTTTGAAGTTTGTCTCCACACAAGAATCATAGAAATCAAACACAACAACCAACAAAACTACACAAAATGACACACAACATTTCCTGTAACTGTGTAACCACAAAGAAACGATTCAACACGTTTCCTAATAACTGGGATTCAAATGAATGTTAATAGTTGGAAAATGTAAAGTGATATTTATCCTGCCTTCAACCATCTATGAAACCTTCCTCATACATTCACAGGTGGCAGCTGATCTCCTAAATGCTACATCAGGTGTTTCTGACCTGAGGAAAGCTGGTTCCAACTGGTTCCTCTAGGGGACTGATTCTTCCACAGCTACCAACAGGAAGAAGAACCAGCACACGGACACGTTCCGGCATTTATCCGACCACCGAATGATCTCGATGGCTCACAAACGCTGCGAGAAACAAAAAGCAGCAAAGAGCCAAATGCAGACACACGGGCAGCCGTGCAGTGAAGAGGAGAGTTGTCAGAAAAAGACCCAACACGCTCACATGGTCCCAGCAAAGCAATCCTGAAAGCCAAAGCAGGTGAAGGCAGACAGGAACGACCATGAGGTGAAGTCCATGAGCAGGCAGAGGCCACTAACAGGCAGGGAATCCAAGCTAGACTTTGGAAACTACAGAGGCAGGCATGGCTCACAGTGTGGGAAGAAGCCTGTGGAAACGGGCCTGGGAAGGGATCAGGGACTGGAAGCAGGTGAGGAGGGAAGATCAGGTGACTGGGAACGGAGGGAAAGTTCGGGGACACCTGGAGGCTGGATGGGGAATAACAGTTGGTGGAAACCTCCAAAGAACAACAACATTCATATGTGTGTCAGTGCAAATGAAGAGTCTCCACATGTGAGACGACCTTCATCCATATTTAATGTTCCAGCTCTGTACATGGACAAACTGGTTTTATTTGACTCCAATTCACAGACTTTACCTGTAAAACAGACAAAACAATAAAATATATACAATAAATATATGAATCTAAAGTTATTTCACAGAGAGACAATCCAGATCAGTGTTGTTCTATTTACAAACACATATTTCCAAATGTCCAGTTTCTGCACTGACTCCAATATCACACTCACACAGTGAGTCCAGCTTATATCCCTCTGCTGTCAGTGAACGCACCACAACAGACCTGAACACATCATTCCATCCAGCAGGAGACAAGTGCAGGACAGAAATATTAATGTTCTATGTTCTTATGACAAATGAGTCTCAGCTTTAAATGAAACAGCTACAATAGTCAGGATTTAGGCCCCATCACAGCACTAAAACTGCCCTCATCAAGGTGACAAATGACATTCGTCTTAACACCGACGCTGGCAGAGTCTCTGTCTTAGTACTGCTGGATCTAAGTGCTGCTTTTGACACAGTGGGCCATGTGATCCTGTTACAAAGGTTAGAGGACTGGATAGGCATCTCTGGTACTGCCCTTAAATGGTTTAAGTCCTATCATGAAGACAGGAAGTATTTCATTGAAGTTGGTAACTGTGTCTCAGACCAAATGGTGTTGACATGTGGGGTCCCCCAAGGGTCCATCTTGGGACCCCTTTTGTTCAATCTTTACATGTTTCCTTTAGGCCAGTTAATACGCAGCAATAATGTGTCATACCATAACTATGCAGATGACACTCAGATTTACATTTCACTCACAGCAGGTGAATATGGACCAGTCGACTCACTGTGCAGCTGTATTGAACAGATCACTCTGTGGATGCAAAACAACTCTCTCCAAATAAACAGTGACAAAACTGAAATAATCATCTTTGGGCCTCAGAAACAAAGAGAAAGTGTCAGCAGTCACCTCAAGTCTCTTTCTCTAAAATTTAAAAATCAAGTTAGAAATCTAGGGGTAATCATGGACTCAGACTTGAACTTTAACAGCCACATTAAATCGATAACATCGTCAGCATTTTACCATCTCAAAAACATTGCCAGAATCAAAGGGATCATGTCTAAACTAGACTAAACTACCACTAAACGTGGTCTGAGCTGAGACCTGATCCAGTCTGCTGCCGAGGAAAACGCTGTTCTTGAAGGTAAGAAACATGTTTGTGTCCATTCTCCTTCATTGACATCATGTATTGAGGCAACTCTGCAGCAGAAAGGCTTCAAATCTGCATCACATGTGTGAAATTGGATCAAGATGTTCTTGGAAAAATCAAGTCAAGCTGAAATGTCCCGGGTCCATCAGTCTGCAGGTTTATGCTGGAACAGTCTGGGCTCCTCCAGCTTCTTTCTTGACAACAGTTTATACACAGCAGGTTTATATAAAAACGATAAAAGTATCTAATAGTCATGAAACAACATTGATATAAAAACATTAGACACTGCAACAAGCCGTATGCTACAACGACTCCTGTTAGAAACCTTTGTTTACTGATGTTATCAGGTTATAATAATAATCAATAGCTCTGATATCAGTGTTTGAGTTTGGACACGGCGACTGGTCTGATAACAAAGACAAAGAGGTTCTGTCTCATTAGAACATGCTGCTGCAAGTTTGTTGTTCTGTCTGTTCCTGTTATATTGAACTGCAGTTATTACTCTGTTTCTGTACAGCCTTTATCAGGTGGAACTGGCGCCACCTTGTGACAGAAACACTGAAGACTTTAACGTGAAATGTTTTCAGAGAAAAACAAACTGCAGGTTTTTCATGTTTGTGACTCTTCAGCTCTGTCTCCTCTGACAGGAGAAGATGGTCTGCTGGATCCTGCTGCTCATCAGCCTGACCCCCTTTACCTGGGGTCAGTTTTTATCCACTAACTCAAATCAATTGGAAATCCAAAATAATCCAAGTTGTGAGTGTGTGTGGTCGTCACTTTCCCTCTGTGTCTCCTCAACAGGAACATTTGTAGTGAATGTGACACAGAGCTCCTATCAGGCAGAGGAGAACCACGACATCACACTGGACTGGACCTTCACAACCACAGCTCACATGTCTCTCTCAGCAGTTTACATCTTCTGTCAACTGTTAACTGAGGACAAAGACCCAGTCCTGTTTCATCTACATGAGGGTGTTGAGGTCCCAGAGTCTCAGGACAAACAGTTTTCAGGACGAGTCCAGTTTGACAAAGACGTCCTCAGAGAAGGACGAGTCAGACTTCATGTGTCCAGACTCAGGACTGAGGACTCTGGTCTGTACTGGTGTGATGTGAAGACAGATGATGGAACAGGTTCTGGCAAATGTCTCCTCAACGTCACAGGTAAGTTGGTTCAGTGAAACTTTCCTCACAGATTCATTTCAGCAGCTTTTTGCTAAATAAGAATCAGAGAAGAAAAGTATTGTGGAAACTACAATCCTTCCTGCTCTGCCTGAACTGAACTGATTCACGTCCTTCTTGCAGAAAAGTTGTTTCTTCACATGAAAGACACAGATTTGATTTGTCTCTTTACAGCAGCGAGGGACTGGTCTGACCCTGAGAGAGAACCTGAGAGACCAGACGCAGCAGGTTGGAGATGGATCGTCCTCATCTGTGGACTGGGACTGACAGCAGCAGCAGCAGCAGCAGCTGGACTGACTGTGTGTTACTGTTGGTTCAAAAAGACTCAGACTGGAAAAAAAGATTCCAGAAGAAAAAGAAACTACATCTCAGGTTCTACATCAGAGGAACCAGTTCGTTCAACAGAATCAGACCAACCCTAAAGTCCATTTTCCAGCTCAGACAGAAATCAGTGGTTTGTCATTGGCTGCAGGTCAGAAAACTGCACATCAGGACACATCAGACAAACCAGCAGGTAACCTGAGCAGCAACTTGATGCTTCATGTATGTTCCATGTTTCAAAGAAGAAAACACATCTTTTCCTTCCTGTTGCTCATATTGTTGCTCTGTTTTATTTATGTATGTTACATTTTTTATTTGTTCCTATTGTTGCAAACATTGATATTTGTGTACATTTGTAAATAGAACAACACTAATTTGGAAATATAATAACTTTATATTTCATTGTTTTATCTCTTTATTTTAATTCATTCTGTGAATGAAGACAATAAAAGTCTGAACTGGAGTCAAATAAAACCAGTTTGTCCAATAAAGCAGGTTGTTGCTGTGAGATGATTCCACCTGGTGGTTTCTGGACTAACCTCTCTGTTCCTGGTGGCCTTGATCCACCAGCCTTTTGGTTCACAGCCAAACGGATCATTGGCTTCAGTGGCTTTTACTTTGAAGGATTTAGCTGCTTCCACTTTGCTCAACAAGGCTGCAGGACGACAGCATGACAGCCACACGCTCCATGTACAGAGCTGGAACTTCTAGAAACTCCAACATTAAATATGAAGGAAGGTTCACAGTCAGGAAGCTGTTTCTGCAACTCTCCAAGTCCTGCTGCTTCATAAAGAGCTTTGGTTTTTGACTGTAGGAAAAGATATTTCTTCTCCTTCATGTTGATGCACTAAAAAGTCAAACAAAGATTGTTCCCAAGTCCTAAATCTCAGAGTCCAAGTCTCAAGTCACTGTGTGGGACTGAAGCTCAACTTCCCTGATGAAAGACTCAAGTCAAAGATCAAGATTTCAGAGGAAACACATGAACTCAACTGTTTATCAGAGAAGAGGGGTCCAGTTAGACCATCAGCTCCTCTGACAGGACTGTTCTGGTGCCACCTGCTGGTGGATTTTGGGAACAGCTCCAAAGGGAACAGCTCACACTGGTTTGTTTCAGTCTCTAATGAGAAATGATCCAGTGAGTTATACTGTGCAACATCAAGATAAGGAAGGTGACAAATGCAGCCTGGATGACCAGAGGATTCAAGAAATCAAAGGTTAAAATGCAGCTGATGTTTGTGCTGCACTTTTTGCTCAACTGATGAATCCTCAAACTTCTACTGACTGATTTTCAGAAAGCCAAGACCCAACTTCAAACAGTGGAACTAAACTCACTTCATCCACTTCCTTCTTGGAGCCAAGAGCTGAACTAGAAATGTATTGACATTGTACATTCTACCACATTTGTGTGGTACTTTTGCTGTACTTGGACTGCACTTTGTACTATGTTTGGGGACATACATTGTACTGACCTGTGCCTTGTTCTAATGTGTTAGTATCATACCAGCACTGAAGATGATCTGTATTAGTTTAGAGTTTGGTTTATGAGGAAGTTTTTCTAAGTCCCTTCCTCAGTGCAAAGCAAATACATTTATGGTAAATAAAGACTCAGACAAAACTCCATTTGAGGTTGTGTGTGCAGTTTATCCAGCAGCAACACACCTGGGGGAGACCTGGACAGGCCAGACACCTGTGCACCTGAGGATCAGTGCAGAGGACACAGCATTTAGCTTCTCGGTCAAGCTAGTGCTCAGTAATTACTGCAATATTTCACATCCTCGTGTAAAGAAGTTTGAAGTTTGTCTCCACACAAGAATCATAGAAATCAAACACAACAACCAACAAAACTACACAAAATGACACACAACATTTCCTGTAACTGTGTAACCACAAAGAAACGATTCAACACGTTTCCTAATAACTGGGATTCAAATGAATGTTAATAGTTGGAAAATGTAAAGTGATATTTATCCTGCCTTCAACCATCTATGAAACCTTCCTCATACATTCACAGGTGGCAGCTGATCTCCTAAATGCTACATCAGGTGTTTCTGACCTGAGGAAAGCTGGTTCCAACTTGTTCCTCTAGGGGACTGATTCTTCCACAGCTACTGGACCCGGACTCAGGATCCAGCAGACCATCTTCTCCTGTCAGAGGAGACAGAAACACATGAGGTCAAAGGTTAAAGGAAGGAGGAAAATCTTTAATCACTAATGACTTTTTAAAGAAGATGAGATCCAACATCAAGTATTAAATGTGTTTTTCACATATATTAGGTTGTTTTCTTGCCTAGTGATCCCCGGAGTGCATCAGCTGACCCCTCAGTGTTGTTCCTGTAGTCCGGCTTCATAAGGAACCAACATCCAGAACTCATCGTTTCAAATCTGAGCTTCCTGTGACATCACAGATCAGTAATTAACACAGTCAGGTCCCCCCAGGGTCTTTGTCCCCCAGTGCCCCACTCATGGGAAAGGGGTTAACGTTAGCTGGATTAAGCCACTTTTCCGTTACACAGTTTTAGCTAGCACTACTCAGCTCTACTGGACTTTGGTCATTTTCCGTTACAATTTGGTGCCACCTAGATGTGGGCTGGGTCGTCACAGCACTGCGGCGCGGAACTATTGTCCTTTACGCGTAGGACCAGAGTGTTGTTTAGCGAGTAGCATTGTCCATTCGTCTCACCAAAGACGATGAAAACGGAAACACAAATGGTCGCTGGCTCTTTAAAAATGGCGGGTTTTATTTTCGCGTCGAACGTCGCTCACGATTCCTCTAGTGACGTCACTTCTTGGCCAATCACTGGCCCGCAGTTTGTTGACGTCACATTTCCGTATCGGTTAGTACCATCCTCCAGCTTCCTAAACCATCACTGTATCGACACACTCCTGGAGTCATTAGCTCAGGTGCTGTAAAGGTCATGACACAAGTCACTATCGATCCTCAGACTCTGAAGAATCCAATGGTCCATGGTTGAACTTTCTTTTTCATGGTAAAGTTCCTGGACGTCTGGGTAACATAACTAACCAGTAACCACTAAGTTCTGCATCCCTGCAGTTCTCCTGTATATTCAGGCTGTCTCAGTGTGTCTCATCATGTGATCCCAGACTGACTCCACACTGCGCAGATCAGGGCTCTGTGGGGGTCAGACTATCTGCTGCAGGACTCCTGGTTCTTCTTGCCACTGAAAATAGTTCCTTATAAACTATAGTGGGTTCTTTGGGGGCTTGTTCTGCACAATGAACCTGGCATCAAGCAGACACCTGATGGTGGCGTGTGATAAGAATCTAAAACATCTAATGTGCCTAAAACGTCTGCACAGTGCTGTATATGATGACCCCATAAATGAACATTTAATAAACAATGTGCAATGTTTTTCCCTTTGTGCTTTAGTTATATTCTACATTGCCTATTAATTGATATGACATACACTTTGGGTTAGTAATGTTAGATTTCATCACTAATTTGTGTCTGTTTCTCTAAAGTATGCACCATAGATGGAAAAAGAATAATATACTAGTACTATACTAATGTTTGAATAGTAAGTAGTTAAATATACTCATGAAATATAAGTAAATATAAATATTTAAATAGTTAAATAACAGCCATTAAAATGGCTCTAAGATATGATCCAGTACATGAACAGACAGTGAACAGACTGTAATTAGACAGAGGACAGACAGAGGACAGTCTCTGTGTGGACCAGGTGTTTCCCACAGGAAGAAGAAAAGACAGAACTCTTCCCATTTCTCAGTCAGCTGTGTTTGCTGTGAATCCTGAGGTTTGGACCTTTGCTGTTATCAGAGAAGAGGGGTCCAGTTAGACCATCAGCTCCTCTGACAGGACTGTTCTGGTGCCACCTGCTGGTGGATTTTGGGAACAGCTCCACAGGGAACAGCTCACACTGGTTTGTTTCAGTCTCTAATGAGAAATGATCCAGTGAATTATACTGTGCAACATCAAGATAAGGAAGGTGACAAATGCAGCCTGGATGACCAGAGGATTCAAGAAATCAAAGGTTAAAATGCAGCTGATGTTTGTGCTGCACTTTTTGCTCAACTGATGAATCCTCAAACTTCTACTGACTGATTTTCAGAAAGCCAAGACCCAACTTCAAACAGTGGAACTAAACTCACTTCATCCACTTCCTTCTTGGAGCCAAGAGCTGAACTAGAAATGGTCTTGTGGAGATCAACGGTCAATAAGAACCTACGAGTGTGGGACAGAAACGTGAGCCAAAGAAAAGCTGAACTTCTGAACTGAAGTTAGATGTTTCTTACCAACAGAGAGACGACCCAGAGACTGAACCCTCAGGTACAACCCACATTGGATTTCTATCAGAATTTGGGTGATGATCAACAACAAAACTCCTCTTAACATTACAACATAGTAACTTCCTGTTTGGACAATCCCAGTCTGACCATGTCCAAACTTCCCTAGTAATCACTCTCCAATTCATACAAGGAGCAAATCCTGATCAAAGTCTGATCTGGGCTGCAGATGCTCATCTGGAAGACTAGTTCAGATGTTAGTAACTAGGCTGCTGACTTTCTAGGACACAAGACAGATACAAAGACAACAGACTCTACAATACTTCCCTTAGGACTGTGTCTGGAGGCCTGACCATGATCCAGGGCCAGAACATGGTGGTCGGACGGTTACCGGCTAAACTGCTCCCCCTGCAGGACAGAGAGACAGGCAGAGCCAGAGTGGTGTTAAAGAGCCAGTGCTTGTTGGAGCCCAGGTTCTTCAGTCAAGGAAACCATCTAAAGGACAAGCTCACCTTTGTCCACGAGTCTTCAGGGTCCTTATGGATCCACACGTTGCAGACCCGATGTCTGGTCTCGGTCCGACGTGGTTTTAAGGAGGCACTTTGAGCCTGAAGGCCTTGAAGCTCAGTCCGCCATGCGGCCACGCTGCTCTGCGTGTTGGGGCATCACGCACCTGTAGCAGGTGCAGACAAACAATGAGGGAGGGTCGCACCAACAAAGTGTCTTTGCTAAAGAAACGCTCGGTGTCTCAGCTTTTCCGGACTCTGGGTCCCTGGTCCTGCAGACACGGCTCTGTTCAGGTGAATAATGATCAGATCCACTACAGCTGAAGCCACGAGGCTTTGTCAGGACGACCCCTCACGTGCAGTTCTCCAACTCAGCCAGCAGGTGTCGCTCTTCTATAAACTATGATCAGGTTGTTCAATGAAAACTAATGATTTCACTTCCTGCCATAAATCCACAGGTTGGACTGTCTCTCTCTGTCTGGATATTTCCAGGCTGTTATGGTCTAAACCAAAAAACACATGACCCACCTCTGCACAGCTGGAAGGATTTTGTGTGGATCAGCTGAACCGACACTTCATCATCTTCCTCTGCTGAGTGATAAGACGAAGCAAGAATTCCAAGG